>NC_064559.1:108412552-108715921 GCF_937001465.1 Orcinus orca | reverse complement strand
TGGGATTGCTGGGTCATAGTAGTTCTATTTTTAGTTTTTTAAGGAACCTCCACACTGTTCTCTATAGTGGCTGTATCAATTTACATTCTCACCAACAGGGCAGGAGGGTTGGGTTCCCTTTTCTCCACTCACTCTCTAGCATTTATGAAAAAAAAAAAAATAAAATAAAATAAATTGCTCTTCAGTGCCAAATGCCTCGTCAGTGATAGCTACTCAGAGGCTTGCCTGGGTGGCCACTCCACTGGGCATAGAAGGTCATAGATACAGGAGCTGTGGAGGAAGAGAATGAACTTCCTTCATTAATCTCAGGTGTGGTATATTATTTCTCACAGTGCAGTATTTTCAACTTGGAGATAGTTTTAGTAAACCATTTGGTGTGGTCTTTTCATTTTTCAGATAAGGAGTTAAGACATGCAGTGTGACTTTTGCCAAATCCCACATTAATAATTGATAGAGCCAAGACTAGAATTCAGATCATCTTCATTCACCATGTTGCTTATAGGCACCAAACTGAAATATGGGGTCCTGTGGGCAAGCACAGGTCACTACCCACACCCTGCTGGGAGCCTGTGCAACACACCAGGGCCAACTAACCCGGGAGAACACACAGCATGCCTCAGGCTGTTGCAATGTCACGCCAGCCTCTGTTGCCGCAAGCACTCCCGGCATTACAATTGTGACTACCGTACCCTTCGCTCTCCCTGGCCTGAGTGAGCAAGAGAGCCCTAATCAGCTGCTGCTTTAACCGCCTACTCTCTGGCCAGGGAACAGATAACTGAGGGCAGCCTACATGCAGAGGTGGGGCCAAAACCAAAGCTGAACCCCAGGAGCTGTGCGAACAAAGAAGAGAAAGGGAAAGCTCTCTGTGCAGCCTCAGGAGCAGCAGACTAAATCCCTGCAATCAACTGGGTAAACCCTGCAATTGTGGAATACCTGAATAGACAACGAGTCCTCCCAAAATTGAGGTGGTGGACTTTGGGGGAAACTGTGGACTTGGGTTTGCTTTCTGTGTTTGATTTGTTTTTGGATTTATGTTTATCTTAGTTTAGTTTTTAGTGTTTGTTTTCATTTGTGGGTTTGTTTATTGGTTTAGTTGACCTCTTACTTTTTTGTTTCTCTTTTTGTGAGTGTGTGTGAGTGTTTCTTTGTGTGATTTTGTCTGTTTAGTTTTGCTTTTACCATTTGTCTTGGGGTTCTGTCTGTTCGTATTTATTTTTCTTTTTGCAAGTGTGTTTGTGTATGTTTCTTTGTGTGATTTTGTCTGCTTAGTTTTGCTGTTACCATTTCTTTTGGCATTCTGTTTGCTCTTTTTTTTTTTTTTTTCTCTTCCTTTTCTTCCATGCCATGTGGCTGTCAGGGTCTTCGTGCTCCAGCTGGGTGTCGGGCCTGAGCCTCTGAGGTGGGAGAGCTGAGTCCAGGATGTTAGACCACCAGAGACCTCCCGATCCCATATAATATTAATTGGTGAGAGCTCTCCCAAAGATCTCCATCTCAACACCAAGACCCAGCTGCACCCAGCAGCCAGCAAGCTCCAGTGCTGAACGCCCCATGACAAACAACTAACAAGACAGGAACACAATCCCACCCATTAGCAGAGAGGCTGCTTAAAGTCATACTAAGTTCACAGACACTCCAAAACACACCACCGGATGCAGCAATGTCCACCAGAGGGGCAAGCTCCAGCCCCAACCACCAGAACACAGGCAACGGTCCCCCGCACCAGGAAGCCTACATAACCCACTGAACCAACCTCACCCACTAGGGGCAGACACCAGAAATAAAGGAACTAGGAACCTGCAGCCTGAGAAAAGGAGGCCCCAAACACACTAAGTTAAACAAAATGAGAAGACAGAGAAATATGCACCAGAAAAGGAACAAGGTAAAACCCACCAGAACAAACAAATGAAGAGGAAATAGGCAGTCTACCTGAAAAAGAATTCAGAGTAATGATAGTAAAGATGATCCAAAATCTCAAATACAATGGAGAAAATACAAGAAATGTTTAACAATGACCTAGAGGAGCTAAAGAGCAAACAAACAATGATGAACAACACAATAAACGAAATTAAAAATACACTAGAAGGGGCTTCCCTGGTGGCGCAGTGGTTGGGAGTCCGCCTGCCGATGCGGGGGACACGGGTTCGTGCCCCGGTCCGTGAGGATCCCGCGTGCCGCGGAGCGGCTGGGCCCGTGGGCCATGGCCGCTGGGTCTGCGCGTCCGGAGCCTGTGATCCGCAGCGGGAGAGGCCACAGCAGTGAGAAGCCCGCATACCGCAAAAAAAAAAAAAAAAAAAATACACTAGAAGGAATCAATAGCAGAATAAGTGAGGCAGAAGAACAGATAAGTGACCTGGAAGATAGAATGGTGGAAATAACTGCCATAGAGCAGAATAAAGAAAAAAGAATGAAAAGAATGGAGGACAGGCTCAGAGACCTCTGGGACAACATTAAACGCACCAACATTCGAATTATAGGGGTCCCAGAAGAAGAAGAGAAGAAAAAGAAAGGGACTGAGAAAATATCTGAAGAGATTATAGGTGAAAACTTCCCTCATATGGGAAAGGAAACAGTCAATCAAGTGCAGGAAGTGCAGAGACTCGCATACTGGATAAATCCAAGGAGAAACATGCCAAGACACATATAATCAAACTATCAAAAATTAAATATAAAGAAAAAATATTAAAAGCAGCAAGGGAAAAACAACAAATAACATACAAGGGAATCCCCATAAGGTTAACAGCTGACCTTTCAGCAAAAACTCTGCAAGCCAGAAGGGAGTGGCAGGACATATTTAAAGTGATGAAAGGGAAAAACCTACAACCAAGATTACTCTCCCCAGCAAGGGTCTCATTCAGATTGCACGGAGAAATTAAAACCTTTACAGACAAGCAAAAGCTAAGAGAATTCAGCACCACCAAACCAGCTTTAAAACAAATGCTAAAGGAACTTCTCTAGGCAGGAAACACAGAGAAGGAAAAGACCTACAAAAACAAACCCCAAACAATTAAGAAAATGGTAATAGGAAACATACATATCGATAATTACCCTAAATGCAAATGGATTAAATGCTCCAACCAAAAGACACAGACTGGCTGAATGGATACAAAAATAAGACCCGTATATATGCTGCCTACAAGAGACCCCTTCAGACCTGAGGAAACACACAGACTGAAAGGGAGGGGATGGAAAAAGATATTCCATGGAAATCAAAAGAAAGGTGGAGCAGCAATTCTCGTATCAGACAAAATAGACTTTAAAATAAAGACTGGGGCTTCCCTGGTGGCGCAGTGGTTGGGAGGCTGCCTGCCAATGCAGGGGACACGGGTTCGTGCCGTGGTCCGGGAAGATCCCACATGCCGTGGAGCGGCTAGGCCCGTGAGCCATGGCCGCTGAGCCTGCGCGTCCGGAGCCTGTGCTCCGCAACGGGAGAGGCCACAACAGTGAGAGGCCCGCGTGCCGCAAACAAAACAAAACAAAACAAAACAAAACAAAAACCAGAGCTGGAGAAATCAGCCTTCCTGACTTCAGACTATACTACAAACTACAGTAACCAAGACAGTATAGTACTGGCACAAAAACAGAAATATAGATCAGTGGAACAGGATAGAAAGCCTAGAGATAAACCCATGCACATATGGTCAACTAATCTATGAAAAAGGAGGCAAGAATATACAATGGAGTCAAGACATCCTCTTCAATAAGTGGTGCTGGGAAAACTGGACAGCTACATGTGAAAGAATGAAATTAGAAAACTCCCTGACACCATACACAAAAATAAACTCAAAATGGATTAAAGACCTAAATGTAAGGCCAGACACTATAAAACTCTTAGAGGAAAACATAGGCAGAATGCTTTATGACATAAATCACAGCAAGATCCTTTTTGACCCACCTCCTAGAGAAATGGAAATAAAAACTAAAATAAAAATAAACAAACGGGGCCTAATGAACTTAAAAACTTTTGCACAGCAAAGGGAACCATAAAAAAGATGAAAAGACAACCCTCAGAATGGGAGAAAATGTTTGCAAACGAAGCAACCGACAAAGGATTAATCTTCAAAATATACAAGCAACTCATGCAGCTCAATATCAAATAAACTAACAAACTTGTCCAAAAGTGGGCGGAAGACCTAAATAGACATTTCTCCAAAGAAGATATACAGACTGCCAACAAACATATGAAAGGATGCTCAACATCACTTATCATTAGAGAAATACAAATCAAAACCACAATGAGGTATCACCTCACACCGGTCAGAATGGCCATTATCAAAATATCTACAAAGAATAAATGCTGCAGAGGGTGTGGAGAAAAGGGAACCCTCTTGCACTGTTGGTGGGAATGTAAATTGATACAGCTACTATGGAGAACAGCATGTAGGTTCCTTTAAAAACTAAAAATAGGGGCTTTCCTGGTGGTGCAGTGGTTGAGAGTCCGCCTGTCGATGCAGGGGGCACGGGTTCGTGCCCCGGTCCGGGAGGATCCCACGTGCTGCGGAGTGGCTGGGCCCGTGGGCCGTGGCTGCTGAGCCTGCGCGTCCGGGGCCTGTGCTCCGCAACAGGAGAGGCCGCAACGGTGAGAGGCCCGCATACCGCAAAAAAAAAAAAAAAAACAACTAAAAATAGAACGCCCATAGGACCCAGCAATCCCCCTACTGGGCATATATCCTGAGAAAACCATAATTCAAAAAGAGTCATGTACCACAATGTTCACAGCAGCTCTATTTACAATAGCCAGGACTTGGAAGCAACCTAAATGTCCATTGACAGAAGAATGGATAAAGAAGATGTGGCATATATATACAATGGACTATTATTCAGTCATAAAAAGAAATGAAATTGAGTTATTTGTAGCAAGATGGATGGACTTAGAGTCTGTCATACAGAGTGAAGTAAGTCAGAAAGAGAAAAACAAATACCGTATGTTAACACATATATTTGGAATCTAAAAAAAGAAAAATGGTTCTGATGAACCTAGTGGCAGGATAGGATTAAAGATGCAGACCTAGAGAATGGAATTGAGGACACAGGTTGGGGTGGGGGGAGGGTAAGCTGGGACGAAGTGAGAGTAGCATTGACATATATACACTACCAAATGTAAAATAGATAGCTAGTGGGAAGCAGCTGCATACCATAGGGAGATCAGCTCGGTGCTTTGTGACCACCTAGAGGGGTGGGATAGGGAGGGTGGGAGGGGATATGGGGATATATGTATATGTATAGCTGATTCACTTTGTTATATAGCAGAAACTAACACACCATTGTAAAGCAATTATACTCCAATAAATGTGTAAAAAAAATGAAATGGCAAATCTGGCAAGATGCAGGACTATATGATTCTTGCTCAAGATGTTTTCTTTCACTCTTTACAAAACCTTAGGTGGGCCTTTCTCTAAGCTGCCACAATTACAATCCTTACTTTTTAAAATTGCAGTTGCAAGTTCCTGTATTTAATATTTCACATTATTCTTACATACTCAGTTTGTGCATTAATAAATTGAGACTAAAGGGAAAGTGAAAGACCTAAGACTGTGTGTTAAAACTAACAAATAAATATTGGGAGAGGGAAGGTTTCTGTATTGCAAAATATCAGTAATGGGTTACTCAAACTGCATATTTTCATATTATAGGAAGACATTCAAGCCTGCGATGTAGGCTAAAAGAAATAAAACTGAGATAAACTAGTCAGGTGTATTTCTCTAAAATCTACAAATATAAAACTCCTTGAGCCCATTAACAATTTACAAAAGAAGGAAAATATGTGAATATACAGGAGAAGAGCTGAACTCTGGCCCACAGATAGATGGATATGCAAATATAGTTACTTTATAGCAGAAAAATTTGTACCTCAACCGAGGGAAATGTCTCCCATGTCCTTGACTGGAGATTAGGAGGAACAATTGTATCTAACTCTTTCTTCATTAGCCATGGTGAAGCTTCATGGAAAGGGCGAAGGACAGTGATGCTCAGGGCACCTGGTTCACAGAGAGGTATCAGAGGATCATTTCTCTTTCAGAAATATTCTGAGAAATCCAGTAGGTATTCACCAAATCGAACAAACACTTTTGAGAAGCCAGACACAATGACTATGCTTAAGGACCTTACAGTCTAACAAGAAAGGAGAGACGCAGTCATGGTAACACCTAAAACAGCTGGATTTAGATCACCTGAAAGTATTAATGGACACTTCACTGTCCTTCGGAAACCACATCCAAGTCCTGTCAGTTCTACCACTAAACATTTCTTGAGTTCATCTATCTCTTCCTCCTCCAGTGACCCTACCTTAGACTATTCCCCTCAGAGCCATCCTGTTTTGGACTACAATGACAACTAACTTTTCTGCCCACTTCTACTCTGAATGAACCTCCCTCCGCAGTCAGGGTGACTGATTATGCTAGCCCATGATGTAAAATCTTCTTTGACTTCCCATTGCTTATGGGATAAAACAGAGGCCTCACCCCTGACTCAACTTGCACTATTTTCCCTTCTGTACTTTGCCTACTTTAGCCTTTTTTCCCCTATCCTCCAAAGCTTTAAGCTTCCTGCTTTGTATTCTGTCTTCCAAGAAAGCTCCTCCTCCTATTTTAATTAATGCCTACTTATCCAGTAGCTCTTGGCTCCAGTGTTTTCAGGGAAGCCTTCTAGACTATGTCAGCTCCTCTGTTAGATGTTCTCATAGAATCATATTCCTTTACTTCATAGATCTTTTCCCAATTTATAATGATACAGTTATTTGTGTGACTATACATTTAATGCCTATCTCTCTCACTAAAGTCTAAGCTCTGTGAAAGCAGGGTCCATTGCGGTCTTAGCTCACCATTGCATTCCTAACACCCAGCCAGTGTTTGGCACATGGTGGTTTTTCACGTAGATGCTGGTTAAACAACTAACAAAGCAATTTGAGATGAATTCCTATTCTCTTACAGTTCCACACACAGACTGCACCAGTCAGAGCTCCCCACTCCTCATATTCACACAGAAAGAGCAAATTTATAACATCACGCAATGTACATTGATACATTCAAAGATACAATTGTACATAGATGCAGGCATATTCATAAATGAGCACAAAATATATCCCACCAACCAGAGAAAAGATAAAAAGGAAACACACACATAAACCTAGATAGAGCACATTGCTTTGGTACACAGATAACATGAAAGTCTTTCTTTTCCTGTGTTTAAATACACGTTACATATACAGTGACTCTTACTTAGTGCAATATATGTCTCTAACCTTTAATCACACACTAATTTCTTTCAAATTGATGAAAACATGTAAATGCCCAATGAATATAATATGTAACTTATCCTATATTTCAGGTTGATTTTCTAACCGACACGTGAAATGTACTTTCTCCTCTTGTACTGAATTCACCAAGGCAACACATTCAAAATGATAAAAAATGAACTTATGAAAGATAACTCACTTTTGTTTTTCCCTACCAAGATGAAACAAACACATAAATAGGAACCTAGGTACATAACTAAACATACCTAACAGATATAAACGCAGATACAAATCTGCTTATAGGTAGGAGGGGGATCATACACAATTTATATAGGTTGATGCTTAGATGAAGCGTGGTACAAACATAAATCACTGTATAAATAGGTTGACATGGCCAGGTGAAAAGTAGAGTTGAAAAGCGAGCAAAGGGAAAAAAGTAGAGACGACACGGGGGTAGACTGGATAAGGAGGATGAGAGCTGGTAAAGGGAGAGTTCCAGTCTGGATTCTCTACCTGGCTGTTCCTGTACTGGCTCTTGAAGAACTACGGTAGTTGAGTCTCCGTATGCGAAGGAGAGGTATTCTTCTATGTCACTGTCCCGAAGAAGTTCCACTCCTGATCCATCAGCATAGATAATAAAAAACCTATTTGAAGAAATAAAAATCTAATCCCTTGACATATTCAGCTAAAATGCTCCTTGAACTTGGAATTGAAAATAAAAGTCATGGTGTTATTTTTACCATATTACCTGGGGACATGTTCACCATAGATTTGCAGATGATTCTTACGAAGGTGAGTGGATGATAATGTGTCATAGCCTTCAGCTTTTGCATTTAAATCATCTTCCAAATTGTTTTCAGGTAGGATAGTTGATGCAGTACCATCAGCCATGACCTAAGGGACATAGTATATAAGCAACTAAAAGAAAAGAAAAATGCCATAAACTTACATTTCTTTTGATCCCATTTGAGAAAGCAGGTGATCTTTTGGTTACTCAGAAAATCAGGGATATTTCTTTGTAAGGAATTGTGCACTAAGTATAGATTGCATTAATAAAAGTGAAAAGCTAGTAGCACATCTCCACTTACAAACCACACCTAGACTGTGAAAACAAACAGGAAGACAAACCTGAATACATTCAGAGGAAGGTGTCTAGGATGGCAGGGGACTCACTTAACTTCTGAGGATAAGTTCAGGGAACTGGGAATTTAAACATGGAGGGAAGGCTATTTATATGATGGTTGTCTTGAAATATTAAGAGTGACAGTATGGATTCTAAGCACAGAAATAGGACTCATGGATATACAGGGAGACAGATTGAGTCTCACTATGAGAAGAATTGTTCTAGCCATTACTACTGTCTAGATATGGTGTGGTCAGGCTGAAAGGCCACTGAAGGGAATGCCCAAGAAGAGCATCAATGTCTAGGATAATGTTTGGCTTGCATGTTTCAACTCAGAGGGTTTGGGCTTTAGGTTTCAATTTCAGTTTCTTGCACACTGAAATCTCTTAGCAGCCTGAACTCATGCTGTGAAATTTCACTGACTTAGCACAGAAAAACTAAGTTGGATCAGGGCTTGTCTGCATCTCAAAGTTGGGGACTTTGTGGTACGGTTCCAAATCTAAAAAGTAACTTCACCACCCGCCAGACAACACATGAAATTCCACCGCTGGGTGAGGAGTGAAAAAAAAAATTGCCTAGAGAAGGGGCTGGCAAACATCTTTTTGTCAAGGGTCAGATAATAAATATTTTAGGGTTTGTTGGCTGTAGAGTTTCTGCTGCAACTACTCAACTCTGCCATTATATGCAAAAGCAGCCAGAGATAATATGTAAACAATTGAGCGTGGCTATGTTGCAGTAAAACTTTATAGTGACACTGAAATTTGAATTTCTTTTAATTTTTATGTGTCATGAAATATTCTTCTCCTTTTGATTTCACCCAACCATTTAAAAATGTAAAATGCAGTCACTCTGCATTTTTAGCTCATGGGCCCATACAAACAAGTGGCCATGGTTTGCCAATGCCTGGCTTAGAGATAAGAGGAAGGACAGAGAAACAGAAGATGGAGCTCTACCACTGAATAGCTAAGCACCTCTCCAGGCTTCCCAACACCCCATCGTCAGCCCTGCTGGAACCCTCACACTAACTGATAGCTCTCACTTTGGATTCTCTGCCTAGTTAAGCAGACTTGCCTGCTGCCCCATGTATTTTCTCTCACTTGAACCCAGATACAGAGCATTTATATCACTCTTCTTTGTTGGCATTATTTTTAGATGGTTAGTAACTTTTTTCCCTTTTGTTCTAATTACTTATTTGGCTTTAGCATTTCAACCATCCTCATTGTTGGACTTGCTATCTCCTAATGAAGTACACTTGAGAATTGAAGATACTGACATTCATTGCTGCTGTCCAAAGTGTATTGGCAGTTAGTGGATAACTAATCCCAAGGCAGCTAAGATAAAATGCTATATGGGAGCTCTCTTTTTTTTTTTTTTTTTTTTCCGGTACGCGGGCCTCTCACTGTTGTGGCCTCTCCCGTTGCGGAGCACAGGCTCCGGACGCGCAGGCTCAGCAGCCATGACTCACAGGCGCCCGCCATTCCACGGCATGTGGGATCTTCCCGGACCGGGGCAAGAACCCATGCCCCCTGTGTCGGCACTGCGCCACCAGGGAAGCCCAGCCGGGGAGCTCTCTTGTGTGAAATATCTCAAAAGCAAAGCCATAGCCTCTCTCTCCATAATAATGATGCACTTTACCTGAAAGGTGTTTCCTTCGGGATCCATGACCTCACAGATAACCTCTGATGTGTGCTTCATGATGTACGTGCTAGCTCTCAGCTGCTCACGTTTTTGAAAAGGATGGTATATCTCACTGCTTGATTCATGGCAATATATAGCTGAACAGTCCCTATCAATATGAAGACAGCCTGTGTTTGGAGGTAACACCTGGAAGGGTAACAGGAAGAGAGATATTATTAAAAATTTCTTGTTTGATTTAAGGGATTTATAAAATCATTTAAGGAAAAAAATTATCCATAGAACCCAGACGCAAACTGCGTTTCCAGGAAGAAAACAAGAGAAGACTTAAGTTTTGGGAAGGACTACTTAATAAGGAGTCAGACTGATTAGGATATAATTGCTCCTGTGTCTCACATTTTATCTACTCACTTTAATATTTCTTCCAAGTAATTGCTTTGTACCTTATCATCTCCAAGAGGGTAAAAGCTATGGGACAAATGCTTTTAGAAGCTTTTATTTATCGTTATTCCTATGGTGGCTGACACAGTCCTTAAGTAATAGCTTTTGTGTAATGACTTCTGGTTCAGATAGACTCTTTTTTTGAGATGTAATTCACATGTCATATATTCACTATTTTAAAGTGTATATGCAGTGGATTTTGTATATTCAAAAACTTGTGCAAACATTATCACTAATTCCAGAACATTTTCATCACCCCCCAAAGAAACCCTGATGCCATTAGCAGTCACTCTGCATCACTCCTGCCACTGACAACCATTGATCTGCTGTCTCTATGGATTTGACTATTTCAGACATTTCATATAAATGGAAGCACGTGACATGTGGCCTTTTCTGTCTGGCTTCTTTTACTTAGCATAATGTTTTCAAGATTCATCTATGTTGTAGCGTGTATCAATACTTCATTCTGTTTATTTGCACCTGAGTTTAGATGTGTGAGATCTGGAAGTTTTTCTGCTAACATATCCAGACCTCCATAGATTCTGTCACTGAGCTCAAGCTTTTTCAATTTAGGTAGTTTGGGGAGATTTGAAACTGAAATCAAGCCTACATTTATTAAACTGAGGAACTCTAAGTTCACAAATTCAGCCATAAAGCCCTCAATATTCCCATCATTTGATTTGCAATTGTCCAGGATAAGTTCTCAAACAGCTGCCAGTGTTCAGTTCCTCAGCTCCAGATGGATGTTCCTCTTCATGTCCGTGTTTCTCTGTTCCCCCCTCTTCAAACTTAACTTTCCATGGTGGGGGCAGAGCAGGGAGAGGTGTCCCAGCCTGTGCAGCGAGGGCCATTGGAAGGGGTTGGCTTGTGGCAGACAGATCAAAACTACAATGAGGTATCACTTCACACAGGTCAGAATGGCCATCGCCAGAAGTCTACAAACAATAAATGCTGGAGATGGTGTGGAGAAAAGGGGACCCTCCTACACCGTTGGTGGGAATGTAAATTGGTACAACCACTATGGAGAACAGTATGGAGGTTCCTTCAAAAGCTAAAAATAGAACTACCATATGATCCAGCAATCCCATTCCTAGGCATATATCTGGAGAAAACTATACTGCAAAAAGATACATGCACCCCAATATTCACTGCAGCACTATCTACAATAGCCAAGACATGGAAACAACCTAAATGTCTAGCAACAGAGGAATGGATAAAGAAGATGTGGTACATATATACAATGGAATATTACTCAGCCATAAAAAGAATGAAATAATGCCATTTGCAGCAACATGCATGGACTTGGAGATTGTTATACTAAGTAAAGTAAGTCAGACAGAGAAAGACAAATATCATTTATATGTGGAATCTAAAAAAAAGGTACAAATGAACTTACTAACAAAACAGAAACAGACTCACAGACTTTGAAAACAAACTTACGGTTATCAAAGGGGAAAGGTTGGAGGAGGGATAAATTAGAAGTTTGGGATTAATATATACACACTAATATATATAAAACAGATAATAAACAAGGACCTACTGTATAGCACAGGGAACTCTAGTCAATATTCTGTAATAACCTATATGGGAAAAGAATCTGAGAAAGAAAGAATATATGTATATGTATTCACCTTGCTGTACACCTGAAACTAACACAATATTTTAAGTCAACTATACTCCAATAGAAAATTAAAATTAAAATATAAAATAAAAATTGAATTAAAATCAATAAAATCTAAAAAAACTTCATTCTGTTTTATGGATGAATAATATTCCATTGTATGGATATATCAAATTTTGTTTATTCATGAGTTGATGGACATTGGAGTTGTTTTCACAGTCTTGTTATTATTAAAAATGCTGCAATCAACATCTGTGTATAAGTTTTGTGTGGATATATGTTTTATTTCCCTTGGATATCTACCCAGGAGTAGAACTGCTGGGTTGTATGAGAACTCTATTTTTAATTTTTGGCAGAACTGCCAAACTGTTTTCCAAAGTGACTGCACCATTATACATTCTCATTAGCAATTAATGAGGGTTTTACATTTCTTCACATCCTCACTAACGCTTATTACTGTCTGTCTCTTCTATATTTTGGAAGAGTTTGTGAAAGATTGTTCAGTGTTAATTCTTCCATAGATGTTTGGTATAATTTACCAATGAAGCCATCTGGGCCTGGGCTTTGCTGTCTGCAAGTTTTAAAATTATTAATTCAATCTCTTTACTTGTTTTAGGTCTATTCTGATATTTTATTTTTTCTCGAGTTAGGTTAGGTAGTTTGTGCCTTTCCAGAAATCTATTTTATCTAGGTTATCTAATTTGTTGATGTATAATTGTTCACAGTATTTCTTTATAATCTTTTTTATTTCTGTAAGGTTGGTAGTAATGTCTTCTCTTTCATTTTTAATTTTAGTAATTGGAGTCTTCTCTCTCCCAACCCCTTCTTTCTCCTTCTGTTTGTCTGTCTTTCTCTCCCTGTAAGTCCAGCTAAAGATTTATCAGAGAACCAACTTCTGGTTTTGCTGATTTTTCTCTATTTTTTCATTTATTTCTACTCTAATCTTTACTATTTACTTCCATATGCTTGCTTTGGGTTTAGTTTGCCTTCTTTTTTCTAGTTTCTTAGGGTGGAAAGTTAGGTTATTGATTCAAGATCTTCATTTTTAATATGGGCATTTTGACATTTAAAGCTAATATATATATATATATATAATAGAGAGAGACATTTAAAGATATATATATATGTGTATATATATAGACATTTAAAGCTATATATATATAGCTTTTGCTGCTTCAATTAAGTTTTGGTATGTTAATTTTATTCTTAGTCATTTTTAGTCATCTCAAAGTATTTTTAAATTTCCTTGTGATTTATTCTTAGTGTTATTTTTCACATATTTGTGCATTTCCCAAACTTCCTTTTGTTATTGATTCCATTGTGTGTTATTTCATTCCGTTGTGGTAGGAGAACATATTTTGTATGATTTCAATTCTTTTTAATCTATTGAGACTTTTTTGTGGTGTAACACATGGTCTTTCCTGGACAATGTTCCATTTACACTTGAGCATAATGTATTCTATTACTGAGTGGAGTGTTCTATACATGTCTAGGAGGTCTGCATGGTTTATTCTGCTGATTAAGTCTTATTATTCTCTTGATTTTATCTATTCTTTTATCCATTACTCAAAGTGAGGTACTAATGTCTCCAAATATTATTGTTGAATTGTCTATTTCTCCTTTTAAATATGCCAATTTTTACTATTTAACTGGACATGTTATTTGTATAGTGCACAACTCTGGAAATACGCATGTGTTTTGGGCTCTGTTGTTAGTGTATAATATGTTTGTAGTTGCCATCTTCTTGATGGAGTAATCTGTTTATTATTATAATATACCCTCTTTGTTTCTTGTAATATTTTGTTGTAAAGTCTATTCTGTCTGATATTTGTATAGCCACTCAAGTTCCCTTTCAATAACTTATTGCAGGTATATCTTTTTTATCCTTTTACTTTCAACCTATTTGTGTCTTTCACCATGAAGTGTATCTCTTGTTGACAGCATACAGTTGTGTCATGCTTTGTAATCCATTCTTCCAATATCTGCATTTTGATTGGGTTGTTTAATCCATTTATATTTAATGTCATTACTGATTAGGTCAGATTTGAATCTTCCAAATTTCTATTTGTTTTCTTTTTCTTTTTTTTTTTAACATCTTGATTATATATGATGGCTTTACATTGTTGTGTTAGTTGCTGCTGTATAACAAAGTGAATCAGCTATACATATACATATATCCCCATATTCTCTCCCTCTTGCATCTCCCTCCCACCCTCCCTATCCCACCCCTCTAGGTGGCCACAAAACACTGAGCTGATCTCCCTGTGCTATGTGGCTGCTTTCCACTAGCTATTTTACATTTGGTAGTGTATATATGTCAATACCATTCTATCACTTCATCCCAGCTTACCCTTCCCCCACCCCGTATCCTCAAGTCCATTCTCTACGTCTGTGTCTATATTCCTGTCCTGCCACTAGGTTCATTAGAACCATTCTTTTTTTTTTAGATTCCATGTATATGTGTTAGCATATGGTATTTGTTTTCTCCTTCTGACTTACTTCACTCTGTATGAAAGACTCTAGGTCCATCCATTTCACTACAAATAACTCAATTTCATTTCTTTTTATGACTGAATAATAGTCCATTGTAATATATACGCCACATCTTCTTCATCCATTCATCTGTCGATGGACACTTAGCTTGCTTCCAAGTCCTGGCTATTGTAAATAGAGCTGCAATGAACATTGTGGTACATGACTCTTTTTGAATTATGGTTTTCTCAGGGTATATGCCCTGTAGTGGGAAGGCTGGGTCATATGGGAGTTCTATTTTTAGTTTTTAAAGGAACCTACATGCTGTTCTCCATAGTAGCTGTATCAATTTACATTCCCACCAACAGTGCAAGAGGGTTCCCTTTTCTCCACATCCTCTGCAGCATTTATTCTTTGTAGATATTTTGATAATGGCCATTCTGACCAGTGTGAGGTGATACCTCATTGTGGTTTTGATTTGTATTTCTCTAATGATTAGTGATGTTGAGCATCCTTTCATATGTTTGTTGGCAATCTGTATATCTTCTTTGGAGAAATGTCTATTTAGGTCTTCCACCCACTTTTGGACAGGGTTGTTAGTTTATTTGATATTGAGCTGCATGAGCTGCTTGAATATTTTGGAGATTAATCCTTTGTCACTTGCTTCATTTGCAAATATTTTCTCCCATTCTGAGGGTTGTCTTTTCGTCTTGTTTATGGATTCCTTTGCTGTGCAAAAACTTTTAAGTTTCATTAGGTCTCATTTGTTTGTTTTTTATTTTATTTCCATTACACAAGGAGGTGGGTCAAAAAGTGTCTTGCTGTGATTTATGTCATAGAGTGTTCTGCCTATGTTTTCCTCTAAGAGTTTTATAGTGTCTGGCCTTATATTTAGTTTTTTGTTTTTTTTTTTTTTTGGTATGCAGGCCTCTCACTGTTGTGGGCTCTCCCGTTGCAGAGCACAGGCTCCGGACGCAGAGGCTCAGTGGCCATGGCTCACGGGCCCAGCCACTCTGTGGCATGTGGGATCTTCCCAGACTGGGGCATGAACCTGTGTCCCCTGCATCGGCAGGAAGACTCTCAACCACTGCGCCACCAGGGAAGCCCACATTTAGGTTTTTAAACCATTTTGAGTTTATTTTTGTGTATGGTGTTAGGGAGTCTTCCAATTTCATTCTTTTACATGTAGCTGTCCAGTTTTCCCAGCACCACTTATTGAAGACACTGTCTTTTCTCCATTGTATATTCATGCCTCTTTTTATCAAAGATAAGGTGACCATATGTGAATGGGTTTATCTCTGGGCTTTCTATCCTGTCCATTGATTTATATTTCTGTTTTAGTGCTAGTACCATACTGTCTTGGCTACTGTAGCTTTGTAGTATAGTCTGAAGTCAGGAAGCTTGATTCCTCCAGCTCCGTTTTTCTTTCTCAAGATTGCTTTGGCTATTCGAGGTCTTTTGTGTTTCCATACAGATTGTCAAATTTTTTGTTCTAGTTCTGTGAAAAATGCAATTGATAGTTTGATAGGGATTGCATTGACTCTATAGATTGCTTTGGGTAGTATAGTCATTTTCACAATGTTGATTCTTCCAATCCAAGAACATGGTATATCTCTCCATCTGTTTGTATCATTTTTAATTTCTTTCATCAGTGTCTTATAGTGTTCTGCATACAGGTGTTTTGTCTCAAGTAGGTTTATTCCTAGGTATTTTATTCTTTTTGTTGCAATGGTAAATAGGAGTGTTTCCTTAATTTCTCTTTCAGATTTTTCATCATTAGTATATAGGAACACAAGAGATTTCTGTGCATTAATTTTGTATCCTGCTACTTTACCAAATTCATTGATTAGCTCTAGTAGTTTTCTGGTAGCACCTTTAGGATGCTCTATGTATAGTATCATGTCATCTCCAAACAGTGACAATTTTACTTCTTCATTTCCAATTTGGATTCTTTTTATTTCTTTTTCTTCTCTGATTGCTGTGGCTAAAACTTCTAGAACTATGTTGAATAACAGTGGTGAGAGTAGGCAACCTTGTCTTGTTTCTGATCTTAATGGAAAACGTTTCAATTTTTCAACATTGAGAACAATGTTGGCTGTGGGTTTGTCATGTATGGCCTTTATTATGTTGAGGTAAGTTCCCTCAATGCCTAGTTTCTGGAGAGTTTTTATCATAAATGGATTTTGAATTTTGTTGAAAGCTTTTTCTGTATCTATTGAGATGGTCATATGGGTTTTCTCCTTCAATTTGTTAATATGGTTTATCACATTGATTGATTTGCATATATTGAAGAATCCTTGCATTCCTGGGATAAACCCCACTTGATCATGTTGTGTGATCCTTTTAGTGTGCTGTTGGATTCTGTTGCCTAGTATTTTTTTGAGGATTTTTGCATTTATGTTCATCAGTGATATTGGCTGTAGTTTTCTTTAATTGTGACATCTCTGTCTGGTTTTGGTATCAGGGTGATGGTGGCCTCGTATAATGAATTTGGGAGTGTTCCTCCCTCTGCTACATTTTGGAAGTGTTTGAGAAGGATAGGTGTTAGCTCTTCTCAAAATATTTGATAGCATTCGCCTGTGAAGCCATCTGGTCCTGGGCTTTTGTTTGTTGGAATATTTTCTTTTTTTTAAAAACATCTTTATTGGAGTATAATTGCTTTACAATGGTGTGTTAGTTTCTGCTTTATAACAAAGTGAATCAGTTATACATATACATATGTCCCCATATTTCTTCCCTCTTGCATCTCCCTCCCTCCCATCCTCCCTATCGCACCCCTCTAGGTGGTCACAAAGCACTGAGCTGATCTCCCTGTGCTATGTGGTTGCTTCCTACTAGCTATCTATTTTACGTTTGGCAGTGTATATATATCCATGCCACTCTCTCGCTTTGTCACAGCTTACCCTTCCCCCTCCCCATATCCTCAAGTCCATTCTCTAGTAGGTCTGTGTCTTTATTCCCGCCTGGCCTCTAGGTTCTTCATGACCATTATTTTTATTATTATATTTTTTAGATTCCATATATATGTGTTAGCATACAGTATTTGTTTTTGTCTTTCTGACTTACTTCACTCTGTAAGACAGACTCTAAGTCCATCCACCTCACTACAAATAACTCAATTTCATTTCTTTTTATGGCTGAGTAATATTCCATTGTATATATGTGCCACAAATCACAGTTTCAATTTCAGCACTTGTGATTGTTCTGTATATATTTTCTATTTTTTCCAGGTTCAGTCTCAGAAGGCTGTGCTTTTCTAAAAATTTGTCCATTTCTTCCAGGTTGTCCATTTTATTGGCATATAGTTGCTTGTAGTAATCTCTCATGATCCTTTGTATTTCTGCAGTGTCAGTTGTTACTTCTTCTTTTTCATTTCTAATTCTGTTGATTCGAGTCTTCTTTTTTTCTTGATGAGTCTGGCTAATGGTTTATCAATTTCTTTATCTATTCAAAGAACCAGCTTTTAGTTTTATTGATCTTTGCTATCATTTCCTTCATTTCTTTTTCATTTATTTCTGGTCTGATCTTTATGATTTACTTTCTTCTGCTAACTTTGGGGTTTTTCTGTTCTTCTTTCTCTAATTGCTTTAGGTGTAAGATTATGTTGTTCATTTGAGATTTTTCGTGTTTCTTGCAGTAGGATTGTATTGCTATAAACTTCCCTCTTAGAACAGCTTTTGCTGCATCCCATAGGTTTTAGGTTGTCATGTTTTCATTGTCCTTTGTTTCTAGGTAATTTTGATTTTGTTTTTGATTTCTTCAGTGATCTCCTGGTTATTCTGTGTAGCCTCCATGTGTTTGTATTTTTTTTACAGTTTTTTTTCCTGTAATTGTTATCTAGTCTCATAGTGTTGTTGTCGGAAAAGATACTTGATACGAATTCAATTTTCCTAAATTTACCAAGGCTTGATTTGTGACCCAAGATATGATCTATCCTGGAGAATGGTCCATGAGCTCTTGAGAAGAAAGTGTATTCTGCTGTTTTTGGATACAATGTCCTATAAATATCAATTAAGTTCATCTTGTTTAAAGTGTCATTTAATGCTTGTGTTTCCTTATTTATTTTCATTTTGGTTGATCTGTCCATTGGAGAAAGTGGGGTGTTAAAGTCTCCTACTATGATTATGCTACTGTCAAATTCCCCTTTTATGGCTGTTAGCATTTGCATCATGTACTGAAGTGCTCATATGTTTGGGTGCATAAATATTTACAATTGTTATATCTTCTTCTTGGATCGATCCCTTGATCATTATGTAGTGTCCTTCTTTGTCTCTTGTAATAGTCTTTATTTTAAAGTCTATTTTGTCTGATATGAGAATTGCTACTCCACCTTTCTTTTGATTTCCATGTGCATGGAATATGTTTTTCCATTCTCTCCCTTTCAATCTGTGTGTTTCCTCAGGTCTGAAGGGGTCTCTTTAGACAGCATATATACGGGTCTTGTTTTTGTATCCATTCAGTCAGTCTGTGTCTTTTGGTTGGAGCGTTTAATCCATTTACATTTAAGGTAATTATCAATATGTATGTTCCTATTACCATTTTCTTAATTGTTTGGGGTTAGTTTTTGTAGGTCTTCTCTTCTCTTGTGTTTCCTGCCTAGAGAAGTTCCTATTACCATTTTCTTAATTGTTTGGGGTTAGTTTTTGTAGGTCTTCTCTTCTCTTGTGTTTCCTGCCTAGAGAAGTTCCTATAGTGTCTGTTGTAAAGCTGGTTTGCTGGTGCTGAATTCTCTTAGCTTTTGCTTGTCTGTAAAGGTTTTAATTTCTCCATTGAATCTGAATGAGATCCTTGCTGGGTAGAGTAACCTTGGTTGTAGGTCTTTCCCTTTTATCACTTTAAATATGTCTTGCCACTCCCTTCTGGTTTGCAAGGTTTCTGCTGAAAGATCAGCTGTTAACCTTATGGGGATTCCCCTGTAAGTTATTTATTGCTTTTCCCTTGCTGCTTTTAACATTTTTTCTTTATATTTAATTTTTGATAGTTTGATTAATATGTGTCTTGGCATGTTTCTTCTTGGATTTATCCTGTATGGGACTCTCTGCACTTCCTGGACTTGATTGACTATTTCCTTTCCCATATTAGGAAAGTTTTCAACTAATCTCTTCAGATATTTTCTCAGTCTCTTTCTTTTTCTCTTCTTCCTCTGGGACCCCTATAATTCGAATGTTGGTGCATTTAATGTTGTCTCAGAGGTGTCTGAGACTCTCCTCCATTCTTTTCATTCTTTTTCTTTATTCTGCTCTGTGGTAGTTATTTCCACTATTTTATCTTCTAAGTCACTTATCCATTCTTCTGCCTCAGTTATTCTGCTATTGATTCCTTCTAGAGAATTTTAAATTTCATTTACTGTGTTGTTAATCATTGTTTGTTTGCTCTTTAGTTCTAAGTCCTTGTTAAACGTTTCCTGTATTTTCTCCATTCTATTTCCAAGATTTTGGATCATCTTTACTATCATTACTCTGAATTCTTTTTCAGGTAGACTGCCTATTTCCTCTTCATTTGTTTGGTCTGGTGGGTTTTTACCTTCTCCTTCATGTGCTGT
Organism: Orcinus orca; assembly: GCF_937001465.1. Classification (NCBI taxonomy): domain Eukaryota; kingdom Metazoa; phylum Chordata; class Mammalia; order Artiodactyla; family Delphinidae; genus Orcinus; species Orcinus orca. The sequence continues at coordinate 108,695,856 of NC_064559.1, read as the reverse complement.
GTATTTCTCTGTCTTCTCATTTTGCTTAACTTACTGTGTTTGGGGGTCTCCTTTTTGCAGGCTGCAGGTTTGTAGTTCCTGTTGTTATTGGTGTCTGCGCCCAGTGGGTAAGGTTCGTTCAGTGGGTTGTTTTGGCTTCCTGGTGGAAGGGACTGGTGCCTGTGTTCTGGTGGTTGAGACTGGATCTTGTCTTTCTGGTGTGCAGGACCACATCCAGTGGTGTGTTTTGTGGTGTCTGTGAACTTATTATGACTTTAAGCAGCCTCTCTGATAATGAGTGGTGTTGTGTTCCTGTTTTGCTAGTTTTTTGGCATGAGGTGTCCAGCACTGGAGCTTGCTGGTCGTTGGAGCTGTGTCTTAGCATTGAGATGGAGATCTCTGGGAGAGTTCTCACTGATTGATATTACAAGGGGCCGGGAGGTCTCTGGTGGTCCAATATCCTGTCCAGAGAGCTCAGGCCTGTCCGGTGTCAGGCCTGAGCTCTCCCACCTCAGAGGCTCAGGCCTGATGCCCGGTTGGAGCACCAAGACCCTTTCAGCCACATGGCTTGATGAAGAATGCTGCAACATGATGATCGCATGAATGGAAGTCTCTATTTGTTTTCTATATGTCTTATGTCTCTGGTTTCCCCTCTATTCATCCATTACTGCTTTCTTTTGCTTTAAATAGATATTTTGAAGTGTGCCACTTCAATTCCCTTGTTTCTTTTATATATATTTTTGAGTTGTTTTCTTAGTTTTTCTTGGGTATTACAAACATCTCAATTTATAACTTTCTAGATTAAATTGATACTAAGAATTTCAATATTATACAAAATCTTTGCTCCATATAGCTCTATTCCTCTGCCCTTTATGTTATTCTTGTCAAAAATTTCATCTTTACACATTATAAGCACATAAATATACTTTTATAATTATTGCTTTATGCATTTGACTTTTAAATCCAAATGAAAAGAGAGTCACAAAAATACATCTATACTGTCTTTTATATTTACCTATGTAGTTACCTTTAACATTGCTCTTTATTTATTTGTGTGTATTTGAGTTACTGTGCAATGTTCTTTCATTTCAGCCTGAAGGATTCCCTTTAGATTTTCTTGTAGGGGATGTCTAAGAGCAATGAATTCTCTCAGTTTTTGTTTTTCTGGAACTATCTTGATTTTTTCATTTTAGAAGGATAATTTTACTGAATGAGTTTTTGTTGATGATCTTTTTCTTCAAGCATTTTGAATATATCATCTCACTGCCTTCTAGACTCCATAGTTTCTGATGAGAAATCAGCTATTAATCTTATTGGAGATCGCTCATATTTGATGAGTCTCTTCTCATTACTTTCAAGATTCTCTCTTCATCTTTGACAGTTTGATTATGATGTGTTTAGGTGTGGATCTCTCTGAATTTATCCTACTTGAAGTTTGTCGAGATTCTTGCATGTATAGACAGTTTTTATCAAATTTGGGAAGTTTTAAGCCATTATTTCTTCAAATAATATTTCTGCCCTTCTCTCTTTTCCTTCTCAGACTCTCATTATGCATGTGTTAGTATGCCTTATGGTGTCCCACAGGTCTCTGAGGCTCCGTTCATTTTTCTTCATTTTTTTTTTCTCTCTCTTCCTCAGATTGGTTAATCTCAACTGACCTATTTTCAAGTTTGCTGATTATTTCCTCTGGCAGCTAAAATTTGATGTTGAGCCTCATTAGTAAATTTTTCATTACAGTTATTATGCTTTCCAACTCCAGAATTTCTATGTGGTTCTTTTTTTACAAAAAATAATTTCTATGTATTGATATTCTATACTTGGCGAAAAACCATTCTCATACTTTGCTTTAGGTCTTTACGCAAGGTTTCTCTCAGTTTTTTAAACATAACATCTGACTTAAATTTCTTTGTCTATTTAAGTGCAAAGTCTGGGTTTCCTCAGGGGTAGTTTCTATTGATTGCTTCCTCCTTCCCCATCCCTGTTTATGGGTCATAATTTCCCTTTTCCCCCCCATGTCTCATAATTTTTTGTTGAAAACTGGACATTTCAAGTAGTATAATGTACAACTCTGGAAATTAGATCATTTCCCCAGGGCTTGTTATTGTTGCTTTGTTGTTGTTGCTGTTTATTCAGTGATTTCCCTGAACTATTTTTTTAAAGTTTGTATTTATTGTCGAGTGGGCCTAACATGTTTGTTTGGTTGCTTAGAGGTCTTCTCATAACTGGGCAGATATTTTCTTAAGTACTTTACACTAATACGTCTTTCAGCTTCTGCCGAGGGCTCCGTTTGCATATTGACGTATTTTTTCAATGCTCTAGCAGGAAGTTTGTAATTCCACCTTAGCTTTGTAATTCTGCCTTAGCTTCACTCCCTACTTGTGCCGAGCCTCTTGATCAGAAAGAGTGAAAGATCAGGGCTTTCTTTTATGGGCATGGACACAGCTCTGCACTTGAGTATGGCTTTCCAGATTCCAGGGAATACATCAGAGCTTTTCAAAGCTCTCTGTGGACTTCTCGTTCCCCTTCTTTTCCTTTAAACTCTTTTGTTCAGCCTCTTGTTATTGCCACTTCGATGGCTATAATGTTAAATAATTACCTCTGTTTGGGGAAAAGGCTGTTTTTAGGGAGTGAGCTCAGAGTCGGATCAAATAAAGACAACCCCTGTGAGTGGGTGTTTCCAGGGAACGGCCAGACAGCTCAAACACTGACAATATTTTGTGGAGCTCTAAATCTTTTCTTCTTTCAGTGGCTGCTGGCTTGCTGGCTTTCACTGCTATTTTGCATGTGAGAGTGTTGATTTTCAAGGCTACCATGGAGCTGGGGGAGGGGAGGGGAATATGGCAAGTGAAATCACCACAATTCTTGCTGTTCTTCCCAAGATTCAGTCTTTTTTTTTTTTTTGTCTTTAAATAAACAATCCTCAGAATATTGTAGTCCTTTGGTTAATTTCTAGACTTCTGAAAAAGTTGATTTTGACAATACTTCCAGGTTTCTAGTTGTTTTTAGGGAGAGTAGATTTTCAGAAGTCCTTACTCCACCCTTCTGGAAGTTTCTCATATTGACTCTTCACCATTCCCTAGGCCCAGAGAACTCCACTGGACTTGATGAGTTCTGAGGCTTCTCTGTGGTTTCAGGTACATTTTAGAGTAGGCACTCGTGGCTGGTTAAATTTTCAATTTTCCCAGCCTCCACAGGTCCTCATCAAAATGGATCCAAACTGTCAGACTGACTCTGTAATTTACTGAAAGCTGCTCTGGACAGAAAAAGATGGCCTATAACTTCCACAATTAAGACATACCATAGGTGAAGGAACCATATAGAAGAGCCAAAAAGAAAACCTATAAAAAGGAGATGTTCTGCCTTCTAGGAAGTTAATCTGGAGAAACAGCAGTGCTGAAGCATAGAGACTCAACATGAAAAATATAGCAATGACTCATATATGTATGTATGTATGTATGTATGTTAGCAAATTAAATTCTCATGGTTTTACATACCTATACTGCTCAGAATTTACTATAAATTTGCCTCTTTCAACTGATTTCACACACTAAGTAGAGGACAAGGCACCCTTCATTATGATGTTTGTTTGTGGTAGTACTGATAAAGACAAGGACTTTTAAAGTCCTTTTCACTAGTATTCCTAAGAATGCTTCTTACATATCTCTATCTTCCCCCAAAGGAGTCAGGATCAGACTGGTATAGAAGAGTAGTCAAAAGCTTAGTCTAGCACACACACACATACACAGACACACCGTTCCCCAGAAAGACAGTAGGTCTTCTGGTCTAGGGAAAATGGTTTTAGTTCCTAAACCCAGGGATAGAGAAAGATTTCCCATGGGAGATAACAGACCCATTATTTGTCATCTTGTCTTCTTGAAATTCTCCAGCTGGGTGGATGTTCCCACCGCCACTTGTGGCACATTATAATCATAGAAGATAACAATTGTTACACCCACCTCCTTTTTGATGTTTTGAATAATCTTTCTAGTGCTGCCAAGGTACAACAGTAACCAATATCAAGCTCTACTCTCCCTTTCATACATTGCCTAAAATCTGGCCTGCCTCATCACACTGCCCAATGTTCTCATGCTGGTGAGTGAGGAAATAAATGACAAGTGTGCCAAGTCCAACAGAGGACAGGCAGAAGGTATTTTTGAATGCCAGCTTTCAATTCTATAAAACCACAGAATTACAAAATAGGTGCAGCTAAACTTACTTAGGGTTTTTTTTTTTTCCAGTTGGGAACTAAGATATGTGTGTTTCTCCATAAGGAGCAATCAAGGTTGATCCTTCCTTAGTCTGTGTTTCAGGATATTGGGCAAACAAGCGGCTATACAATAGTGTCAGGCACTGAAGGTCTCCAAGTTGGATCTCTTTTCTGTTACATCTCTTCGTTCAGTGGTAACTGTCATTGGTGCTAAAATTCCTTTGCCCCATAGTTGTAACAATTAGAGTCTGGGGACATGATAAAAATAAGCTCTCATCACAGCATCTTAGGAGAGTCTCCTCATATCTGGTAGGACATATGATACCGGCAAATGGATGCTGCCTAAAAAATTGGATATTCTGAATGCTATATAGGAAAAAAAGCATCCCCTTCTCCAACTGCAACATTTCACAGTCATCTCTCACTTTCAGTACCTTCCTTGCTGCACAAAGATCTGCACAGGGTAAAGAGGGGGTAGGATAACATTATCGGGAGAGATGGGAGGGATAAACTGGCTTCAACAGCTTTCACAGAAACAAACATTTGTCACTGAGGTCTTTGTCCATCATCTTCTGGCTTCAAGCTCTCAGTATCCTATGACCTTAGATGTGACACCATGGCACTTGTGTTCCTTCTCCAGCAATTGGAAAGGCAAAGGCAAATCCTTCTAAGACTGAAGGGACTGCAGGCTGAACCCGGGTGATTGTGTTTAATGGGGAAATGCAAGGAGGCAGAGGAGTTTCTAACAGTGCTCCTCCCCAGCCCTCCAAAGACAAAGCTGTGCTTCAGCTGGGCTAGCTGTCCTTCCATCCTGTGGGGACATGAGGTAGAGTGGGGACAGACTGGAGGTGGGAAGGATGGGAGAGAGAGAATGAATAAGAGGTGGCAGGAGGTGAAACTGGTCTGGTAGGGACAGGCCAGCACTGAATGCTTCTAACACCCACAGTGCCCATCACCTACCACATAAAGGATCCCCAGCAAATACACTCTGGTTTATAAGCTTGATCCCCAAATACCCAAGAATGTAAAGACAAGCAAGTTTTCCTGGAATGAATTGTAAAAAGAAGGTGAATAAATGAAAAGAGATTGAGAAGTGTGTTCTCAGATCCACTGAGACAAGAGAGCAACAGTCGTGCATGTGGCAGGACTATTCACTGCCCCCCGAGGAGTGGGTTTTCTTAGTCAAATTGACACTTACCTTTGGCACCCCTCATCCTCCCCCAGACCCACCTGGTATGTTCCCTGTGGCTTTGCGATGATAGACGTCCCATCCCCAAAGGTGGTGCAGCAGCTACTGTCCTCGCAGTTGGTGATGACAGTGGCGTAGTGTGAACTTTCAATCTGCATGCACTTCACCTGCCTGGTGATCCTCTGAGGACCTTCGTCTGTGGGCAAATGCAAGGGAAGCAGGTCTGATAGGATGCACACATAGGGAACATGCCTGCCAGCTGACTCTGACTGTGCTCCTGCCTCCTGGCTACCTGGACTCGAAGTCAAGATCCAGTGTTGAGAACTCACTCCATGGGGCTGGAGTACGGGCTACTCTCTACGTCAATGCAGTCATATTTCCAGAATATCTCTTAATTTAGTGTGCTCTTTTGTTCTCACCATTCTTTTTATTTTGAGAAATTGAAAACATCCGGAAAAGCACAAAATATAATTTAACTATTCATGCTCACTAATCAAAATTAACACTTGTTAATATTTTGCCATATTTGCTTCATTTTTAATATGTACATAAGAGAAAAATACAGATAAAGTTGAAGTTTACTGCTCTCCTTATCTCTGGGTTTATTCCTTTTTCTCACAATCCATTTTTATACTTTTATATAAATGTATGTATCAAAAACAACATATAGTATTTTGTGTACTTTAAATTTGCATAAGTTATATATTACTCTATGTATCATTCTACACCTGAATTTTTAACTTAACAATGTTTTGAGACATTTAGCCATCTTGATATATATGTGTGTGTGTAAATAGGTGCATGTATGTGTGCACTTCATTCCTTTTAATTGCTATATAGTACTCCTTTGTAAGCATATACCACATTTTATTTTTCTATTCCGCTGTTGATGGACATTTGTTTTCCCAATATTTTAATATTAAACTTGGTGTTGCAAGTAGCACCCCTATACCTGTTTCCTTGTTCAAATGTATAAGAGTGTCTTTCTATATATACCCAGAAGTAGAGTTAGTGTATTGTATGATATGCACATTTTCAATTTACCAGATATTTAAAAATTGCCCACCCAAGTGGCTCTTTTAATTTTCACTCTAACTAGCAGGGTGGAAAGGTTCCTCTTTTTCCAGTCACTTGCCCATTTGTTGCACTTAATTTGGCAATGAAGCATTTAAACTCTGGAATTAAAGAAAAGTGAGTCGGAATAATTTTTATTTAAAAATCGTTTTTAAATTTAGCTTAGGAAGGGTGGTAGGCTTTTAGATAATATGAAAGACTCTGGTTCATTAGTAGCTGTCGCTGGCTTTTCTCTTATATCACCTTTCTGATAATGAGAATTGTCAGAAAGAATTGAAGGAGGACCTACCTGATGTCACCTATGTATGCAAATTAGATTCCTTAAGGATCAAAGGAAACAGGTCTGAGAGCTAATGTGCAGGACAGTTGAGTCATGATTATTAACTTTTAGTTGCTACCAATCCAGGCTGTAAGTTTTTAGTGGTAAAAATGGAAAAGGCACTATTATTATCCATCAGCCAACTAGAGCTGTTATCACTTCCACGTCAGCTGAGGATAAAGATCATAATAAGGGGCCTCATTTGGATTACGTGAGTACTCTTTAGTTGACGTGAATTCTTCAAAAAAATTATTTTCTTATGTGTATTTTCAAAAATCAGTGAGGTTTCTACCTATCTTATTGTAAAGACATAGAATATTGTCATCTACTTGAAAAAGAAGAGATACATGTATATGTATAACTGAATCGCTCTGCTGTACACCTGAAACTAACACAACATTGTTAATCAACTATACTCCAATATAAAAGAAAAATTTTAAAAAAAGAAAAAAAAAAACTTACCTGTCTCTTGATCATCTGGAGAAATAATTTGATCTTCATAAACTTGATAAAAGGTTGTGATTCTGGTACCATCAGCATGATCCACTACCCGAGTACCATCTTTCTTTTCAATGATGATCACTTTGTCTTCTCGAGTTGTCATAACCTGAACATACAAAGGCAGAGCACCATCATTTGGTCAGGTGGTTAATCCCAAGTGTGCTTATTTTCACACCCCATTGATTACCATCAAAATCCTGGTTATTTAGAAGTAAAAGTTTTATCTCATCTACTTGATCTAATCTTTATAACAATCCTGGGAGGCAGGCAACGATATCCCCATTTTATGGATGAGGAAATTCAGGCTTAGAGAAGTTAAGAAACTTGCTGAATGTCACTCAGCACGTGCCAGAGCTGATGCTGGACTAAGACTGTCTGACTTCAGAACTGGTGCTTCTTCCATGGTCGCACATTTGTGAGTAAAAAGTTAACATCAGGACTGATCTGACCCAGGTATGTCCAGGAAAATGGTCCCAGGTCCTGCCTCCTTGGAAACTACAGGTTTAAGATAAGCAAGGGACCACTGGTGTCTGTAGTGAGGGTTCTGATGTGGTCTGGTCTCCCCTGAGGAAGCAATGCCAGAACTTGGATTTTGTGTGTCGGTGCAGGAGGGCAGCATGGGTGAAAGGGGTGCTAGACACAAAGGATCCTAGGGAGCAATGGGCAGAGTGGTGAGAGCAAGGTTAGGAGTGAGGGACCAAACTGGGAAGATTATTAAGCCATATTAAGGACACAGTCTTTATCCCAAGGCAGGCAAATCAGTAGTGAAGGGTTTTAAGTATGTGGACTAGAGTAAGAAACACAGAAAATATTCATTTAGCCCTAGCAAGTACTTCGGTCTGAAAGAGCACTCAGACCTTTGTATCCTGTAGCTAAATGGTTCACCAGAGAAGCTCTAAACCCCCAGCTGTGTGTGTGTGTGTGTGTGTGTGTGTGTGTGTGTGTGTGTGTGTGTGTGTGTGTGTGTGTGTGAAGATGTGGCAGGCATGGAGATGCATAGCCCAGATCTTCCTTCAAGACAGGATTTGCTCCCCAGCTGTGTGGAGTGAAGTTGGCAAACAGCCTCCAGTTGTCAGCTCTTCCAGCATCTGCCTCAGCTGCAGAGAAATGCTTTGCCTGACTCACATTGCTCCAGGTGACCTTGGTCCAGTGACTGAGTGAGGCAGGAGTACACCGATATGGTTCCTGCTCCCAGACTTGGGACATTGGGACAGATGACACTGGCTTCTGAGCTCCTGCCAGTTAACCAAGGCTTTGTGGGGTCTGCGTCACAGCTCAGCTTCTCCTCTGTCCAATCCTGCTTTCTCCCCATTCCTTTCACAAATGGTGTCCCTTATAAATATCTTGTACCACAACCTTCATTTCAGTGTTTGCTTCTGGAGACCCCAACTGTCAACAATGTATTAAAATTATATAATGCATATATTTTAATCATTGAGTGTTTTCTAACTTATACTGTCCTAACTGTAAGGGACACAATTTGCACTGAAGTGTCCAGATGGATATGAGAGTGAGTTTGCTAGCTATATTTTGACTCAAGTGTCTAGGGCTTTTGTGAGTAGGTCATAATTACATTTTTATCTTTTTATAGTAGGCAGAAATCACTATAAGAGAGAAGTGCACACTGATCATTATTTTAAGTTCTTATCTTTGGCACTCTCAGCCAGTGGTAGATATAGATATGTATATCTGTCTGTCTATCTATCTATCTCTCTATCTATCGAATGTGTATAACAAGAAATACTGCTGTAGAATGCAGTGACTGAGAGCATGGACTCTGCAGTTAAGCTGCCTGAGTTCAAATTCTGGTTCCACAGCTGGCTGAGTGATTTAGGCAAGTTGCTTCCCTTCTCTCGGCCCTAGTTTCCTTATCTGCAAAATGGAGCCAACACTAGTATTCCTCAGAGATGTTATACGGATTAAATGAGATAATGCTGGTAAAGTAATTCACACTTAATTGGTCATCAAGTTAGCAATGATAAATACTAGCTCTTTAACTCATTTATTTATTTTGGCTGTGGCACATAGCTTGTGGGATCTTAGCTTCTCAACCAGGGATCGAACTTGGGCCCTTGGCAGTGAAAGTGCAGAGTCCTAACCACTGGACCGCTAGGGAATTCCCTATCTGGTTTAGATATTCACAAATTATTATTTAGAATTATTCCAACATTTTATAACACCACATAACATTGACATTTTCTGATCACCATAGGGTAAGATAATCATTATTTTTAGAGGTGGCAAGAACACAATAGAAAGAATATTTACTGAACACCTGATGGTGCTAAATCTGGTATTAATCTTCCCAACTATTTTAGGTAATGACTATTATTTCTATTTTAGGAGTAAAGATACTAGATTAGAAACATCCAAAGTCATATATCTAGTAAGAAGTGTGACTTGGGGTTCAAACCCATGACTGCCTCACAGCAAGGTCAGTGGCACTCCTCTAAAATGTGATACTTCATGTCAGATATCATGAAAACACACATCCATTCTCAATTTTGTTTCATATGATCATTGACCCTTATTTGCATAATAGTTAAGCATATGAGACCTAGAATACAACCTGGGGTCCACATTCTGAATCTACCACCTGCTGTGTGATCTTGGAAAAATTATTTAGCCTGTCTGTAGCTTAGTTGTCTCATATGTAAAATGGAAACGATAGTTTATTGTGAGAATTAAACAAGTTAGGATGTGGAAAACACCAAGAACAGTGACTGGCACACAGTGAGTGCTCAATAAATATTATTACTATTGTTGTGATTGCTATTTGACTGTTGGGTGTCTATGCTTGAATCCAGGCTCCTGGATCTTGGTTTGTGCTTCTATAATGGTGCTAGGTATCAGTAAAGGAAATTGAGTGTCATTAACTAAGAAATATTAATCAAACTTGCATATTAAGCCAAATAATCTGTATCAGGGCTGAATTAAAGTGAGTCATTTGAAGTCACCAAAAAAAAACTATCCTGAGATGATATGTATCTTGAGTCTCACAACAGAGAACTAGCAAACAATGTAAGAGATTATGAAACTATTTCAGAAGTAGGCTGAAGAAGAAAGGAAAACGCATTTGGTTAGATAAAGGAATTTATCTCAATAGCAAGCAGACATTTTGCTTTCGACTATCAGCATGTGGTTGTAAACAAGTGCTGGAAGTCCAGAAACCAGAAATAAGGCATGCAGGAAATTCTTTGTCTTGTTAGATTTAGAGGGTGCTGCAAAGCTCCACATAAGATATTAGAGGAATAGCTGTGGAATGGAAAGAGCCCAGTTTTTAGTCCCAACGACTGGTTCTAAACCTGGCTCCAGCACTTCCTGGTCACATTACTTAACTTGCTGAGGCCCAGCTTCCTCATCTGTATAATATACACTGGTGTGAGGCCTGAATGAGAGAATGTATGCAAAACCCCTAACAGAAAGCCTATAGAAAACGCTATTGTGCATCCCAGGGGTTTCAATTTCACATCTGCTTGACAGATAAACAAAACCGTTATTTACTATACCACTCATTTGTCACTTTTTCTTAAGTTATAAATAAAATCTTTCTTATAGTTGCTTTGTGGTGGTGTTGAATGTTTGAGTTATTTAATGTGGGCATCTCATTAAATATACCATAAATTATTTGAAGTCAAGGATCATGAACAAATTTCTATAATTCATGTCAGGTACACACAAAAAGTAGGAATAAATCAGAGCCCCTCACTTCTAGAAGATAAGACATATAAACAAATACATCCAACAGAAAGAAATATAGGATATCATTAATCATATGTCTTAAAAGTGGAATAGAAAATTCATGATTTGTCTCTCACTTCAAGAATTGATATTTCATGATACACTACACTGGTCAAATGAACCACACAATATTTTTAGATTTGGAAAGATGGATCCATCCATTCATCCATACATTCATTACTTAACAAACAGTTATTAAAAATTTATTATTTGACAGGTATTCCTCCATGTGTTGTTTCAGAACCCTAACAATTTAGAAAAATTTGTAATATATAATAGTTTGCCATACCGTTCCATCGACAGGATCTGTGGCTTTAAAGGATAAAAGTGGGGCCAAGTCTGCTATTCTTTCTAATCCTTTGGTGCCAATCCGATTTCCTTGAGGTGTAGTTGTAAACCAGGTGCCTAAGTGAACCTCCACAGGAGTTACTGTTTGAATTGTTTCTGGGGGAGGTTCATGGCTTTCATTTTTATGTGCCATTGATGACTGATTTTTCTGACTTTTTCCTGTGGAAGTTCAAGTAAAATCAAATACAACAAATCAACTATACTCCAACAAAAATTTAAAAATTTTAAAAAAAATTTAAAAAAATCAAATGCAACAACATAACTATATCACATATAGAATTATTCATTAAGTTTTAATACAGTGTAGGTTACCTCAGACACAGAGAAATTCTAAGTGGTATTCATCAATTATACTATTTCTCAAGAAGCAAAAATTTCAGGTTATGAATATCTAAATCTTGGTACTTGAACCTTGGCTGGATTCCCATCACCTCCCACAAAACATACACGTGCATACACAGCTCACTCTCCATGGCACAATACCCATTCTTGTCAATTTCTTTTAGGTCTTGCTTACATCTCCCTAGATTCCAGATTTGGGGTCCTGTACCCTGGTTTTCAAAGCCTCTATTTTCTCCTGTGTATCTCTGAAATTTTTAGAATCCTTTTTTTGACTTATTATATTCTAGTATAATAGAGTATAATTTTAACTCTTCATTCCTCTGATTTTGTCTTTTTTTTTTCAGTCACAGGAAACATCTTTCTTCGGCCCTGGATCTGGAGAACATTACCAATCAAGCATACCCTTGGCCTCTCATATGGAGAGGATTTGTACAGTTTAATTACTACATTGATAATCATCTGATACACATCCCCCTCTCAACCCCTCCCCACCCCCATTCAATTAGAACAGGAAGATAGAACTGAAGAAACCCTCATGGAACCCTGTAAATATTATCTCAATCCCTCTACCTCTGGAGTAAAGGTAGATTTACTCCATTTGTATGAATAATAATGAGTAATCTCATTATTACTTGCCAGGCAAAATTTGCCAGTGTTGCCAAGCCTCGATGATGAAGTAAACTCAGACTGAGAAAAAAATTGCAAAAAATATAGTAAAGGATTGTTGCCTCCAGGAAGATCCTTTAGATTCAGACCATGAAATGTGGATCTTGGTGTAAGATGCAGACTCAACTAATTGGGGGAACCAAAGAAGACAGATATATTTAGCTAAGCCTTTCCATTGCCCTAAGATTTAATTTGGACCTATTTGTATTTCCAGAGCATTAAAAGAGAACTGAAAGATAGACCTGTAGAAATTATTTAGAATGAAGCTCAGAGAGCCAATGTGACAGAAGTAATGAAAGAGAGGTAAAAGCTCTCTAATACACATTTAATGGGAATTCTAGAAGAAGAAGAGAAAGAAATGGATGATAAACAATATTTGAAAAGATAATATTGAGAAAGTTCCACAAGGAATGAAAGATACTAATTTACAAATTCAAGAAGCCCAATGTATTCCCACTTGGATAAATAAAAAGAAATCCACCCCTAGTTAAATCATATTCATATTATAATAAAAAAGAAAATATTTTAAAGGCGGTTAGATTGCCTAACAACAATTAGACTGACAGCCAACTTTTCAACAGCAATAGTGGAAGCAGGAAAAATATGAAGAATTATTGTCCACTTACTGAGAGAAAATACCTGTCAATCTAGAATTCTACACCCAGTGAAATTATTTTTCAAGAATGAGGACAACATAAAGACATTTTCAGAAAATATCTGTTTTGCAATAAATAGCTTAAAACTTCCAGTTAAAACACAAAAATGTCTAATTTTTAAAACATACACCTATATGTTGCTCACAAGACACACTTTTAAACATAAACCATAGAAAGTAAAATAAAGTGTGGGAAAAGTTATACTGGAAAAGTTAAACAATAGCTGATGTAGCTATAAAAATATAAGCAAAATCAACATTAGAGTAAAAAAGAATCCTAGAATAAAAAGTCATTGTGTACTGATAAAAAGTTAAATTCCCCATGAAGATAAAACAATTCTAAATTTGTAAGTATCTAAAATCATATCCTCAAAATATATAAAGGCAAATCTGAGAACTATAAAAAAGACATCGTTATTTCAGAAAAAAGAAATATGGATTAAACTGTAAGGAGTGAAGAGGCTATTCCACCCTTTCAGGAAATTTAAACATACTTGTGCTGAATAAGTTGACATTGTACATTAAGAAGTCCATAAGGATATAGAATAAGAAATGTCAAGGTTTGAATGTGAGGCAAATGTGGCCTACTGTCTGTTTTTGTACAGTCTGCGAAGTAATAATTCTTTGTACATTTGTACATAATTAAAAAATCAAAAGAATATTTTGTTATGTATGAAAATTATATTAAATTCAAATTTTAGTGACCATATAAAAGTTTAATTGGAACACAACACAGCATGCTCATTTGATTATGTATTTTCTAAGGCTACTTTTACACTACAATAGCAGAGTTAGTAGTTGTGACGGAGACCATATGGCTCCAAGTGTCTAAAACATTTACTATCTTGCCCTTTACAGAGAAGTTTCCTGAACCTGGATATAAATTGGACAACACAACTAACAAATTTGATCGAACAGATATAAAGAGAAATCTGTAACATGCTGTTATATATATATATATATATATATATATATATATATATATGTATATAAATTAAATTAAATTAGAAAAAGAGAACTCTGTACTCAATAGATGCAGGATATATGCAGTTTTCAACTTTCCAAACACAGACAGAATTTCTTTTTAAATTTGACCATAACCATTCCTCTGTCAATGGACATTTAGGTTGCTTCCATGTCCTGGCTATTGTAAATAGTGCTGTAATGAACACTGGGTACATGTATCTTTTCGAATTATGGTTTTCTCCAGATATATGCCCAGGAGTGGGATTGCTACTTCATATGATAGTTCTATTTTTAGTTTTTTAAGGAACCTCCATACTGTTCTCCATAGTGGTTTTACCAATTTACATTCCCACTGACAATGTAGGAGGGTTCCCTTTTCTCCACACCTTCTCCAGCATGTATTGTTTGCAGACTTTTTGATGACGGCCATTCTGAACGGTATGAAGATGTCATACATGTATACCATGGAATATATTACTTAGCCATAAAAAAGAATGGAATAATGCCATTTGCAGCAACATGGATGGACCTAGAGATTATCATACTAAGTGAAGTAAGTCAAAGACAAATATCATATGATATCACATATGAAAAGATGCTCAACCTTCCTAATCATCAGAGAAATGCAAATCAACCACAATGATATACTACCTCACACCTCTCAGAATGGCTATCATCAAAAAGAACACAAATAACAAATGTTGGAGAGGATGTGGAGAAAAAGGAACACTTGTACACTGTTGGTGGGAATGTAAATTGGTGCAGTCACTGTGGAAAATGTTATGGAGGTTTCTCAAAAAACTAAAAATAGAACTACCATATGACCCAGTATATCACTTCACTAAATTTTGAGTTATCAAAAAAAGAATTCACTTTGCCTCCATACAATGTTACTGGGTACCATGATGAGATGTGTGAATCTGAGAGAAAAAGACTAAATCTTAGTCTCACAGATCATTAAAGGCATATGAGAAACTGAGAAAAATTTGTAATGCCTGAGAGACAGTGTAATTTAGGGGTTAGTTGCCCAGACTCAAATCTGAGCTTTACCACTTACTAGCTGAGAGACTTCAAGGAAGTTAATTAACTTCTTTGTGTCTCAATTTTCTCGTCTGTAAATTGAGATTATTAAGATACACACCTCACAGAGTTGTTGTGAGTATTCACTGATTTAATATTTTGAAGTATCCAGATTTGTGCCTGGTATACAAGTACATGTCTCCTATACATGAAGATCTCTTAAAATGAAAATGATGAACATCCCAACAGCAAACCAAGGAAAGATGTGAATAGAAAATTAACAAAAAGAAAAAAAAAGCAACAAACATCTTTAAATGTTTAATCTCATCAGTAATCAATGAAATGCAAATTAATATAATAATAAGATGCATTAATTGTCTATCAAACTGAGTAACATGAAAAGAATGACAATACCCGGCATTGGCAAGGGTATGAGGAAGCAGACACTTTCATACTGTGCTGGAGGTAGGGGCATAAATTGCAAGTGTCTTGGAGGGGAGCAAGTCTGTAATTTAGATTATGGCAGACATGGTTGATTGCTTACACAACACTTCTCCACCTTCCTTTTTCCTTACTAGCAGTGCTCATCTCCTGAGAAAAAAGCCAAAAGTTTCAGATGCTGTTTTCCCAGCCTAAGTCCCCAACCAGGTTTAGTCAATGACATATAAGAGGAGACCCACTGGGGGTGGGGGAGACTTCTGTAATCTGGGGCTATTTTCCTCCCTGATAAAGAGAGACACTTGAAAGCTCTTGTGTTCACCCTCTTTCCTTTCTGCTTTGGAAGTTACAACATGAGGCCCTTGTGCCTGGAGCTGAGGTGGCTCTCTCGCGATTTCGGGGAAAAGAGGACAGAGAAGGCTACACAGAGACTTGACATCACTGATCACTCATCCAACCCTAAAACAGTAGTGTAGGCAGTAGAACTAATGTCGTGTCAGAGTACATGATGACATAGGAAAATGTTTGCTATTTATTACATAGAGAGAAAAGCAATTCATGAAACAAGGTGTAATGCTGTGATTCCCACTGAAATGTGCATGTATTCAATGAAAAGATAAGTGTAATAATAATAATATTGAGCATTTATTAAGCCCTTGGATTTATTAAATCCATTATAAATTGAGAGGCTTCGGTTATTACCTTTCTTTGTGATGACAGTCTCTGATGGTGCTGTTTCTGATTTTTGCTGAGAACCCATGCTCATCAAGTCCCCGCTGTGAGGGCTTGCTGGTGCGTCAGCAGGAAGACCAACAGGCCCTGAATTGGGACTACTGCTCACAGTACCATCTGCGAAGAGAATCTGAAGAAAAAGCAAAAAATTTCAGCATTCTCAGAAACGAGGAAGAAACTGGTTAACAATACTGTGTGTCAAACTGAAATAGGTTAAAAATAACTCAAAGAAATGCTATTTTCCGACATCCAGACTCAGCAGTATAAAGCATGTTATGGAAGGGTAGATTTGGAGCTCAGAGACAACAGGTTAATACATAGCTCAATAATATTGCTTTGTTTCCCATTTACTTTCTATTTTGTTTCTTTTCATTTCCTATCTTTTATCAGATTGACTTGCTTTACGTTTTCCCATTCTTCACCCTTCCCCTATGTAATTGGGAAATTATTTACCCTATTTCAATTTTTCTAATGACTACATTTAAAACTTTATCACATATTTAAACGTTTAGTTTCTATCAATATCTATCTAGTATGTATAGTATGTATAGCATCTAAGGCAGTGTTTTTTCTTCCAACTATATTATTCTTTGCCATTTTAAGGCATCATTCATTTTCAAATGAGTTGTTTCTCTTTCCTTGTCATAGTACTGTTCCTCACCTTTAGCTTGTTTGTATTTTACTCTGCAGCAGGAAAGAGTAATTTATCTAACATATTCTTTTACCTGTGTGGATCCATCCAACAGGTACTTGACAACAGTGCCTTGACTGGTAATAACTCTTGATGCCTCCTGCTCCAGAGGTGGCATCACTGTTTTACAGAATTCATAGTGCTTCACCTTCTGGGGGTAGCTCTGTCGGACCATGATGTCCCAAGTGGGTTCCTCGTCTATAACATACTGATCTTAAAAAGAAAAAAGAGCTTACTGAGAACTGTGCAATGCTGTATGGCTGGGATCTTATCTTCCTGCTTAATTGTTTTCATTCTTTTGTCTACATCTGGTTACTAGGGCAGTTTTCATGTCATGACAGATGGCCCAGAGTACTGGTTCTTTGCTGCCTTTCTTATAGTCACATGTAGTAAATAAGGTCATTTACAAGTACGTAATACATACTTTCTCCATGTATAAGCCAGTGTTTCTAATGATGTCCAGAACATTTCAGGGCAAAATTAGGAAGGGAGAGAGTTATTCTGTCTTAGATGTTGCCTTTTCTCCCCATTGGTATTTTTCTCTCACCCTGGATGCACAATGTTCCCCTGGGGTCCCCCAGTTCCCTGGAGCCCCAGGGGAAGTCACTCACTCAGGCTTGCCCTTCTTAAATCAGTTATCATCTTTCAAAGTTAACACAACCCTCTCATCTCTAACCAAGTCCAGATTTTTCTCAGAGTTCTACTCTTAGTTGACAATCAAGAAGAAAACACCTAATAAATTCCTCCAAAAGAAAGTATTATTATTGAGAATTTCTGGTACACAGCAGCTACTCAGATTTTGCTAACTGAATAATTTCCTCTTCTCCATTTAAAAAGTGGTTTAATAACATAAAATCCAATGTCTGTCAGTGATGGAGTCTATTAAAAAATCAGTCTATTCATTTGATGAGATGTTATCTAGATTTTAAAAGAAATACATTTGATAAATGTGTATTACCTTGAATATCCAAAATAGAGATGGAATAAAAAGGTTATTTGCAGAAAAATATTTACAATAAAATATAATTTATGTAAATTTTGCATTATTTACAACTTAACATTATTTGTTATTATGAAGGCATACATATAGCACATTTATATAAACTTATTTACACAAAAATCTAAGTCTTGTTAGTGTTCACTATAAGAGAAAGAGAAGGAATAGACTGTAGAGGGAAATTTGGGGTTACAGCTGTGTCTGTAATTTTAAAATATATTTTGATTAAAGTATGATAAAAAGAAATCTTTGTCTGGCCAGCACATCAGTACTTGTTATATTATATATTATATTTTTCTGTATTAAAAGTTAAAATAAAATGGCATTGGTTCAGGAAGAAAAGAAGTGGTTTACTAACATGAAATGATGGTATTTCAAGGACTATATCAGGCTGGTGGGAAAATATTTTGGAATAAGCACCTTTCAAGGTGCTTGACCCTTCAAGTCACAGAAGTAATAATAAAATAATAAACATCTGTTGAAATATTTCTATATGTTAAATGCTCTGTGTATGTATTTTATTCAGCCCACCTCAACAACCCTTTAAGGTAGACACTTTCATTTTCCAGAGTTTTCCGATGGAGAAGGCTAACTTCTCCAAGGTCACACAGCTGGTAAGAGCAGAGCTTAGATTTGAACCAAGTCTCTGTACTTAACTATTTTCTTATGCTGTAAAAACAACCACTGCTACCATGACCAAAAACAAAAGCAAAAACCTAACATTGGAATAATACTTTCCAAATTAGAAAGTATTTTCTCATTTAATATTTATAGCAACTCTGTTTAGTAGATGACGTTATTTTATAAATGAAGAAATTCAGGTGGGGAGGGGTTATGACTTGTCCAAGGTCACCCTGGCAAGAACTCAAATCTAGGCTCTTTCTTCTTCCACCGTGTGACCTTCTCTCCCTTGCCCAAGGCTGACCCTATGAAGATAGTGCTACTTTGATACTTATGCTGTAATTATATTCAGACTTAAATTAGGATAATCACAATATATGGAGGGTTTTAAAAAGATTATTTGTTACAGTTATTATTATTATTCTTTTAAAGGACCCAACAGCATTTAAAAAAATAAATTTATTTATTTATTTATTTACTTTTGGCTGCATTGTGTCTTTGTTGCTGCATGTGGGCTTTCTCTGGTTGCAGCAAGCAGGGGCTACTCTGTTGCGGTGTGTGGGCTTCTCACTGTGGTGGCTTCTCTTGTTGCGGAGCATGGGCTCTAGAGCTCAGGCTCAGTAGCTGTGGCTCATGGGCTTAGTTTGTCCGCGGCATGTGGGATCTTCCCGGACCAGGGATTGAACCCGTGTCCCCTGCATTGGCAGGCGGATTCTTAACCACTGCACCACCAGGGAAGTCCCCAGACAGAGTTATTATTAACTACATTGTCTACCCTGACATAAAGATGAAAACATCAGACTAGAAAATGAAACTAATGGAAAAGACTGGTGAAACAAGTATTAAGCTGTGGTTTGCTAACAGAATCAAGAAAACAAGCAAGGAAACAAATATGTCCTTAAACTTAAAAAGAATATCCCTCTCAGTTCCCTCATAGCATCTTTGACTTCGGAAGACTGTCAGTGGCCTTCAGTCTTAGCACACACAGTTGGTCCCATCATGGAAAACCTGGATCACTAGGAATACTTGGAAATAGAAACAAGGGTTCATGGTCTATTTTTAATAATTCAGAAAGCCCAGTGAAAAGAAAAATTGAGATGAAATAGATCGACTACAACATTAAGTTTCTTCTCATTTGGCTGGCAAGTGAATACAACATTGAATTATTTTTCAATAAGCATACTCCTTTTCTTTGGTACACTTTTTAAATATGGGGTACATAAGGAAATTATAATAGAGTATATTTAGTCGTGAAAATAGTATTCACTGATATAATGTAACATTTGTCAGATGAAGAAACATGGTCCAAAGACAGTAAGTTACTGAAAGGGCCATACAGTTAATTAGAACTCAAGTCCCGGCTCTGTGCTTGCTTTGTTGCCTCTCCTACTTCTACTGCAATAGGGGGTCTTCATTTAAATGATGTTCAAATCAATCACCAATGTGGATGCCCCCCTGCATCAGGTTAATTAAAGGAGTCCTGTTGTACTTACTTATTCATCTTAATAGGTTAGGAGCCACGTACAGAATCAACAGAAGTAAGAGACCCTATAAAAGTATATATTGATACCTGGGAATGAGACTGGTTTTCTTCATCCATTTAACCTGCACTTATCTTTACCTACTCTGTGCTCACCGTCCTTTGTTTTGATCAGACCAGCAAAGTTCTGTTCCTGAGGCCCTTTGTAGAGGAAGGACACAGGACCACACAGTAGTTATTAAGAGCATTGGCTTTGCCACCACTGGACCAAGAATGGCATTTTATCTCTGCCACTTAGGAACTGAGTGACCTGGGGTAAGTTACTGAACCTTCTGATGCCTCGATTTCTTTATTTTGTGAAAGGAAATTATTAGGACTTAGTTTATAGTAGTTGTATTTTGTCATGTATGTTAAGTATTTAGATAGTGCCTGGCCCACAGTAAGTGCTCAAAAATGGTGGTCATTATTGTTATTAGCCTATTATTCATTATCAACAAGTTTATTTAACTGGTAGGAAAATACACAATTTCAATGGTGACTGAAGTGTTTTCTATATGACTTTTTTTCCCCCTGCCTCCTCATCCTCCTGGCCAGCACTCACCTGGGGACTCTTGCCCAATGAAGGTCACTTGGAGCCCACTGGGGCAAGACACGTTCAGGTTTTGGAAGGTGGGAACATAAAGAGTCTCTTGTAAAACAGGTTCTGGTTCTACTTCTTCCTGTAAATAGTTCCACGTGTGAATAATTTCCTGTCATTTTCTCAATGAGATATTGATTTATTATGACTAAACAAAGACTTGATGAATGCTTAGACTATGACTTGCCCAGGACTAGTGAGCCCTGCAGTGGAGCCTATAAGGATGCATGAGTCTCTACCTTTGTGCAATTGATATTTTGCCTGTAGAATGGCACACAGACATATGAAACAGCTAAATAACAGTACCAAATGGTTGGCACATCTTTCCTCAGAAAAGGGAGATATCAAAGTTAATGAGACTAGGAAAGGATCATGGAGGAGCTGAAGCTTGAACTAGGCCTTGAAAGATGCCTCAGTTTGGACATGTAGATGTAAGGGCTGAGCAAGATCCCCACCACCTTCCTTGTGTGATTCTTACAGTTTGGATGCTAGAGACATTATGCTATTAGGATATGTGTCTTTATTTTTCTATAATGAGCATACACTGCTTTTTTAGTAAGTAAAAATAATAAAACACAATAAAAAAGATTATTTATAAGTTTTAATGAGGGTTTGGGTGTGTCTACTTAACAGATTCTAAATAACTTTATGCTCACTATGCCTGAATCCCTTGTTTGGTTATACGTACTCCAGGATGAAAATTATTCGGTTACTTCCAACCCACCCCTAACGATAATCCTTTCAGTTTTTCCAGTTGATTTGCTCAGCGGCTCGCCACTAAATTCATTCCAACTGATCCCCCAGTGTTGGATCTTTAATTTATTCTCTCTAGTCCTCTACTGTTGATCATTTAGGTTGTTCTGCCTTTGTTATTAATAGAGAATAAAATCTGGATCATTGGCTGAAAATCAATTAAAAACACAAAGCAAAATTAAGAGGTAAAAGCTTATGGAATTCTGTAAAATGAAAAATACTGCTCAAAGACACAAACAAGCCATGACAAATGTATCATTACACTCAAAACCAGTAATTATCCCCCACCCTTTCATTGTCATCAATTTAAAAAAATGTTGGGTGGACCGACTGGTTTGCCACCAAATTGCTTTCAGCTAAATTAATGAGTTACCTGGGGATACTCTACTCAGTACTTGAACATTTCTACTTAAGGGTCAAGTGTCCTAGCTTGAGAAACCTCATCTAGTAAAGCTGTGTAAATATGGTGCAGAGGCCAAGTAACATTCAAACCCCATAACTTTCAAAGGGTCAGGCTCTGAAATCCAGGTCCCTGATCACTTTTTAACACTTTTTTTCTAATAAGTTGAGAATTTGTACATTGTACAAACTGTACAACTGTACTAGTAAAACTGAAAGAGTCAAGATTTGATCAGTAGTTTCCTTCTTGTCATTCTTTTAGAACCTCTTTTGATCTATATACTTCTATTAGGAAAATGTTTAGAGTCAAAGAGCTCTCAAGTGTGTGAGTGTGTGAGTGAGTGTGTGTGTGTGTGTGTGTGCGCTTGTTTGCATATGGTGAAGGGTTAGAGGTAGAGGGTGGACTGCTCTTTACCTGGAAGTGGGTTGTCCTTTAGTCTTGCTGAATTCTTAGTACATCAATATCTAAGTCCAGATCTACCTAACAGAAGTGTTTCCACTACTTAGTTAGAGATCCTACCCTTCCAATTGTTGTTTATCTCAATGGAATTAAATTCAGTATTGAAAATAAGGACTGGTAGGAACTTGACCATCTAAGCAAAGAACATCCAAGATTCAATGTGGAAAAATGGTTGAACTAGTTATTCTGAGTTTGAAATGAATGACCTGAGACAGTTTGTTTAAGACAGTATGTCTCCTGGTGTGGGAATTCAACTCCTGTGCGCAGACCTCTTCTTGTCCATTCAAAACTGAAAGTACAAGGAGTGTTACTGAATCTGCACAGTAAAATATATGCACTGCAATAACACTATTGACATAACTCATGATTTAAAAAAAGTTAACATTGAGGCAGAAGCAGAGTTTGGGAATACATGGCAAGGTCCACTTACCTTTTTCTCTTCTTCCTTTGGGAGCTCCTCTTCTTTAAGAGATTCTTTGGATTTTTCTTTGCTTTTTGTTTTCCCTTTTCCTTTGCTTTGAGGAATACTCACTATAACAGGAATTACTGTTGGAGTATGTGCTGATGGGATATTCAACATTGCTTCCAAGTTAGGATCCTTATCCTCTATAAAGAGAAAGAGGAGAAAACAAGTAAATTAGACATTTATATTTGATATGTTTGTTAAATAAAATTTACATCTCAAACATTTATACCACTTGGCAATTTTTACCTTGCTGAGTAGGATTGATCAGTTGGATAGGTTTCAGGGGTAATGTAGTTGATTTGGAAATCAAAATTGTAGCTTAGAAATTTGAGGCACTTAATACTTTGATGCATTTGATTGAGTCATGATTTCACACACTCTTGCCTCCCTATCTAGATTGTAAACTCCTAATGATAGGGCAGTAACCATCTCTTCATTTTTTTGAGAAATATTTATTGAGGCTCATATGTAAAACGTGTGGAGCAGTGGATAATAATGAAAAAGAAAAATAAAGGACCTTGTGAAGTCAAAATAGTCTAACTAAGATCTGTACTCAAATAGCTTCAATACAAGGACATATTAAATAGAAACATAAGGGATACAAACAAGGAAATTTAGAAAAGAAATAGATTATTTCTGGCTGAGATGATAAAAGAAGTTTTCTTATTGAAGACTGATTTTATTCTGGGTTTAATGGATTGTTAGAATTCTAAAAGGAGAGCCAATCCATGGAGGAACTATGTTGGAAACTTCCAAGCATCCCCTTACGTCTTAGGTTATATCCTCTTCTGGGTTCCAGGGTAACACTCCCACCTGGATCTCCTCTTACCTCTGGTTATTTTTTTCGCAGTCTCCTTTACTAACGCTTCCTCTTTGTTAAATGTTGGTAGGTCCCAGTTTTTTTCCCCCTTCTCATTACACAACAGATGTTCTCAACTCTGGCTGCACATAATCATTTTTCATGGAATTAAACGAAATGCTCAGGCCCCCACCTTGACTCTCTGGGGACGAGGCCCAGGCATTTATAGTTGTGAAACACAATCACATGTAATTGTGATACACAGTGAGGGCTGAGAGCCTTTATTATCTCTATTAGATCTGAGTATCTTGTTCACTACTGGGGCTCCAGCTGTCATCTACATTTGAATGACTGCAAAATTTACACCTCCGGGCACAAGCTTTCTTCTCAGCTTCAGATCTGTATTTCCAACTGCTCTTAGACATCTACCCCTGCTTGTGGTACTGGAGACATTTCAAAATCAGTAAGTCTCTCCTCTTCCAAGCAGATAACCCTCCCTCCTATGTTCTCAACCTCAGTCAATGCCATGACCAATCATGCACTTTGTTTCTCAAGTTAGACATTGAGATTGTATGCATTTTCTCTTTTGGACTCACCCTATACATCCAACCAGTCACGGAGCCCTCAGAAATTTCTCTCAAATCATGCCTCTCCTATCTATTCCTACCACCTTAGTTCATATTCTTATTCACTTGCTTGATTTTTTGTAGCAGTTTCCTAATACCACCACCTCAGTGTACTTTCCAAACTATCACTATGATTATGTTCCTAAAATGAAATCTTTTCATGTCACTTCCCTTTTCATACTTAAAAAACTCTGGCGCTCACAAATCTTGTAGGACACACAATGCTCACCCTCCTCCACTCCAGTCACACTCAACCTCTCATTTTTCTGTAAAGATGTCATGCTTTTACCCAACTGTGTATTTATACAAATGGTTCTTACTGTCTAGAATTCCCTTTCCTTGCTGCTTTGTCAGGATAGTTCCTACTCACCTATAAAGTCTCATCTCAGATGCTATGCTTTCTCTCTCAAGTATTTTCTGGCTGTCCCCAGTACTTGGTTTATATATAATTTCTAGCACTTATGCAGTTATTTCACTATTTATGGTTTCTGTTCCCATTAGACAATGAATTCTTTGAGTAGCTGTAACATGGTTTTATTCATCTTAGTGACTCAGTGCCAGTAAGATGCCTGACTCATAGCAAGTACAGAATATAAATAGCGAATGGCATCTAGTTAGAGGCAGCTGGAAACTCCTCCCTCTCATCCCCATCCATTTACTCAATCAGTAAATATTTACTGAGTACCTACTACTGTGTACCATGCATTGGGTAACCAGTGATGAATGAGACATCAGGAACTTGTAACGTAATGAGAAGTTCAGATGAAGAGAACCTCAGGTATTCAATGTCATGTGTTAAGCCCGTGATAGGAAAAGTACAGAGTGACAGGGGAACCCAGAAGAAAGGCATTTGCCACAAAACACTTCCATACAAGCTGTACTTTATACAGCTGTCCTTCAGTATACACAGGGGGTTGGTCCCAGAAAACCCCATGGATACCAATATCTGTGGATGCTCAAGTCCCTTATATAAAATAGTGTAGTATTTATTTGCATATAACCTATGGACATTCTCCCATATACTTTAAATCATTTCTAGATTACTTATAATACCTAATACAATGTAAATGTTATAAAATAGTTATTATACTGCATCATTTAGGAAATAATGACAAAAAATTAGTCTGTACATGTTCAGTACAGACGGAATCATGCAACCATCATGTGCTTAACTACATGGTACATGTCAGCAACAACATAACATTATCTTTCTTTCAACACTTACAGATGGCTTTTGTTTAATGACCCAAAAGAGAAATACATGGAATAAAACATAGACTATTTAAAATACATATAGAAAATATAATCATAGAAAAAATATTAATTCTCTCTCTCTCTCACACACACACACATAGTGTTAACAATCACCAAAACCCTAGTTCTCCTGTCTTGATTACCCTTGCATGATGATGATGATGATGATGATGATGATGATGATGATTGCTATATGGTGTCTATGGTACCGATGTGGCAAGGCGATGAGATGTGTGGCACTCTAGGTAAGTGATGAGACATCAGGCTGAGTTAAGTCTTCTGACAGGATGTCAGAAGGATTATCTAGTCAGGAGAATTGGGTTCCAATTGCAGACACTGTCACTTTGGAGGAGGCTCAATAATACTAATGTCAGGATATCTGGAGGTTGAGGGCTGAGGATCTTAAAGCACTGAAGTTCTAGGCTTCACAACTGCAGATGCTTTAGTTAGAAACACTGTTATAGGAAGCTGTTTCTTCCTTTTCTTTGCATCATCAAACAAGTCTTGCAATGATTGTTGGCATACTGCTATACCTTGGATACCACAGAGGCTTCAGTCCATCAAAGGACTGTACTTGAGGATCATATCCTTTAACACTTGCACCTATTGAAAAAGCACTGCAATGTTTTCACGTGTCCAAATTGATGGCTCTGCTTCCTCTAAATTTTCTCTGTAGAAAAAATCATCTGTAGATGACTTAGGCAGATCTTTGAGCTCCTTGTTGGTAAGGATTCCTCTATACTCTTCTATGTGTTCCTTGATGTCACCCTAGATCATGTCAAAGAAGCCTCCCCCCCACCCAACTTCCCTTGCAACATTCAAGATATTCCTGATTTCTACATCAATAGTAGGGAAGCCCCTGAGATCATCGACTACCTCACACCATAATGGCTTCCAACATGCATTGACTGTCTTAGGCTTTAGGGCACCTACAGCCTCTGCAGTAAGCACAGTTCCAACCATAATTGTGACGCTCTTCCATAAATCCACTATTTTTTTAATAAATTTATTTATTTTTTTACTTACTTTTGGCTGCATTGGGTCTTTGTTGCTGTGCGTGGGCTTCCTCTAGTTGTGGCGAGCAGGAGCTACTCTTCATTGCGGTGCACGGGCTTCTCATTGCAGTGGCTTCTCTTGTTGCCAAGTGCGGGCTCTAGGAGCGTGGGCTTCAGTAGTTGCAGCACACGGGCTCAGTAGTTGTGGTGCACGGGCTTAGCTGCTCTGCAGCAAATGGGATCTTCCTGGACTAGGGATGGAACCCGTGTCCCCTGCATTGGCAGGCGGTTTCTTAACCACTACACCACGAGGGAAGTCCCTAAATCCACAATGTTGCAATCAGGGTTAGCACCAAGGGCAGCATGAATCTTCCTGAAGGTGAGGCAGGTATAGGTTGCCTTAATGTCCTCGATGATGCCTTGATTGAGTGGCTGCAGCAGTGATACAGTGTTAGGAGGCAGGAACATCACTTCCACCTCCTTGTCAATGAGGCAGAGAAATTGAGTTAGTTGGGAGCATTGTCAATTATGAGGAGCACCTTGAATGGTAGCTCTTTCTCTTTGAGGTATTTCTTCATTTTAGGAATGAAGCACTGGTGGAACCATTCCAAGAACAAGACGGCTGTCACCCAAGCTTTCCTGTTGTGCTGCCAGAACAGCATAGACAATTTTTGTTTTTGTTCTTTTGGGCCCAGGAGTTGTTTGCTCATAGACTAGGCTTGATCATGTGACCTGCTGCATTGCCACATAGCCCGAGAGTAAGGTAAGCTTTCCAGTCCTTGAACCCCAGGGTCTGCTCGGCATTCTGACGGATGTAGGTACGACTGGGCATCAGCCTGTTTTATCACAATTGAAGACTTGCTCTAGAAGGTAGCCTTTCTCTTCTTGAGTTCTTCTGGGAACACTGATGTTGCTTTGGCACTGGCCGATGTCGATTCTCCTGTGATCTTTAAGTTCTTGAGGGTGTAGCATTTTACCAGCTAACCAGCCATCTATTAGTGCCCTTAAACTCCTTCCTCTCACTCTCCTCACCCCTCACAACAGTGCACACAGAGGCTAAGTGCTCTTTCACGCGTAATTTTGCCATCCAAAGGGACATACTTCTGTAACATGTCCCCTAGCCACATACAAAATACAAGCACTTTGTAAGCACTTTGTCATGAACCTGCGAGACCATTTTTGCCATTGTAGGGGCAGCTCTAACCCTGCCATGAACTTCGGCTTCTTTCTGCTTTACTGTGAGAATGTTCCATTTGTTCTTAGTGACCTTACATCCCACTTTGGCAAGCCACACGCCACTTTTCAGAAGATCAAAGATCTGTATTTTCTTGTCGAGAGACAGCACTTTCTGCTCTCTCTTGGCATTTGAGGAATTGTTTTGACCACTTAACTGCTTTTTGGGAGCCATTTTTCACAGAAACCAAGCATGAACACACAATACAAGTAGCAAACGAACGGAACACCAGACCAGCAATGCTCAGACAATGAGCACTGGAGAGAGTGCAGGTCTGTGACGTGGTAGGTGGCCACAGTAGGGTGTGCCTACACATCACTTCATTCACGTGGCTTCAGCATAGTGATCGGCATGGGGCAAATTTGGGGGCAAAGTTTTGCTTTTTGCAACTTCCTGGAATTTTTTTAAAAATATTATTTTCAATTCAAGGTTGGTCGAATCTGCGAATTCAGAACCCACGGATATGGGATACAGAGGACTGACTGTACTGCGCAGTTTGCTTTTCCACAAACGTGTCATGCTTTTACACTACTGAGCTTTTGCACATGCTATTCCTGGTATAGAATTCCCTTCCTTTGATTCTTTGCCTAAGCAATTTCCACTCAACTCCAAAGACCCAGTTCACATGGGTGAAGCATTCCTCAGAGCAAGTAACCTGTAATCTGAGTCCTGAAGTATAGGAGGAAGTTCATTGTTGAAAGTGGTGATGTACGTAGCAAGAGAAAGAATTCTGAGCAAGGGGCACAACATGGGCAATTGGTCAGAGATAAGACAGAGCACAGTTCATCAAGGAACTGAAAGGCACAAAAAAGACTAGGGTAGCCAAGAGCTGGAGATAACCTAAATGTCCACTGACAGATAACTGGATAAATAAAATGTGCTGTATACATTCAGTGGAATGCTGTTCAGTCTTAAGAAAGAAATTCTGTAATGTGTAACAATGTGGATGATCCTTGAGCACATTATGCTAAGTGAAATAAGCCAGTCATAGAAAGACAAACACTGCATGATTCCACTTATGTGAGGTATCTAAAATAGCTGAATTCATAGAATCAAAGAGTAGAATGGTGGTTGTCAGGGGCTGCGGAGAGAAGGAAATTGGAAGCATAAAGTAATATCATAATCAACGGGCATAAGTTTCAGTTAAGCAAGATCAATAAGCTCTAGAGAGCTGTATATATTGAATTAAGAGGGCGGGGGAACTGGATTGGAAATTTGTTTAGCCACTAGCAGATAAACGTTCTTAAATATTAGTATTATATGCATCCTTAAGGAATTTATAATATATTTTTTACAAAGACTCATGCCTTCAACTTTTCTAATATACAGGAAGTAAAACATTACTTATTATCTACACTATAAACATTTTCAAACGCAGTACCTATAAACTGAAATTAGGAACATCTGTATTAAATGGAAAGATTACATATTAATTTAAGGATTAGATCAAGAATAAGTAAATCACTTAGAAAATAGCAGCAACATAGTTGATATAGAGTGTAAATATCTTAATGTAAAATAATGATAACCTTGTTCAGTTGGAGTATGGTTTGTTAGTGACTGTGTGTGATTGTGGATTTTAATACATAATTTGTTAGGCAACAAATGACTTTTCCAAGTGTTGGATTAAAAATGAATCAACTACAAAATTAAAAGTCAAACCCCCAAATAAAGCAAAAATACTAACAAATTTAATGGGCTCTCTAACCCACTAAAGTACTACAATACTTGGCACAAGGTAAGAAACATGGATTAATGATCCATGGGAATATTGTCTCTAGAGAAATGAAACTACATAGTACGGCAGATAATTGGATCACCACAATTCACATGTAGTTTAAGGTCACACAACATAGGGATTACCTTTTGATTTTATAAAGCTTTTTTTTTTTTAATCTCTTGTGGTTAGATCCCTGTAAAATGCATGAGAACCCACAAGATTTCCTAACTGGTTCTTGGTAAAGTGACAGGTCATTTTGTGGTTTGTAAGGAAATAGCTTCCAGTTGGAGAATTTGTTTATTAAGAGTAGGGTTGGGCTTCTCTGGTGGCGCAGTGGTTGAGAGTCCGCCTGCCGATGCAGGGGACACGGGTTCGTGCCCTGGTCCGGGAAGATCCCACATGCCGCAGAGCGGCTGGGCCCGTGAGCCATGGCCGCTGAGCCTGCGCGTCAGGAGCCTGTGCTCCGCAACGGGAGAGGCCACAGCGGTGGGAGGCCCGCGTACCTCAAAAAAAAAAAAAGAGTAGGGTAAATAAATCCTTCAAGATGTCCAATGAATGGCTCCTTTAAGATTAATGTTCTGAAGCACATTGAGGAGTTCCATAAACACAGGATTCATAGAAATATTATTCTGTAGAAAACCAAGAGGATTCTTTGGCAAATCATGTTTTTTTTTGGTACCAACTAACAGACTTATTTTCATGGGTTAGTTAACAAAGATAACTTATATGTATGTACATGTGGTTATATGTGAGATTATATGTATGAAAAGTGCTGTTTAAAATGTCAAATTATTGTTATTTTCTACGTATGCAAGATTATATATATACATACATATGTACACACACATATGTATGTACACACACATATATTCCCACTGCTCAGGAAATGAGGGGCATTAAATCAGAACATGTTTATCAACAAGTAAGCTGATGGAGGGTGGGCAGCTGCCCTTGGTCACGGGACACTTATCCTTTCTGTTGTGTTTAATTCACCTGGCGCCATTCCACTTGATCCATAGTAACTTATTGAGAGGCAGATTCCATTTTCCAAGGTGGCAGAAAAAGATCCAAACTTGCTGACAGCTTTATTCTCTGCATTTGACTCTTCTAAAAGATAAAATCAAATCAAGAACATTTTTGTTTTATCAAAAAGAAATGTAAGCAAAACTCAGTGTGAAGTGGAAATCACCCAAATATGTAAAAGCATGGATATGATTAAGTAAATTATGATATGTACATATTCCAATGAATTATTATGAAATCATTAAAAAGTCTTTTTTTTTTAATCTTTAGATATATATTTTTTAATCAAAGTATAATTGACTTACATTAGTTTCAGGTACACAGCATAGTGGTTTGATATTTTTATAGATTATGCACCATACAGTTATTATAATATGATTTTTTAAAATATTTAATGAATAGGAAACTGCTCATCATGATAAAGTGAAAGACATACACTGTGAATAGTGGTTACTGCTGGGATGGTAGAATTATGAGCAACTGTCATCTTTTTAAAGTATTCCTATATTTCCTAATTTTTATACTAAACCATATATTTTTATATCAGATAAAACAAAGAAGAGTAATTTTTAAATTTCTGTTTTTAAGTTCTTGGGTACATTCAAACTTGTCAAACATTGTATTCTTACCTTGAATTTATAAAACACTGTGACTATAACTAAATTTATTAGCTAGATTTAGTTATTGATCTTATTACTTATTACTAACTTGAGTCCAAAAGCATTTTATTAATTAACTCATCTCCATTTGCAGGTATAACCTACACTGGGCAAGAAGCAATTAATTTTTCCAGCTGGTGTTGCCGGGACATGTTAAATGGTGTTATCAAGAAGTTTCATGGTGTATGATCAATGGACATCCACTTGGAACTCTCATCTACAAGCAGGTCGAGATGCTCATGGCCAAATTTAGGATTTTTTTCTTGTTCTTGCAGTTTAAGAAAATTGATACTACATGGAGATCCAAGTGATAGATCATAGATAGAAACCCTATCATTCACAGTCAATATTGCAGAGAAGCCAAACCTTCAGTAGGAATCAATTAATAAGGACCTGAGTCCTAGAGATTGCACTTGGTACAGTGCATTAAACAAAATTAAGAACGGAAAGGACATTGCAAACTCAATGTTGCTACAAAAAGGTAGCCAGGCGAGGTAGACTCTGCATGTCAGCTGGAATCAAGAGCTGGGTTCCCAGAAGAGGCAAAACCAAGTAAGCAGCCCACTATAGATGGGCTATGTATATGATGTATATCCCCTTTACATTAGGGAAAGTGTATATAAACAAGATGGCAAAACACTTCAGTTATCATCTGTAAAAATTACACATGCTACCTGCCAGGGATGCATGTGTTTCTGTTAGGTGGATAGGTTTGACCTATGGTGGAAGTACTGATACCCACTGCCACAAAGATGCAGCTGCTTACCTTTTTCAAAATGTTGCTCTCCTTCTCCTTCTCCTTCCTCATCTTCTGAAGGATAATCCTCTTTTTTCTCCTTTTTCAAAATTTTCTTAGGGTCTCTTAAATGAATTAAAAAATTGTGCTTGTCCTTTTTCACTTTCACTTTGATAAAAGTTGGGCCTGGAGAAGAATCATGGGATAGAAAATGGGCTGATTGTGATGCCCCAATTAAGCTCTGTGATAAGACCTCTAAATAATGCAGCATAGCATTTAAGTCAGGGACTAGAAATACCTAGGGATGTCACTACTTTTATAAAAAGATACCTAAAAGAAAAAAGTGTTGGTGGAATTCCAGGAAGGAACAGCAGGTGGATCAGGGAGATGTTTGCAGACTTTCTGCTCATACCTAAAATCCAATTACAGAAGGGAGAGTAAATTGGCTAAGGTATACCTATACTCAACTTTATGATCAATCACACATGATGGTTAACGTGAAAGGATTTTGTAATTGATAAAGAATTGCATAAACGTTAGTTACAGTAGTTATTATAGTTAGTAGGAACATATAAGAATTTCCCAAACAAAACATTTTCTGCTAGTGTTCTGACTCATTCTTTGTCTCCTCTTCCAGCTTTTTTCTTTTTTTTTTTAACCCAGCCTTTCCTTTTCAACTTTCATTGAATGATCATATCTCAAAGTTGATAGAATTAAGATAAAAATGTACTTACTATGAACCATCTGAAACATATATATTACATGCATATGCAAATATTGATAAGAGTAAAGAACGGTTACTGAAAATGGAACATAGCATTTTAAAACTTGAGTCCAGTGCTTTTCTCAGTTCTGTGATTCTGAGTTCCATTTTTAGTTACTACTATTTGTACCCTACACCCAGGGTTGATATTCAAAATATTAAACACTAAAAAATATTGTAATATAAATAAATATGCACACCTATCTATTAATAAAAATCCCTTTCATGTTTTAAATGTCTTTATTTTTATTTATTTTTTTTGGCTGCACCAAGTGGCCTGCGGGATCTCAGTTCCCGACCAGGGATCAAAGCCCGCCCCCTGCAGTGGAAGCCGGAGTCCTCACCACTGGACCGCCAGGGAAGTCCCCCCTTTCATGTTTTAAATAAACAAACTTTATATAATAAAACAGTCTGGCATTTGATATAAGTTGTACCACAAACCATTCTTTAAATAATTTGAATAATTTGTAGGTCTTTTTAGTTTAAAAATCATTGGTAGGATCTTTTGTTTGATGTGGCAGTTACTATCTAATGATGCTTGAGCCATGATTCCACATAGGGAATAGCATTCTCACTCTTGTAATGATTTCCTCATTAAATTGATGGTCATTTGATGATAGGAAGGAAGGAAGGGAGAGAGGAAGGGAAGAAGGGAGGAAGGGAGAAAGGGAGGAAGGAAGGAAGGAAAATTAAGAGAGGGCTGGAGGAAGGGTAGGGAGTGAGAAGGGGCGGGCTGGTGTCGCAGGCAGAGTGTGGATGGGAGGAGCCCTGGTGTCCCTTGTTGGGTTGCATAATCTTGTGGACATTAAACAGGATCTTGCTTACACTCCCTCCCCACTGACTTTTCCCAGCTCTCAGAGACCACAGCTCCCTACTAGACAATAAGCTGTCAAATAAAACCCAGGTCCTCAAACCCATCCTAAGAAATCTTTAAAGCAAAGTGAAAAGAGAAGCTCTACAAGATGTCCCCAGTAAGTTCCCTAGAGCCCAGATCTGCTCTTCCCTTGGGGAGAATGAAACATTTCCTTTTTCCAGACTAGGTCCTCCTCAGCTCATCTCCAAGACCTCCCTCCCACTTAATGACTTCTGAATCCAGAGGCAATTTCTTTATAGCAAAAATAACTGGATATTGGCAGCAGGTCCCCAAACTCTGTGCTCCAGAAACCAAATCAGGAATTTGCTCTAAATTCACAGTATGTGCTTAGTTTCTGAGATAACACTATGTGTTGTAATTAACATTATTAAGTAACGATTTGCTTACTGCAGTTACTATTATACTATTTTCCAATCCTATGGAAATATTTTCATATTTTAACAACTGGAATGTTTGTCTTAGTGTGCCCAGGTAACCTCACGGCTGGCCTGTGCCTTGCAGAGGCTATTACAACAGAAGAGTGTGAAGTCTGAAAGTGGGGAACGTTGTGCATAAATGAATCACTGGGGGCACATTACTACTCTCACATATCATACTCAGGAGTACAAGGCCCCAGGATTATCTGAAATGGGTTAATATCTTCCAAACCATTAACCAGCTGCTTTCAAAATGTACCTTTTTCAAATGTTGTCTTTTCTACTTCAATCTGCCCTCCATCGGAAGGATACAGATAATAATTTGTTCCTGAGATTTGGACTGGTACTTCTCCCATGTTGTATCCACGAAACTAGAAAAGAAAACATCATGCTTTGAGTGTGGAATGGCAATGGGCAAAAATTAGGTCATCCATGTGAGCCAGTTAAAGCTGCCATAAGCCCAATTTCTGCTAAATGATTTGTCACTCTGTAGACTCAGAGGCCAGTGTCCATCTTATCTTTGGCACCTCCTGTAGTGTTATAATGACAGGTAGAATTAAAGAAGGTACATGATTTTAAACTCTGTTCACTGGAGCATCCTCATAACCCAGTGCAATTCAAATCACTGGACTATTGGCAAGGCAGTGCAAAAAGTTATCAATTTCTCCTTCATTGGCTGTTAATTTCCTGTTGAAAGAGAGCTAATCTACTGAGGAGTATTGGTACTTTACATTTTAGAAGGTCAAGTGTTAAAGACTTTTTTTTTTTTTTTTTTTTACTAAGTGTCGCTAATAGAGCTCCAAGTGATACTGACGCAGGCTAAAGCTTGAGAACAACTGGCTCAGAGTAGTAACTAGAAAGGACAAGGGCTGTTACTTTTTTTCCCATCTTTTCCTGATTAGGTTTTTCTCATAAAACGGCTTGAGGGAGAGATTGGCAAAGGGAAGGTTTCACAAAAGCATACAGGCAAGTAACGTGGGTGCATACAGAGAGACAACCCAATGTACTCAGCAAGTCCCATCATCTGAGACAGAAAAAGCCAACCTCTTTGTCCACTATTGTAACTGAGCAGGACTCTATGGGCCTTCCTGGGACAGACTCCTCCCCCATATCCTCTGCTTTAGCTCCTCTGAAGTACCTAGATAATAGTATTTGAGGCACATTTCCTGAGTTGCCTTACAGATACTAAAACCAGCACCAAATGGAAGAAATGAACTATTGTACTTGATGACCATGAGCACCACAGCCCCCAGACCTACTGGTGCCTAAGGATTGATAATGTTAACCCCTGTGACACTGCCCTGTTGCCTCACCATCAACCAATCAGAGAAGTCTTCAGGAGATGGTCACATACCCTGCGACTTCCCTCCCTCACCTGGCCTTTAAAAATGCTTTCCTGAAACCCATTGGGAAGTTGGTTGCTTTGAGCACTAGCTAGCTGCCCAGGACTCCTTGCTTGGTGCCCTGTGATAAACGTTGCACTTTCCTTCACCACAACCCGGTGTCAGTAGACTGGCGTTACTGTGTGCAGGCAAGTGGACCCAAGTTTGGTTTGATACAATGCTGACCTATCACAGTTGCTTATTTACATACACCTAAGTGAATGCTTTTGTGTCAAATTTCCATCTTTACCACCCCTAGAAACCTAGCTTCATGGCACTCAAGAAAAACTGGCCTAAGGGTGTTCCTGTCTTGATGATCAGCTGCAAAGAAGGTCCTAGGTATCACAGGATGGACTGCAGGTCTGAGATCTTCTATACTAGAAGAAACCCCAAGGCCTCTGTGGTGGCAGTGAAGACTGAAAACCTTATGTTTCCACAGAAGCTGTGTTCTTCCCCAAACAATTAGGAATGACCCAAAGGAGCTTTTTAGAAAATTGATTTTACCGAGTAAACGATCTCAGGTTCTGGTTCCTGGAGGGGCTCCTCTGTTATTTCCAGGATCTTTATTTGCTCTTCTTCCAATTTCTCCTTTAAAAAATTTTCTCTCTTGAAATTCCTACTATCTTCTTTCTCTAGTTTTTCCTTGCCTTTCTTTTTACCAGAGTCCTTACTCTTCTTTTCTGCTTTTCTTTCTTCCTTTAAGCGTTCCTCTTCAGCTAACCTATCTTGTTCTTTCCATGCCTGTAAACACATTTTTAAAAAATTAATAGGATTTTGAAACAAATCTGATCCTATTCAGGTTCACTCTGGAGAATATTTAACATGATTTTTATAAGCTGTATCTCTGATGGATCAAAATACTGAGCTAGAAATTGTGGTGTCATCCTTGATTCTCTTTCTCTCACCCAACTTCTGTATGCTAAACCCTGCCAATCCTCTGCAGAGATCTCTCTTCACTTCAGCTTTTTCTCTCACCCTCTGTTGAAATTTTCTTTACTTCAGGGCTTTTTATCTTTAACCTGAACTATTGCATCAGCCTCTTAGCTGGTCTCCCTGGCTCTTATACTTTTCCACAAGAATCCAATCCCCAATTTAGGTTCTAAACATGGTTAATCAGCAGTATGGTAGACAAGATGTACAAAGAAACATTCCTGGCATAAAATATTTCAGAAATGATGGCTAAAATATCAAATCATCATTGTAATGCATAGCAATGTAATGCAATGCATTGTAATGCATAGCAATGTTGGCAGCAAAGTAAAAAATATGAGAAAGCACTAATTCAATGAGGGAAGGAAGCACTGAAAACAGCAGTTTCCCAGGGTTATCTGCCCATCCCTGGAAGCCAAGAACTTGGGTTTTGGGAGTTATAGGGACTAGAGCCAGAACCCAGGAGATCAGAGACCTGTGAATAGCATGGGTATTTTTTTAAAATGACACCTTCACTGAGTGAACTAGAAAAAAATCTTGCCCCATAGAGTAAAATCATGAAAGCTAGTCAGCTTCCCTGGCCCTGAGTTAAAGTAGGAGCAGAGAGGGCAGGAGGAAATTGGCCCCGAGAACGCTTAACCACAAGCCTGTCCTCACATAGATTTGTGGCCAAAATGTACATCACCTTAAAAGTATTCTGAAAAGATTGTGGGCAAAATGTGAGTTCACAAAGGAAAATCACAAAATCTGAGGAACTAAGTCAAAATCAAAAACCTGAAGAAGAAACAAACTCTGAAATTAATTTGCAAAGACTGCAGATATTGGAATTATCAGAGAATATAAAATAAGTATTTTAATATGCTTAAAGAAAGAAAAGGAGGCATCAAAAGTATCAGTAAAAACAAGAGAGTATCAAAAATCAGTGAGTTTGAAAGCCCTATTGGAAATGGAATAGGAGTTTTGAAAAGGCAGTATTTGAACAGATAATGGATGAGACATTTCCAGAGCTGATGAAAGAATCAAACCCAGGAAATGATAGTGATGTGCTGGACCTGGGTCACATTGACTTGGAAGAGTTTATTGTTAAACTTTCAGGAATTTTGCGAGTCAGTTTTAACCACATCCATTATTAAAATCAAATGATACAAATGCACAATAAAATACCATTAAAAACAAAGGCAATAAACACTCAAAACGTACCACTTTCCTAACTACTTTGTTACATTTAACTATGATTTATGCCAGCGGTCCCCAACCTTTTTGGCACCAGGGACCGGTTTTGTGGAAGACAATTTTTCCACCGACAGGGCTGGGTGGGGGGTGGTTCAGGAGGTAATGCGAGTGACGGTTCAGGCAGTAATGTGAGTGATGGTTCAGGCAGTAATGTGAGCAATGGGGAGTGAAAGGGAGCAGCAAATGAAGCTGCCCTCCCTCGCCCGCCCACAGCTCTCACAGCGGCCCAGTTCCTAACAGGCCAAGGACCAGTAGTGGTCAGCGGCCTGGGGGTTGGGGACCCCTGATCTATGCTCTTGGGGTTATCTATGTAAATTGTATCTGTAGGGTAGAATTATAACAGTGTGCTACTGCATATTGTTTCCAACTCCACATACAGTGACATCTTATCAGTAGCTTGAAGTCAGCCATGATGGGAGTATTTACACTACAGATATCAGCAAATGCTACAAATCAGGGATTTATTGACTACTCGTTGACTACATAGACTTTAAAAAATGATGGAGAAGATGTTAATAATGCAGTGTGCTGTGTTTTGAGCTGTTACACTGTAACTAGCACAAAAAAAATTGAGGAAATATTCTTCGAGTATTTAAAAACTATTACCTGATTCAGCAAAGAAGTTGCTAATATCATTGGTGAATAAGTGAGACATATCCCTCTGTTGCTCACTTTTGTCTTACTTGCTCATGTAAGTGAAAATATCAATCAGCATTCATTGTGGCACTACACTTGTTTGCCAATTGCAACTATAGGCTGGCTAAAGATGTAAGAGCTTAGTAAAAATCAATGAAAGCAATTCTGTGAGAATCCACTGGCTAAATGGAATTTACAATAAAGAGTATTACCTATTTTATTATTTGTAAATTGTGTGCTATACATACCATATATCAGTAAAATTTAGAATAAACTATCTATTTATCTATACAGAATTTTTTTTCCTAGAGAGCTAATGCTAAACATTTACCAGCACATCACCGCATGTTTTCAAAGCAGCTAGAGAGAAAAGATGAACTGTCTATAAAAGAATGACAGGTTAGATCGACAATCAATTTATTGGGTTGGTCAAAAAGTCTGTTCCATAACATCTTATGGAAAAACCTGAACAAAATTTTGGCCAACCCAATATTAACAACTACAGCATCAGGTAGAAAAATGTGGAACAAAATCTTGAGCGTACTAACAGGATACAAAAAAGTCAACCAAGAATTTTATAAATTAAAACTATGTTTAATAAATAAGGTAAAGTAAAACCATTTTTCAGACCTGTTCAATAGCAACAAACCCTCACTAAAGGAAGTTCTAAAGGAAATACTCACAAAATAGAAGATGTGAGAAGAAATGCTCAACAAAACAAATGGCAAGCATGGGGCTAAATCTCAATAGCACTGACTGTATAAAGCAATGACAATAATAATGTCTAATTTGTGGGAACAAAAAAAATCAAGATAAAACTTAAACACAGGCTGGGAGAGAGTAAGCCGTTTTAATAATTCCTTGTATTGTTCTGGAAGAAAGATATTTTACTGAGACTTCATTAAATTATATATACAAGTTGAAAATCTAGAGCAACCACTAGAAGAATAGAAATAAAGTGTATACATTATAAACTTTTCCTATTAAGAGCCAGATAGTAAATAACTTAGGCTTTTTGGGTCAAAAGACAATATCAAGGATATTGTGTAGGTATTTATGTAACAAGCAAGAAAAGTAATTTCTGCAAATATTTTATTGACAACTCACTGAGTACAAGTTTTCCCCAGAATACAGTCTATAAATATGAAAAATAGAATTCTTCTGGTGAGGGAGGATAACATTTTACTTAGAGTTAAAATCAGTGTTCCCTATCATCAAATTGATTGCAAGTAAAAAAGAAAAAAAACATACAAAAGAAAACAAGAAAAAAGGATCACAGAAAAGGTAGGAAAATAGAAAACAGATTGAAAATCAAAAATAAACTATATATCTTAATATATAGTTTATTAGAATAGGTATAAATGGATTCAAGTCTTCTGCTAAAAGAAAAATCATCAGTATAATTTTTTTTAAATCTAGTTTATAATCCCTGTTTACAAGAGACACACTTAAATTATCAAGCCACAGAAAGGTAAAAATAAAGAGAGAGAATTTGTCAGTAAAATACTATCTGAAAGAAAGCTCCTATCCCTTTGTTTTTCTTTATTAATTTTAGAATCAGCTTTCCAAGGTTCATTAAAAAACTGCTGAAATTTTGATAGGAATATATTTCTATTTCCCATTGTGGTCACAGGGACTCTAGCCCTTGGTGTTATGAGAATGGTAAAGAAAAGGGCCATTGTGAAAAAACTACCTATTGTTGAAACTCTGGGCTGCTGTAACATGATTTGTTCAGATAAAATTGGAACCCTGATGAAGAATGAAATGACTGTTACCCACATATTTACTTCAGATGGCCTGCGTGCTGAGGTTACTGGAGTTGGCTACAATCCATTTGGGGAAGTGATTGTTGATGGTGATGTTGTTCATGGATTCTATAACCCATCTGTTAGCAAAATTGTTGAGGCGGGCTGTGTGTGCAATGATGCTGTAATTAGAAACAACACTCTAATGGGGAAACCAACGGAAGGAGCCTTAATTGCTCTTGTAGTGAAGATGGGTCTGAGGGACTTCAACAGGATTATATCAGAAAAGCTGAATACCCTTTTACCTCTGAGCAGAAGTGGATGGCTGTCAAGTGTGTGCACTGAACACAGCAGAAAACAAAATCAACCGATGTAACTAACAAAACTTAAACCCGCTGACCTGACTCAGGATCTAGAAGAGGTCAGCCTGGCACAGATATGAAAAACGTACCAATTAAAAAAAAAGCCCCACGGGACTTTGCTGGTGGCGCAGTGGTTAAGAATCCACCTACCAATGCAGGGGACACGGGTTCGATTCCTGGTCTGGGAAGATCCCACGTGCAGTGGAGCAACGAAGCCCGTGCACCACAACTACTAAGCCTGTGCTCTAGAGCCAGCGAGCCACAACTTCTGAGCCGATGTGCCGCAACTGCTAAAGCCTGCATGCCTAGAGCCCTGCTCTGCAACAACAAGCCTGCACACCGCAAAGAAGAGTAGCCCCTGCTCGCTGCAACTAGAGAAGCCTGCAGGTTGCAACGAAGACCCAACGCAGCCAAAAATAAATAAATAAATAAATAAACAAACAAAACAAAAGAAAGTATGAGCATATACTTTTAAAGGTATATGAGTATATTTCATATCCTAAACTGAGTCTTCTCATCCAGACCATGGTATATTTTCTACTTATTCAGGTGTTTATTGTCCTTCAATAATATGTTGTAATTTTCTCCATAAAGAAAAATCTTTTATTAATTTATTTTTCTTGCCACCTTATAGTTTTTGTTGCTCTTGTGAATGATATTGGTTGTATGTTACATTTTCTAATCAGTTATTGCTGGTGAATAGGAACTCCAGTGATTTCTTTTTCTATGTTAATCTTGCATACAGTAACCTTGCTGTGCTTCCTTAATTCATTTTAAAAGCCAACATGCACCTCAATTTCATAGCAGCATTATTTACAATAGCCAAGATATGGAAGCAACTTAAGTGTCCATCAACAGATGAACAGCTAAAGTAGATGTGAGATATATATATATATATATATATATATATATATATACACACACACAATAGAATACTACTCAGCCGTAAAAAGAATTAAATTTTGCCATTTGCAGCAACATGGATAGACTTGGAGGGTATTATGCTACGTGAAATAAGTCAGAGAAAGACAAATACTTTATATCACTTACATGTAGAATCTAAAAAATACAAAAAAACTAGTGAATATAAAAAAAAAGAAACAGACTCACAGATATAGAGAACAGATTAGTAGTTACCAGTGGGGAGAGGGAGGGGGAGGGGCAATATAGGGGAAGGAGATTAAGAGGTACAAAGTATTAGGTATAAAATAAACTACACGGATCTATTGTACAACACAGGGAATATAGCCAATATTTTGTAACAACTATAAATGTAGTGATTTTTTTTTTTAGTTATAGT
Organism: Orcinus orca; assembly: GCF_937001465.1. Taxonomy (NCBI): domain Eukaryota; kingdom Metazoa; phylum Chordata; class Mammalia; order Artiodactyla; family Delphinidae; genus Orcinus; species Orcinus orca. The sequence continues at coordinate 108,654,488 of NC_064559.1, read as the reverse complement.
CATATCTTTATTTGAAAATCTCATCTGCCAACTTAGTGCTTTCCACCAACTCGGGGTGCAGAAACCTTCACAGGCTTCACAATCTTTTGATTAGGTGCTGCCTTTGTAATAGCCATTGCTGTCTTTATAAAATTGTGAATCACTATATTGAACACCTGTAACTTATATAATACTGTACATCAACTATACTTAAATTAAAAAAAAGAGCCAACACATGGTGCTTCCCTGGTGGTTTGGTGGTTAAGATCCCATGCTTCCACTACAGGAGGCGTGGGTTCGATCCCTGTTCAGGGAAGTTCCACATACCGTGAGGTGCAGCATCTCCCCCCCCAAAAAAGAAGCCAACGTAACCTTAATAGTAATGCTTGTTAAGAACAACACAAAAGCCTATCATTTCATTCATCATAGACACAAAAATTCTAGATAAAATACTATCAGAACAGAGTAAGTTATTTATTAAAATAATTAAATATTAAAATATTAATTAAAATATTAAAATAATAACATTCCATGAAAAAAATGGTGCTATAATTTTTCATCAATAATGTACATAAAGATGGACCCAGGGGCTTAACTAAAAATTAAAATTCCTAGGTTCTATTCCCAAAGATCAGTTAGAATGGAGTGAAAACACGTATATTTTAAGTCTCTCCTCCCCCCAGAGATACCTAGGCAATTACGGCATATGTGGTTTTGTGGGATAAGGACTAAACTTTAGGAAATGCTGAAGAGAAGTTTGTTTTAGAAATACAAAGGTTATTCATATTGTTAAATCAAGCTCCATAATTCAATATATCTCCTAAATAAAGGGAAAAAAACCCCAATAGATATTAGTTTCAATACCAACAGATACTTTAAAAATTTACTAAGATTAAGCAGCAAATAATAATAAACTTAAAGATTTGCCATGTAATTATCTTTACCATTAATACCAAGAAGCCAGGGAGGCTCACCAGTCTTAACCAATGCTCTTTTGAGGGTTATTGCATACTGATGGAGGTGGGAAAATCAGCTCCTGCCTACACAGTCTATAAGCTTACAACAAAGCTACTGTAATTAAAATAGTATGGTACTTGTATAAGAATAATTAACTGAAACAGAATACAGCATTCAAAAATGGTTTAAAATACTATCACATTGGGATTAGGTTTTCAACATGTGAATTTTGAAGGACACAAACACTCAGTAGACACTATAGTGTTCAGAAGAGTTCAGGACATCTCTTATCATTTTATAGGGATCTATAAAAATGGATTAAAAAATGGGTACCTAATATGTGACATATCAATATTCCAATTTGTTTAAGGGGTGGGGATTAATATTACATTTAATTAAATAGTACTAGTAAAATGACAGTCCATCTGGGCAGAGAAAAAGACCCTTACATTATGCTACAAAACATGTATTTCAGATAGATTAGATCTCTGAATATAAAAAGAATATCTATGAAAATATTCTAAGAGAGTGAAGGAAAATTAACATACAAACTCAAGGTGGAATCAACCTGATGGAACCAAAAACACAGAAGCCCTAAAACCATAAAAAAAAAATGACAGGTTTTTAAAACGCTTTTTTTGACAAGCTGTAACGTACATACAAAAAGAGCACAAATCCTAAGTGAACAGCTGAATGAACTACCACCAAGTAAGTGCTCCTGTAAAACTACCACCAGGTCAAGGAACAGACGACCTCCAGCTCCCCAGAAGCCCTCCTCACGCTTCTCCTCAATTACCATCCACTTGTACTGCCCCAAAGGCAAATATCATCCTAATTTTTAATACATTAGTTTAACTTTGCCTATTTAAAAACTTATGTAAACAAAATCCTACATAAGGTATATAGTCTTTTAACTTTCTCTTCTTTTGCTTAACAAGTGTGTGAGATTCATCCATATTTCTGTGTGTAGCTATATGTCATTTATTTCCAGAGCTGCATAGTATTTCATTACATGAACCATTCTAGGCATTCTACTGATGAATCTTTGAATTGTTTCCAGTTTGGGAGAATTAAAAATAATGCTACAAGGAAAACTGTGTCCATGTGTCTTGGTGAACACATGCATGCATAAGTATATTAGGTATATACTTAGGAGTGAAACTATTTGGTTAAAGAGAAATCATATGCTTAACTTTAGTATGTATGTCCAATTTTCCAAAGTGGAAGTACCAACTTATACTTCAATCAGCAGTGTATGAGAATTTACTTTACTTCACATCCTTGACAAAATCTGGCATTGTGTCTTTTAAATTTTGGCCGAAGATGATTGATTTGACTACATAAAAGTTAAATATTTCTGTATAAATAGAAAAAAGTGATATTTATTACTAAGGAAATTGTTTAATAAATTAAGGTACATCCAAATCATAGACTAATATAATGCTATGAAAATAAGTTAGATCTCTAGATATTGTCCGGAAGTGATATTCATGATGTATTGCCAAGAGAAAAAAGCATGTAGCAGAGTTAAAAAGAAACATACCAAACCTAAACCAAAACCAAACATGAATACTCTCTTATATTTGTGCATGCATGCTTGTATAAGCATAGAACATGCCAAATCATTAATATTTCTGACTTTAGGGTCTTAGGACAGCCAGGTTAAGTTTGATTTCTTATAAAAGCATGTATTACTTTTGTAACTAAAAATTCCAATAAAAATGCAAACAAAAACAACTTCCTGCAGCAGATGCAGAGAGTTTACCAACTATGAACAAAGCACTGCCCTGGATTTTGACATAGTGTCCTAAAGGCTTATCATCTGATGGAGGAGACAGCTTGGTGGAGAGACTGTCATTTCAAGTTTAGCAAAAAGATCATTTCCTGTTATCCCACACAAACTAGCACAAAATAACTTTGAACTTGTGATTTGTCAGTGTCATTTGTCTTTCCTTGGATTACCTTGAGAGAGCCTTCTAAAATAAAAGGAATCTTTTCCTTCTCTTTTTCTTTTTCTTTTTCTTGATCTGATAGCTCTGTTTTGCTCATTTCTTTGTTACCTATAATCAGAGAAAATTAAACTTCTTAGTAAAACTCTCTAAAATATGGTTTCATAGAAGGACCAAGCGTCTGGGTTGTAGGGGCTCCCCATTCACTCATCTCTGAATTCTTTTTTTGCCATCTCTAGAGTAGACATCTGAAGTGGATCTGAGCTCTTTTAGGGATGAACAACTCACCATCTGTGGAGGCAGTACATTCCATTCTCAAAGTGTTGAGATTTTGAAGCTTTTAGGGAACTGGACTCTCTCTCACTAGAGTTTTAACCTAATTAATCCTAATTTAACCCCTTAAGACCACACAGAACAAATGTAACTTTTCTTTCTATACTGAAGCCCTCCTCTTGCCATCATAGTTATTCTGTTGTGAAGATTTACATCTGTCCTGCCTTGAGAGGCCTCAAACTGAATGCAGTACCTACCAGGTGTATTCCAATCCCAATTCCAAATAAACCATTTTCTGAATTTGGTCCATAGACACCCAGATAATTGTTAAGCTTTTGGTTCTGCTCAGAAGCAGAATAAAGAAAAGGCAGTCAACCCACAATTTTTGCTACTAACAGTAAAGTATGGCCTGGACATGATTGTCAGACGGCAGCCCTACCTGTCTTTTTAGATAGTCCCATCGAGTATTCCAATTACCTAGTGCTGTCCTGCTGCACCCCATCAGGAGGAAGGCTGAGTTGATGGATGGATTATGTAACCATTTTGGTGAAAGGTGAATGCTTCATCTTTGACTTGGTTTTCCAAGTTTTATTTTAGAATCAAGCCAAGCAAATTGGCTTTGGTAGTTTATAGTGGTTGCAAAAACTTTGGAAATTATATAGTTTTGCTTCTTTATAGGAAATCACTCTCAACTTGGTTATCAGAAACAATGAGTATTATTCACACAGAGCTCATTTCCTTTGTACGAACCCAGTGAAATATCTTTACTTTCCAGATGAATTACCTCAACATTTCACTTATTTATCAAGCATCCTTCCTCTTTTTCTCACCCTCTTCTCTCTGACTGACAGCATCAAAGCCAAGAAAATTGACAACAACAAAAATGAAAATATCTATTGATCCAACATCCTGTAGAGTCCATGTCACAGGCCCCCAATAATCCGTTTTTCCTTCATTTTTAAATTCTAACTCCCACTTAGTCTCGGGACTATTTTGTTTACTCTTCTAAGGAAGGTCTTGTTTTAATCTCACTTTGGAAGCCATAATGATTCTTACGGAGACATACTGACTCTGAATCTAACTCACATATTGCCAACAAAACTTAGATAGGTGAACCTATCAATCCCAGCAAAATAAAGACATTTGGCATTTCTCAGCATCACACTGGATCTGAAAAGATTGAATCTTTCAGATCTGGCAGGAAGTATGGTCAATATAAGACAAGTATCAATCAATATACAACAAATATTTTCATCATATTTAGAATGCAGCTATTCTATTTTTTAGGGAAAGTGAAGAGTCTCAGAAATTTTGTGGATAACTCTTTTTAATCCTGAAATGTTCACTGTCTTGATTAAATTAATAAATAGAATGTCTTTGGACTTATGTATAAGTTCAACTGGTTACTTATTTTTAGATTTTTTTAATAGAATAAATTTTGCTAGTAGAAGAAATTTTGGTACCAGCAGAAGATTTTATTTCCAGCTCATTCTTGGTCCTACTGATTTCCTCAGCCATTTTAGCTTCCTGATATACAGTTTCTTCTTTTATGATCCAATCTTGAATGGATTTTGCAACAAGTTCCAAATAATTCCTTAAAAAAAAGCAAAGAACAGCAGGTGACAATTGAGCTAATATTAGTTAAAGTCAACAAGTGCTTAAGATACTGATTGTGCAAATGAAATTTAAAAAAATGAACTGATTCTAAATTGCCCATGTAACAAATGTAATAGCAATATATCCTAGAATATATTTTGTACAAAGTAGTCATATATAAATATCCAATAAACATTTGAAAATTGTTCAGCTTCCTTCATGATTATAAAATTAAAAATTAGATATTTCCATCCAAACCAAAGATTAAAATGCTTGATAATACCAAGAGTTGATGACGGTTTGGAGAAACAGTCATTCTCAATGCTATTAATTGGAGAGTAATATGGCAAAATCTCTTTTTAGGGCAATTTTATAGCACAATAGGTACTATCTTAATTGACTACCAGCTAAGTGACTCACTGTACTAGCTGAAACACTGCACTCTTGCTATAAAACTTACTGGCCCTTGAATACCCACATCCTAAATACTACACCCTAAGCTGCTTGTGCATTTGTGTATACATCAGCATCTTACTGCTTACCAGGATTCAGTAATATTTGCTCCCAAATCCATTTATTCTATTTATACAGATTATTGTAATTATTTTAACTAAATGTTATGTACACTTACAATATATGAATGTCCAAAGAAAGTTGTTGCTAGGGAAAAAAGTTGAAATATTTAGGTTTGACAATAAAGATTAGTTACTGTCAAATTGTATGAAAGTGAGGATAAAAGTTTTGAAAAAATAAAGCTAGATGAATTCTATACTCAAGTTGCTTCATTATTTTCTTTAATTCTTGATCTCTTTTAAAGAAAAGAAATGCAAATTGGAAAAGAAGTAGTAAAACTGTCATGGTTTGCACATGACATGGTACTATACATAGAAAATCCTAAATATACTACCAGAAAACTACTAGACCTCATCAGTTAATTTGGTAAAGTTGTAGGATACAAAATTAATACACAGAAATCTGTTGCACTTCTATACACTAAAAATGAAATAGCAGAAAGAGAAATTAAGTAAACAATCCCACTTAATATTGCATCAAAAAGAATAAAATACCTAGGAATAAACCTATCTAAGGAGGCAAAAAACCTATACTCCAAAAACTATAAGACACTGATGAAAGAAACTGAAGAGGACACAAACAGATGGAAAGATATACTGTGTTCTTGGATTGGAAGAATCAATATGGTTAAAATGACCATACTAACCAAGGCTATCTATAGATCCAATGCAACCCCTATCAAATGCCCAATGGCATTTTTCACAGAACTAGAACAAAATTTTTAAAATTTGTATGGAAATACAAAAGACCCTGAATAGCCAAAGCAATTTTGAAAAAGAAGAATGGAGCTGGAGGAATCTATACTACAGACTCAGACTATACTACAAAACCACAGTCATCAAAACTGTATGGTACTGGCACAAAAAACAGAAACATAGACCAATGGAACAGGATAGAAAGCCCAGAAATAAACCCACACACTTATGGGCAATTAAAATCTACGGCAAAGGAGGCAAGAATATACAAAACAATGGAGAAAAGATAGTCTCTTCAATAAGTGGTGCTGGGAAAACTGGACAGTTACATGTAAAAGAATGAAATTAGAACAGTCCCTAACATCATACACAAAAATAAACTCAAAATGGATTAAAGACCTAAATGTAAGGCCAGACACTATAAAAAGCTTAGCGGAAAACATAGGCAGAACACTCTTTGATATAAACTGCAGCAATATGTTTTTGGATCTGTCTCCTAGAATAATGGAAATAAAAACAAAAATAAACAAATGGCTCCTAATTAAACTTAAAAGCTTTTGCACAACAAAGGAAACCATAAACAAAATGAAAAGATAACCTACGGAATGGGAGAAAATATTTTCAAACTATGTGATAGAGAAGGGATTGAGTTCCAAAATATACAAACAACACATACAGCTCAATAAAAAAAACAAACAACCCAATCAAAAAATGCACAGAAAATCTAAATAGTCATTCTCCAATGAAGACATACAGATGGCCAATAGGCACATGAAAAAAATGCTCAGTGTTGTTAATTACTAGAGAAATGCAAATCAAAACTACAATTAGGTTTCACCTCATACCAGTCAGAATGACCATCATCAAAAAGTCTACAAATAATAAATGCTGGAGAGGGTGTGGAAAAAAGGGAACTCTCCGGCACTATTTGTGGGAATGTAAATTGGTACAGCCACTATGCGGAACAGTATGGAGTTTCCTTAAAAAACTAAAAATAGAGTAACCATATGATCCAGCAATCCCACTCCTGGGCATATATCCAGAGAAAACCATACTTTGAAAAGACACATGCACCCCAGTGTTCACTGCAGCACCATTTACAATAGCTAGGACATGGAAGCAACCTAAATGTCCATCAACAGAGAAATGGATGAAGAAGATGTGGTACATATATATAATGCAATATTACTCAGCCATAAAAAGGAACAAAACTGGTCATTTATAGAGATGTTGATAGACCTAGAGAGTGTCATACAGACCAAAGTAAGTCAGAAAGAGAAAAACAAATATCATATACTGATGCATGTATATGGAATTTAGAAAAATGGTATAGATGATCTTATTTGCAAAGCAGAAATAGAGACACAGACATAGAGAACAAATGTATGGATACCAAGGGAGAAAGGGGTGGGGTGGGAGGATCTGGGAGATTGGGATTGACACATATACACTATTGATACTAGGTATAAAATAGACAACTAATGAGAACATACTATATAGCACAGGGAACTCTACTTAATGCACTGTGGTGACCTAAATGGGAAGGAAATCCAAAACAGAGGGGATGTATGTATAGGTATAGCTGATTCATTTTGCTGTACAGCAGAAACTAACAAAACATGGTAAAGCAACTATACTCCAATAAAAATTAAGTTAAAAATAATAAAAAAATTTAATAATAAAATACCTTATTTGCCTAAAAAAAGAGAAAGAAATAAACTGAAAATTGTAGACTATGAATTATGGTTACACAACATCTTTATTTGGAAGGTAAAAGATATCTCAAACTCAACATGCCCCAAATCAAACTCCTGATCTTCCACTCCAAACTGCTCATCAAGCCCTTTGGCCTCTTAGCTGATGGCAAGTCTGCACTTGTTATCAGGTTGAGTTGAATAGGTCAAATACCCTGAAGTTATCTTTGACTACTCTTGTTTCTCATGTTCTTCTTCCAATCTGTCAGGAAATCCAAATGATTTTCTAAAACATATTTAAAATACATTCAGAATCTGATCACTTCTCACTCCCTTTACCACTACCGTCCTGGTCTGTCACTACCACCTTTTGCTAGGATTGCTTCCATAGACTCCCAACAAGTCTCCTTGTTCCTACCTTCGACCCCTTGTAGTCTATTCTAGAGAGAGCAAGTAGGAAGATCTGTTTCATCCTTAAGTCATATCATGTCTCTCTTATGCTCAGGACCTTTCAATAAGTCTGCATTTCAAACAAAACCCAGAATCATTACTACTGATCTGTGATGAGAGAACACGGATATATATATTTCAAATGAGATAACAAAATAAGGAATATTTCAGCATGCAATGATTCAGGAAATTTGCCACCCACAGATACTTTCTGAAAGAATTACTCACAAATGTCTTCCAGCTGCGTTAAGAAAAAACATCCAAGACAACATGGGATATAAGTAAGAGTTAAGAAATAATAAAATTTACAATTAAATGTAGGCAACTATTTATGCCACTTATTTATGATTAAAAAAATATTACTTTACAATTGGAAATAAAATTTTTAGGCAATTTCTAAATCGGAGGTAGGAGATTTGTTGGGAGTAAGTGAAAATATGTTAAAGATTTTAACATTTTCTGTGAAATGATATTAATATTCTTTAACCCTAGCTATTATATAAAAAGGTTTAAATATGTGATTTAAAAGGATAAGTGTAACTTCTAGAAGAATATAATGTATGACTTTTAAAAATCGCATGCTAAGAATGAGCTAAGAAAATTGAATCTAACAAAAGGAAGGAAAGGGATTAATCCTGAAGTAAAAATGGGTGTTTATAAATTTAATGGTAAGACACGGTCCCTGGCTGCCATCTTGGATGCAGCGTCCTTTGCCTCACTTCTGCACATGGCTCGCCTGAGCTGAAGTGTTGGTGGCAGCCATTCTGCACTAGGAACTCTGGTCGGAAGAGCCGGATGCAATGCCTCTGCATGTGGCTCCCTGTGAGCAAGGGAAACCCGACTAAGCACAAAGGAAAAAAGCCATCTCAGAGCTGTGACTGTTTTCAAGGCTATTGTTTTTCTCTGTGGAACACTACCTTTGGGGCAAAACAAGGAAGAAGCAGGTGATTCTAATGTGCAGCACAGAAGGAGAGACACTGCAGGCCAGCATCTCCAACTCTGAAGGCACTCCAGCCGTGTGGCTCACAGGGTCTTGGTGCTCCGACCGGGTGTCAGGCCTGACCCTCTGAGGTGTGAGAGCCAAGTTCAGGACATTGGTCCACCAGAGGCCTCCTGGCTCCACATAATACCAATCAGCGAGAGCTCTCCCAGTGATCTCCGTCTCAATGCTAAGACCCAGCTCCAATCAACGACCAGCAAACTCCAGTGTTGGACATCCCATGCCAAACAACTAGCAAGATGGGAACCCCACCCATTAGCAGAGACGCCTCCTAAAATCATACTGAGTTCACAGACACCCCAAAACACACCACCAGATGTGGTCCTGCCCACCAAAAAGACAAGATTCAACTTCATCCACCAGAACACAGGCACTAGTCCCCTCCACAACGAAGCCTACACAACCCACTGAACCAACCTTAGCCACTGGGGTCAGACACCAAAAACAACAGGAACTACAAACATGCAGCCTGCAAAAAGGAGGCCCCAAACACAGTAAGTTAAGAAAAATGAGAAGACAGAGAAATACACAGCAGATGAAGGAGCAAGGTAAAAACCCACCAGATCAAACAAATGAACAGGAGATAGGCAGTCTACCTGAAAAAGAATTCAGAGTAATGAGAGTAAAGATGATACAAAATCTTGGAAATAGAATGGAGAAAATACAAGAACCATTTAACAAGGATCTAGAAGAACTAAAGAGCAAACAATGATGAACACCACAATAAATGAAATCAAAATTTCTCAGAAGGAATCAATAGCAGAATAACTGAGGCAGAAGAACAGATAAGTGACCTGGAAGATAGAAGAGTGGAAATAACTGCCACAGAGCAGAATAAAGAAAAAAGAATGAAAAGAATTGAGGACAGTCTCAGAGACCTCTGGGACAACATTAAATGCACCAACATTCAAATTATAAGGGTCCCAGAAGAAGAAGAAAAGAAAAAGAAAGGGACTGAGAAAATATTTGAAGAGACCATAGTTAAAAACTTCCTTAATATGGGAAAGGAAATAGTCAATCAAGTCCAGGAAGTGCAGAGAGTCCCATACAGGATAAATACAAGGAGAAACATGCCAAGACACATATTAATCAAATGATCAAAATTTAAATACAAAGAAAAAATATTAAAAGCAGCAAGGGAAAAACAACTAATAACATACAAAGGAATCCTCATAAGGTTAAGAGCTGATCTTACAGCAGAAATTCTGCAAGTCAGAAGGGAGTGGCAGGACATATTTAAAGTGATGAAAGGGAAAAACCAACAACCAAGATGACTCTACCCAGCAAGGATCTCATTCAGATTGCACGGAGAAATTAAAACCTTTTCAGACAAGCAAAACCTAAGAGAATTCAGCACCACCAAACCAGCTTTACAACAAATGCTAAAGGAACTTCTCTAGGCGGGAATCACAAGAGAAGGAAAAGTCCTACATAAACAAAACAAAACAAGTATGAAAATGGTATTAGGAACATACATATTGATAATTACCTTAAATGTAAATGGATTAAATGCACCAACCAAAAGACACAGACTGGCTGAATGGATACAAAAACAAGACCTGTATATATGCTGTCTACAAGAGACCCACTTCAGACCTAATGAAACATATAGACTGAAAGTGAGGGGATGGAAAAAGATATTCCATGCAAATGGAAATCAAAAGAAAGGTGGACTAGCAATTCTCATATCAGACAAAATACACTTTAACATAAGGACTATTACAAGAGACAAAGAAGGACACTACATAATGATCAAGGGATCAATCCAAGAAGAAGATATAACAGTTTTAAATATTTATGCACCCAACATAGCAGCACCTCAATACATAAGGCAAATGCTAACAGCCATAAAAGAGGAATTTGACAGTAGCACAATCATAGTAGGGGACTTTAACACCCCACTTTCACCAATGGACAGATCAACCAAAATGAAAATAAATAAGGAAACACAAGCTTTAAATGACACCTTAAACTAGATGGACTTAATTGATATTTATAGGACATTACATCCAAAAACAACAAAACACACTTTCCTCTCAAGAGCTCATGGACCATTCTCCAGGATAGATCATACCTTGGGTCACAAATCAAGCCTTGGTAAATTTATGAAAACTGAAATCATATCACATATCTTTTCCGACCACAACACTATGAGACTAGATATCAATTACAGGAAAAAAAATGTAAAAAATACAAACACATGGAGGCTAAACAAAATAAGCAGGAGATCACTGAAGAAATCAAAGATGAAATCAAAAAATACCTAGGAACAAAGGACAATGAAAACATGATGACCCAAAACCTATGGGGTGCAGCAAAAGCAGTTCTAAAAGGGAAGTTTATAGCAATACAATCCTACCTCAAGAAACAAGAAACACCTCAAATAAACAACCTAAACTTACACCTAAAGTAATTAGAGAGAGAAGAACAAAAAAAACCCTAAACTTAGCAGAAGGAAAGAAATCATAACTATCAGATTAGAAATAAATGAAAAAGAGATGAAGAAAACAATAACAAAGATCAATAAAACTAAAAGCTCGTTCTTTGAGAAGATAAACAAAATTGATAAACCATTACCAGACTTATCAAGAAAAAGAGGAAGAATCAACAGAATTAGAAATGAAAAAGGAGAAGTAACAACTGACACTGCAGAAATACAAAGGATCATGAGAGATTACTACATGCACCTATATGGCAATAAAATGGACAACCTGGAAGAAATGGACCAATTCTTAGAAAAGCACAACCTTCTGAGACTGAACCAGGAAGAAATAGAAAATATAAACAGACTGATCAGAAGCACTGAAATTGAAACTGCGATTAAAAATCTTCTAACAAACAAAAGCTCAGGACCAGATGGCCTCGCAGGCGAATTCTATCAAATATTTAGAGAAGAGCTAACACCTATCCTTCTCAAACTCTTCCAAAATATAGCAGAAGGAGGAACACTCCCAAACTCATTCTACAAGACCACCATCACCCTGATACCAAAACCAGACAAAGACGTTACAAAAAAAGAAAACTACAAGCCAATATCACTCTTGAACATAGATGGAAAAATCCTCAACAAAATACTAGCAAACAGAATCCAGCTGCACATTAAAAGGATCATACACGATGATCAAGTGGGGTTTGTCCGAGGAATGCAAGAATTCTTTAATATATGCAAATCAATCAATGTGATACACCATATTAACAAATTGAAAGACGAAAACCATATAATAATCTCAATAGATGCAGAAAAAGCTTTCAACAAAATTCAACACCCATTTATGATAAAAAAACTCTCCAGAAAGTAGTCATAGAGGGAACTTACATCAACATAATAAAGGCCATATATGACAAACCCACAGCCAACATTGTTCTCAATGGTAAAAAACTGAAACCATGTCCACTAAGATTAGGAACAAGGTTGCTCACTCTCACCAGTATTATTCATAGTTTGGAAGTTTTAGCCACAGGAATCAGAGAAGAAAATGAAATAAAAGGAATCCAAATTGGAAAAGAAGTAAAGCTGTCACTGTTTGCAGAGGACATGATACTATACATACAGCATCCTAAAGATGCTACCAGAAAACTACTAGAGCTAAGCAATGAATATGGTAAAGTAGCAGGGTACAAAATTAATGCACAGAAATCTCTTGCATTCGTATACACTAATGATGAAAAATCTGAAAGAGAAATTAAGCAAATGCTCCCATGTACCACTGCAACAAAAAGAACAAAATACCTAGGAATAAACCTACCTAAGGAGACAAAATACCTATAGCAGAAAACTATAAGACACTGATGAAAGAAAGTAAAGATGATACAAACAGATGGAGAGATATACCATGTTCTTGGATTGGAAGAATCAACATTGTGAAAATGACTATACTATCCAAAGCAATCTACAGAGTCAATGCAATCCCTATCAAACTATCAATGGCATTTTTCACAGAACTAGAAGAAAAAATATCACAATTTGCTTGGAGACACAAAAGACCCTGAAGAGCCAAAGCAATCTTGAGAAAGTAAAATGGAGCTGGAGGAATCAGGCTCCCAGACTTCAGGCTGTACTACAAGGCTGCAGTAATCAAGACAGTATGGTACTGGCACAAAAACAAATATAGATCAATGGAACAGGCTAGAAACCCATGAGAGAAACCCATGCACATACAGTCACCTTATGTTTGATAAAGGAGGCAAGAATATACAATGAAGAAAAGACAGCCTATTCAATAAGTGGTGCTGGGAAAACTGGACAGCTACATGTAAAAGAATGAAATTAGAACACTCGCTAACACCATACACAAAAGCCAACTCAAAATGGATTAAAGACCTAAATGTAAGGCCAGACACTATAAAACTCTTAGAGGAAAACACAGGCAGAACACTCTATGACATAAATCACAGCAAGATCCTTTTTGACCCACCTCCTAGAGAAATGGAACTAAAAACAAAAATAAACAAATGGGACCTATGAAACTTAAAAGCTTTTGCACAGCAAAGGAAACCAGAAACAAGATGAAAAGACAACCTCAGAATGGGAGAAAATATGTGCAAATGAAGCAACTGACAAAAGGATTAATCTCCAAAATTTACAAGCAGCTCATGCAGCTCAATATGAAAAAAACAAACAACCCAATCCAAAAATGGGCAGAAGACCTAAATAGACATTTCTTCATAGAAGATATACAGATTGCCAACAAGTACATGAAAGGATGCTCAACATCACTAATCATCAGAGAAATGAAAATCAGAACTATAATGAGGTATCACCTTATACCAGTCAGAATGGCCATCATCAAAAAATCTACAAGCAGTAAATGCTGGAGAGGGTGTGGAGAAAAGGGAACCCTCTTGCATTGTTGGTGGGAATGTAAATTGATACAGCCACTATGGAGAACAGTATGGAGGTTCCTTAAAAAACTAAAAATAGAACTACCATACAACCCAGCAATCCCACTACTGGGCATACACCCTGAGAAAACCGTAATTCAAAAAGAGAAATGGACCGTAATGTTCATTGCAGCACTATTTACAATAGCCAGGACATGGAAGCAAGCTAAGTGTTCATCGAGAGCTGAATGGATAAAGAAGATATGGCACATATATACAATGGAATATTACTCAGCCATAAAAAGAAACAAAATTGAGTTATTTGTAGTGAGGTGGATGGACCTAGAGTCAGTCATACAGAGTGAAGTAAGTCAGAAAGAGAAAAACAAATACCGTATGCTAACACATATATATGGAATCTAAAAAAATAAAGAGGTTCTGAAGAACGTAGAGGCAGGACAGGAACAAAAACTCAAATGTAGATAATGGACTTGAGGACACAGGGAGGGCGAAGGGTAAGCTGAGACGAAGTGAGAGAGTGGCACTGACATATATACACTACCAAATGTAAAATAGATAGCTAGTGGGAAGCAGCTGCATAGCACAGGGAGATCAGCTCGGTGCTTTGTGACCACCTAGAGGGGTGGGGTAGGGAGTGTGGAAGGGAGACGCCAAAGGGAGGAGATATGGGGATATATGTATATGTATAGCTGATTCACTTTGTTATAAAGCAGAAACTAACACACCATTGTAAAGCAACTATACTCCAATAATGATGTTAAAATAAATAAATAAGTAAATAAATAAATAAATAGAAATCCCAAAGAGTCTAATAACCATGACAGAAGTTGTATCAGTAATTAAACATCATCCCAAGTCCAGATATTCTTATTTGGAAGTTTTACCATATGCCAAAGGAACATATACCTTAGTCTTGCACAAACTCATTCAGAAAATCAAAAAATAGAAATGAAAAAGGAGAACATCCACCCATTAATTTACGAGGCTAATAAAATCCCAATACGAAAGCCAGACAAGAACGTTTAAAGAAAGGAAAATTATAGCTGAGTCTTATCCACGAATACAGGTCCAAATATTGTAAATAATCTATTAGCAAACCTAATGCAGTAATTTATAAAGAAAGATAACATAATGGACAAATTGGATTTTCACAGGAATAAGGTTGAACACTAGGATATCGATTAATAAAATTTAGCACTTTAACGAATAAAAAAGAACACCTAAATTGATGTAGAAAAATCATTTGATATAATTTAATAGTTACTTATGATTAAGAACTCAGAGCAAACTAGTAACAGGAGGAACTTTTCTAACCTAATAAGGAGTATTTACATAAACTCTACAGCAGAAAAACAAAAGCAAAAACATACTTAATAGATGAATATTCAAAACCTAGAACAAGACAAGGATGTTCTCAAAATTGTATTGGAAGTCCTAGTCGGCAAAGAAATGAAAAATATAATTACTGGAATGAGAAACAAAACAAAGAAAAGCACAGTTTAAGATATTAGCTTGGTACATCTGTTGCGTGCCTTAATTTTGAAAAATCATCTCATGACTTTAAAATGTGTGTTCCCATGTATGCACACAACCTATTTCCCCAATTATTCTACAGGACCATGTTCGTCCTATCTTTCTGTATCCCTTAGGACTAAAACAATTCTATACAAATAATAAATACTGAATATACATTAACCAGTATTGAAAAATAATGAAAAGTCCTCATTATTAATAAGGAGAGAAAGCAAAATTTTAAGTTAGCAATGGAATAAGGATCTGGGAAGAAAAAAAAAATCGCTGATTCCTAGAGGCCTCAGTTTGCTGGGAACCTGACTGCATGTGCCACTCAGCTGCCCTACTTTTGAGTCTTCCCTAGATCAAGTGGAGTTACCACAAACCAGCATGCAGAATGTCATGTTTTGTACTTCCTACTTTAAATCTTTCAGAGGCTGTTTTATTGGAGTCTAAATGAATCAAATGTAATTTAGTAATATCCCCACTAGATTCAATGGGATAGGGAATGACATCTGTCTTCCTTGGGGAGATAGTTTCAATGCCTATCACAGTGCCTGGTACACACATTCAACTTGGTGAGCTGAATTGAATCTATAGTATCACACAAATGTTTTTATCAAGTTTAACCACCCAGCTTAGGCTATAAGAACTAAAAACTAGGTAACTAGCAAACTAAGCTAAGACAACTAACTAACCAAACTATCTAAGTTGGTTACCTGAATCCAACATTAGAGTGAAGAGCAATGTTCCAATGTTCACAGTGCAGACGTTGCAAATTCATTGGATTATGAAAGACCAACAGTAAAGCATTATCTTGGGTGTGGTAATAAGAATCAATACACTTGTATTGCTGATTGGCTTCTTGAAGAACCTGAAAATCAAAACAAATCCATTGTTGTGTCTTTTTATCCCAAGAGAAGTGTCTCCTGCTAGGGCATTTCTCTGCCCCCTTCTTTTTCTCCACTTATCTCCATGATGTTAGTCAAGGTGAGACCATAGATGGCAGACATTTTCAGGAGCATTTTTAGCAACTTTTAAAGAAAAACAAATCCTAGGCTAAAGGCATAGAGGCATTTGCTCAAGTGTTCTTCATTAACGCTGGGAGATAATAATTAAGTCTAGGAGTTTTTTATTTAACGTTTTCCATGCCTTCATATAGATCATCTCATTTTGTCATCATAAAAGCCCCAGATAAATAGGTATGATTATTTTTTCCATTTCAAAATATTAAAAGCTGCATTTTTCAGCATCAGTTGTGGCCAAGAGGGGATAAGATACTCGTCCAAGAATATGGAGTCCCTAAGTTCTGGTGCCAGGGCTCATACCAGTCTTTCGACTCTACATGTCACATTTCACACTCCACACAGTGCTCTCCACTACACCACGCTGTAGTACAGAGACATGCTGTGAGCGGTCCTCCTGATATTGTTTCTACATGACTTCTATCCCTGGCCCTTTCCAAAACATTCTATCTTCAGCATTGCAACTGCAGCCACAAACAGAGGGGCAGAGTAGGCAGCTCGCTGTCCTGTTGCCTTTTCCTTATGCCAATCAACATAAACAAATATATGCATAGGGAAAGCAATTAGACAGCTGTGGGGTTTTGTTTTTCTTGTCTATATCAATTCGGTGGTGGCAGCTTTCTGTTCTCTACCTTTCAGATGATCTGAAGGCATGGAATTGCACATTATGTCAGGAAAGGACTGTTTTACTTTTGCTTTCAATTTTACACTGGTAGCATAACTAAAATAATATATGTACTTCCCCAATCTAGTCCCCTCTATGAGTGTCTTTATGAAGTGGCATTTAAATTTTTACATCTGTTCCCTGAGAGCCAATACAAGAAACACACATGTGGTAAATATTTTTGCATTTAAAAAATTTTGCTATGTGGGGTGCTATCCATTACTTTACTTTTTTTGGCAAATTCCTTTCATATTTTAAGTCCAAAAAACAAATATTTTTATTTCTGATGAACCTGTATTCTTCCTTGTATTAGAGAGCTCCACAATCTTTGTGTTTCCACATTTACTTTGACTGCTGGGGTAGACATCTATTAAGTATGTTTTTGTTTTTTGTTTTGTTTGCTGTAGGGTTTATGTAACCTAATACTCCTTATTAGGTTAGAAAAGTTCCTCCTGTTACTAGTTTGCTCTGAGTTCTTAATCATTAGTGACTATTAAATCATATCAAATGATTTTTCTGCATCAATTTAGGTGTTCTTTTTTATTCTTTAATCTGTTAAAGTGTTAAATTTTATTAATAGATATTCTAGTGTTCAACCTTACATTCCTGTGAAAATTCAAATTGTACATTATGTTTTCTTTTTTTTTATAAATTACTGCATTTTGTTTGCTAATAGCACTAAGTTTCTCAGAGCTGTAGCTGTTCTTAATATTTGATAAGCTTTCATACAATGTATTTCCTGTCCTTTTTAAAAACTTGGCCACAGCACTGTAAATCAACTATACTCCAATAAAATAAATTTTAAACACTTGGCTTTTACCTATTTTTCTGCATTAATATTGTTGTTCTCATTAACTACTTTTCTCATTAAAAATGAAGACCTACTATGTGCCAGGCACCATGTAGGTTCTAGAAAAACAAAATGAACAAGATAGGTAAGATTTTTCTTCAAAATCTGATTAAGATTTTTCTAGAGAATTCTGGAGTTCAGAGATGTGTGTCTAAGAAGATGAAATTGATGGAACATCTGATATGGACAGAAGGGATTGGCATGGACCAAGAGTGGAGCAGGCTGATGACTAGGAGGATATTACAGTAGATGGAGAGGATGGTACTTGAATTAAAGTAGGAGCAGTGGAGATGGTGAAGAGCTTGAAGATATATTTTGAGGTTATACCCTCAAAACTTGATGGATCAGACGTGCAGGACAAAGGAAAAGCTGAAGTAAGGAATGACTCTTAGCCTTTTGGCTTGATGGTGACATTTTCTGAGATGGATGAGGGGAGAAACATGCTTAGGTGGGAAAATTATCTGCTTCATGTGGGACACTAAATATTTAAGAGGCCTATCAGAAATTCAAGTGGAATTTAGAGGTAGGGACAGTAATGTGGAGCTCAAGATAGAGATAATTTGGAAGATAAAATTCTATGAGTCATTAGGGTTAGACATATATAATAGATGAAATCATTAAAAGAATGTTTACAGAGGAAAGAAGACAATTCAGGACTGAGACTTGAGGCACTTCAATATTTAGATGTTAGGTGGAGGAGAAGTATTAGACAAAATTCCAAATGGAGCACTGAGGAGGAATCCAGTATGGTGTCTTGGAAACCAAGAGCGAAGAGTGTATCACAGGGAATGGATCAGCTTTGCTGATGAAAAGGTCAAGGAAGATGAACAGAGATAAGTGTTCATTTAGGTTTGGCAGGACAATTATGTGTGACCTTGAAAAGTGAAGCTTCATGGAGTGGGAAGGACAGAGCTAAATCGAAATAGTCTGAAGTGAACTTCCAGTTAAAAATGGAAGATTAAACACATGTACTCCCTAACCCCTCAGTAAAGGGACTGTAAAAATTTTGAGTTTTAATATCACAAAGTTGAAGGCCACAGAAGAGGAGACAAAAGCAACAGCGTTTTAGAAGGTAGAAAGCAGAAGGATAAGTGGTAACAGATTTAGCAGAACATGGAAAGCCAAATCCTAAGAGTAGTTTTAAGAGAGACCAGACGGAACTTTATCTGTGTGCAGAAATACAGAAAGGCTCAAGAAATGGCAGAGTGAGGTACCTCTGAAAGTGGAGTGAAAGTGGCATTGAAAATAGGGAGTCTTTTAAGAAGCCTCAACAGTCCTGAGCAGCCGGGGGACTGTCCATCTCCCACCTCAGCAGAAGGGAGATTTATTACCAACACAAGGTGACCCTGTGGATTCTAAGAAGAGGGACCCTAGGCACCACTGAAGGAGACCTATACCACAGAAAAAAGAGAATTCTGTAAAAGTCTAAATTGGCATGGTCCAAGAGAAATATAAGGTAAGCCACAAATGTGAGCCATGTGTGTAATATAAAATTTTATAGTAGCCATATTTTATAGTAGCCATATTTTTAACGAGGTAAAATTATAACTGTATATTTTATTTAACCTAATATGTCAAAAATATATTATCATTTCAATATGTAATCAATGTAAAAATTGCTAATGAAATGTATCACCTTCTTTTTCAACTAAATCCTTAAAAATCTGGTGTGCACAGCATTTATATAGCTATACTTATGTAGTGTATAGCCTACTTACAGCCCATCTCACTTTAACTCGCAACATTTCAAGTACTCAGAAGCTACATGTGACTAGTGATTACCACATTGGACAACGCAGATCTGGAGGCTGAGTGGGAAGACACCTTAAACTCTTTCCCTCTATCACTCAGCTCCTAAAACCCTGACTGGTAAGTTATATCTTGAAGACAGGAGATTAGATTTTTCTTTTTTTCCTGGAGACTCTAAATGGCCCAAGAATACAGAACTAATACTTTAACACTGATGGGTCTCCCAAGAAAACTCCCCAGCCAAATTACCCAACAACGAAGTCCAGTTGTTGACAACTTCCCTCTACCCTGACCTCAGGTAGCACTTCCTATCATATTTTTAGTGTCTCATTAATATGAACAAAGAGGCAAATACCACTAGATATTATTCTCCAATATGAAAAATGAAGATCTCCCCTCCTCTCCCCCAAAAAACAAAAAGTTAAAAAAAATTTGAGGAAAAGAGACAATGCAGGGAGAAGACACTATGACTTCAAAGGACTTTAATATCCTCATAGAGATAAGAGAAGATATGGTACCAGGGAATGTGAACAGTGTGCTCTATAAAGGTAATTTTTAATTATAAATAGAACTTAAAGAAATTAACATTATAACAACAGACACAGAAGACCCAATAGAAAAACTGAATGAAAGCAGAGCCATATTTCCAGAATAAGAAGAAAAGGTGTTGTAAACTAGGAGGGAAAAGGTAAAGAAACTGGAAGTTCAGTCCAGGAAGTCCAATACCAGAATAATAGGAGTTTCAGGAAGAAAGACTAAAGAAAACAGAGGGGAGATGATTTAGAGTGATGAGTGTATAACATTTCCCAGAATATAAAGACAGGAGTCTCTGGATTATACTGGGCTCCCCAGTACAATATGAGGAATAGAACCACATACCAAGGCACATCAACAGGAAATCTAGAACACTGGAACAAAGAGAAAATCTTAAAAACCTTACAGAGAGAAAAAAAAAAAAAAACAGACTAAAGTGATCAGGAATCAGAATTTCATTCTTTTTTCTCAAGGACAATCTGGAAAGCTAAAAGACTATTGAAGAATGCCTTCAAAATGTCAAAGGGAAATACTTTTTTTTTTTTTTTTTTTGCGGTACGCGGGCCTCTCACTGTTGTGGCCTCTCCCGTTGCGGAGCACAGGCTCTGGATGCGCAGGCTCAGCGGCCATGGTTCTCGGGCCTAGCCTCTCCAAGGCATGTGGGATCTTCTTGGACCGAGGCGCGAACCCGTGTCCCCTGCATCGGCAGGCGGACTCTCAACCACTGCGCCACCAGGGAAGCCCGGGAAAATACCCTTTAACTTAGCATTTTATGTAAAGCCAAACTGGCAGTCAAATGTAAGGATAGAATTAAGATACTTTCAAACATCCAATGCCTCAAAAATTTATGGAAGCAACTTGAAGAGACGGTTCCCTACAAAAAGAGTAACCCAAGAGAGAGGACAACATGGGATTCAGAGGACAGAGTATCTAACTGGAAATAGAGGCAAAGGATGTGGCCATGATAGTGAAGGGAGATCGCAGGACCACAGCTGTGCAGCAGGCTTTCTCTGAAAATTGGTAGAATTTTCTTTGCTGCTTTGTAGCTTCTGGCAGTGGCCATCAATCCTTGGTGTATTTTGGCTTGCATCTGCATCATTCTAATCTCTGCTTCTCTGGTCACAAAATATTCTCCCTGTGTCTCTTTGTCTTTACTTGGTATTTTCTTCTTCTTACAAGGACGTCAGTCATATTTGATTACAGCTCACCATAATGCCCTCATCCTAACTTGATTTCATCTTTTAGACACCCTAATTCCAAATAAGGTAACACTTTTAGGTCCTGGTGTAAGGATTCTAAAAATTCTTTTCGGGGACACTGTTCAACACATAACAATCCACACTGTGGCCTCTCAAATTCATATCCTCCCGATATGTAAAATATATTCACCCAATCCCAATATCCCTCAAAGTTTTAACCCTTTCCAGCATCAACTCTAAGGCCCAAATTTTACCTAAATATCTTCAAAATCAATTATGGGTGAGACTCAGTTCCTGGTCCCTCCTTGGGCAAAATTCCTATTCATGTGTGACCCTGTGAACCCAGAAGACAAGTAGAGGGCAAGCAGAGGTTGAGAGCACACAGGAAAGGCATTGCTTAGACAACAAAATTGATAGAATACCTGTTAGGTCTGAATGGATTGAAAGGAGATTTACTCTTTGGTAGAGAATTTGGGGGGTAGTAATGATAAATGAATAACAAACTAAACAAATGAAAAGGAAATGTAATCATAGAATACTATACAGTTCAGTTGTGAATAGTTTTTATATAATTGAAATAAGGTAAATCTTGAAATCTAACCAAAAATTATGATACAGTTAACAGTGTTGGAGAATGGCAAGGAGAAATGCTGCTGTGAGTGTAGGAGTGTATGAATGAATGTATGTGCACGTGTGTGTGTTTGTGTGTGTGTGTATGTGTCTGAGTGTGTGTTATATGGGGGGGTGGGCAAGCTGTCTTCTCAAGAAGGAGTTAATTGATGATGATGCCCCAAACTAAAACTAAGACTAAATATACTTGTTACTGAGAGACAATTAAGTAACAAAAGAAACAGGTAAATACCTGGAAGATTTTTACCTCTGGGAATTTTGGCATGGGAGTGGGTGGGAGCTGTTATTTTTCGTAAGACTCTTTATACAATTTTTTGGCTTTAAAAATATGTGGATGATTATGGAGAACAGTATGGAGGTTCCTTAAAAAACTAAAAATAGAACTACCATACAATCCAGCAACCCCACTACTGGGCATATACCCTGAGAAAACCATAATTTGAAAAGAGTCATGTACCACAATGTTCACTGCAGCACTATTTACAATAGCCAGGACATGGAAGCAACCTAAATGTCCATCAACAGATGAATGGATATAGAAGATGTGGCATAGATATACAATGGAATATTACTCAGCCATAAAAAGAAATGAAATTGAGTTATTTGTAGTGAGGTGGATGGGCCTAGAGTCTGTCATACAGAGTGAAGTAAGTCAGAAAGAGAAAAACAAATACTGTATGCTAACACATATATATGGAATCTAAAAAAAAAAAAAAAAAGGTTCTGAAGCACCTAGGGGCAGGACAGGAATAAAGACACAGACGTAGAGAATGGATTTGAGGACATGGAGAGGGGGATGGGTAAGCTGGGACGACGCGAGAGAGTGGCATGGACATATATACACTACCAAATGTAAAACAGATAGCTAGTGGGAAGCAGCCGCATAGCACAGGGAGATCAGCTCGGTGCTTTGTGACCACATAGAGGGGTGGGATAGGGAGGGTGGGAGGGAGGCTCAAGAGGGAGGATATATGGGGATATATGTATATGTATAGCTGATTCACTTTGTTATAAAGCAGAAAGTAACACACCATTGTAAAGCAATTATACTCCAATAAAGATGTTAAAAAAATGTGGATGTAAAACTTTGATAAAAGTAAAATTGAAATTAAAAAGATAAAACCAAAGAGTACAGGTTTTTGCATAAAACGTAAAAGCAACAAAAAGCTCATTTTAGCGTTACTCATTATTTCGCATAGTGGTTAAGGGCACAAGTTCTGGGGCTGGATTTCTTGGGCTCGTATCTTGCTTCTCTCACTCATCAGCCATGTGACCTTGGACAAAAGTTACTGTTGGTCAAGGTGCCTCAGTTTCCTACTATTTAAATAGTTTCTACTTCACAGGATTATTGAAGAGATTAAATAAGCTAATAATACATATTAATCATTGACTAGCATATGGTAAGTGCTCAGTAAATGTTAGCTATCACAACTTCCATTGACCTGTTAATTTTATCAGAAAATACTTGGAAATGTTGCGAAAACTGAAGAGAACTGACAGGCAATATGGGGGAAAATAAGGTTGCTTCCCAATGTCTTACTTTTATTACTATGTTTTTTTAAAAAAAAATGTGTAACAGTCATGCATATACATATTTTTTTCCTTAAAAGACTTTATAAAAAACATCCTTTTAGAAAGTATATTTTAAACTATTTTGGGCATGCAAAGCTCAATCTGGGATTAAACTCACTTTATAGGTGAAGTAAATGGGAGTATTGATCTGAACTAGATCTGAGAGTGACCTAGAAGTGAACTGTTCTAAATCACACCATGCCTCTCCAGGCCCATCTGACCGTCTTCCAGAGACTCACAGACCATTAATACCTGAAGCAGAACTTCTGGCTTAAAATGTTCAGTAAAACTCCAGTCCATTAGATTGCGTTGCTGCATTTTCTTTATGTCCTCTAACTCTGCTTCCACAGTCATCTTCTTGGGTTTCTAAAAAAATCATAGGAATCCAATTTCAGCCTTAATTTGTTTAAGTCCAAACGGAGCCCTCTTGGACTCCATCAACTAACCAGCATGCACTCCATCTAATTGGGGAAATCTGCATATGTATAAATCCATATGGCAACACTTTAAGAGAACTGCTGCCAGAAAGAGTATGCCTTTGACTTTTTTTTCATGGGCAACATAATCTAAATATTTTTATTGTTAGGTTATACTCTTCTGAGTCCTGTTAGCAATTATAGGCAGGTTTTCTGAACTCACTTCAAGACAGCATTAGTTCTACATGGCTGTATGGTCAGCAGGTGTTCGTGACGTTGCCAAGCCACACTGTCTAGAGAGGAGCATGGAGCCTGGAAGTTTTGCTTGAGTGGCTGGTGAAATTAACTCCTTTCTCTCCAGTTGGAGCTGGTCAGGGGATGTCTGAATAATCCCTTCTCCTCTAGCATCAGCATTCTCCTGCTAAGCTTCTCTCTCTCCTTTTTTTAGTTCATGGTTTTCTCAGATCATCTTACTCGCATCTACACATTTATAATAATAATTTCCTACCTTTTCAAGAGGATCAGCATTTGTGACCGCTTTATCTTTGATCTCATTGTTCATGGTCCGCTCTGTAAATCAAAGACACCAACATCCAGTTGTGTTTGGGCTTTGTTCTCATTTTAGTCAACGCTGTGCATTTTTGTTGCCATATGATCTAGCTTTCTGTGCTGAAAAGGTAATTCCTAAAAGGCATGTTTCATGACTCCAAAAAGGTGTCTGTGTCAATAATTCTCAATCAGTGTCTACCTAGAAAAGTTATGCTAAGTCCTTTGAAAAGAACCCAGCTTCCTATACAATACATTCCTAAATCATGTTAGATAGTCTGCCTTCAGACTGTATGGCTCACTTCTAACAACGTACCCTTACCTTACAAGCTGCAAATATTTACTGATTAAACTATGTCAACTGCTCACTATACACTGTTGTGTCTTGTCATGCTGGCAGCTATCACAAAGGCTTTTCAAACTTCTTGGTCATATCTTATGGGTGACAAACTAGGACAGGGGCAGGGGATGTATGGAAAGGATAACTACCAGATAAAGGCAACTCCTACCAGAAAAAATAATACTATATACCATCTTGTAGAGTTTTTCCATTCATTAATTGTTTATTAATTTTAAACCCATTTAATGGGCATCTGCAGACTTATAGAGTTTTAAAAAGTTAGTTAAATGAATAAAATGAATCAGGAGCTGGACTCCACTGCCCCATACCATGGACCAATGTGAGTCACGCACATTAGTTCTCCCTGTGACCAAAGAGTAGACTTATATGATAATTGGGATTGTGATATCCTTCTCGAGTACCGAGCAAACAGCCATATAAATGGACAGAGAGGAAACAGAATCATGCTGTTGATTTCTGAATCACATGCTTCAGTAATTACTAAAGTTAACAAATGTTACACAGAAGAGTTCCATGATATATGTTTCACGTGGATAGACATCTTTACTGTGAATGTCTCAGAGTTTGTAATATGCTCTTGTGACTGTGAATCTCTAACAAAGAAATGGATAAAGTACATAGCATTTTCCAGATCTGACCAAAGTAATAGAGTAAGGGTGTGAATCTTGTAACATACCTGTCATGCTGCTGAATAACAGCCAGCCGGACTTTTTATCACCCTTAGAATTATAGCAAATTAATCCCTACAAAGTCATATATGAAATGGCTCCAGCTTAACTCTCCAATCACATCTCCTTCCACTCTCCCTTGCTCATTCCACACCAGACTCACTGGCTTGCTTGTTGTGTCTTGAAGTTTTTGAACTTGCTTTTCTCTGTCTGGCATGCTTTGCCTTAGATAGTCATCTGTTTCAAACCCTTACTTCATTCATATTGCTGCTCAAATGTCACCTCCTCAAAAGCCTTCTGCTTCTTATCCTGCTTTATTTTTGATCATGGTATTTATCAGTGCCTAATAATATTTGTTTATGTCTGTCTCTCCATATCAAATGTGAATTCCTGGAGAATAAGAACTTTATCTTATTTTCCCTAACTGTATTCTGAGCAACCAACACATGCTAGGAACTCAGTAAATATCTATATTTTTTGATTGAATGAGAGAAATCTATACCATATACTGAAACTGGAAATAAATACAGGGCCATATAGAGAGAGAAGAAATGTGGAAGAAATCCTACAACAAAAGCTTATTTGGGGGTAAGCATAAGATTTAAGTTTTCAATCTGTGGCAAAGAGAACCATATCTGGGTTTCTAGAGGGAGTAGTTAATTACGTCTAAGCAGGATAGGTCAATGTTTTCTTTGCTTTTAGGAGCATAGCTACTTATATCTTTACTACTAGTTCCATCTCGCCTTGGGCTGGTGAGGGTGACAGCATGAATGTTCCATTTTGATTTAGAAGAAAACTATAAAGACAATTCAGTATTTATATAAATACAGCCACTCAAGAGAAAACTCAGGCCAACTATAACTCTAAATAGACCATGATGTCCCATGTGTCCTTGAAGCAATTGATATGAAATCTGTGGAATAAAAATTATTCTATTCTGTGGGCTGCCAGATTTCCGGGAGATCTGATATTCCCTCTTGTGTCTAAGGATCCAGCAGAAAAAAGTCTCCAGTTTAAAAAATATGTTCTAAAAATTTGTGCACCAGTTATTTTGTCAAAGGAAAGAACATTCTAAGACTAATCTGAACTCTCTATTTAATAGTAAAGCAAGAGTCATTTTTTCTTTCTTCCTGATTTCTCCCTTCAACCGCATAATCCCTTGACAGTGTGATTCAGTAGTTTTTGACACATCTGGAAATGGACACATTCTCATTCCTTTGAAAAACAACTTTCCTAATCTGTTTTACTTTAGAGATAACAAGATCCCTCTGCAAAGCAGTTACTTTATTAAAAAAACACCCAACAAGCATAAAGGGCACATCTAAACCTATAGCCTCACAGTTATCAACTCTCAGGTTTTTCATAAATATCCAATAGGCCCTGTCAAGTTCAAAAACAGTCTCAGATGGATGTTTGGTTGAGAAAAGCACAAATACTCAGCTCTTCATGTCCAGAACAGGCTTTTATATATTTCTGATGCTAAGATGGTTGTGCAGGAAATACATGAACAATTTCTGCTTTGTTTAAAGAGATCTAAAGTCGATGCTTTAGAAATGTGACTCAGGGTTAGGGGAAAAAGCAAAAAAAGATTAGCAACAACAACAAAAAATTCCCTTACATATAACAGCCGCAGTGAGGAACCAAGGCTCAGCTGCCCTCCCCCACCCAAACGTAACAGTTTCTTGATGTAGACCAGCCTACACCCTGTAGAATCCCTTACAGGCCAACCCTTACAGGGTTCAGCTCTCACGATTGCTCGGCCTCTAGGATACATTGTCCATCACAGCATTGTCAGCCTTGATGATTAGGGAGTTGCTATAAACATTTACTTTGCACCAGGATCCAGAACACCAACTTATGTGGTTTGACCACCAGGTGGCAAAAGTTGCCTGAGAAAAAACTATATACCAACTGCGCTAAAAAAAAAAAATTTTAAAAATTAAAAAAGCAAAATAAAACAAAAAAAACCCCTCAGGCCTTATATCTCTCCTGGCTTATTCTGGCTCTACATTAACTCAAAATGACTTCTTTGGAACTTCCTTGGTTGTCTGGTGGCTAAGGCTCTGCACTCCCAGTGCAGGGGGCCCAGGTTCCATCCCTGGTCAGGAAACTAGATCCCACATGCTGCAACTACGAGTTCGCATGCCCCAACTAAAGATCCTGCATGCTGCAAGGAAGATCATGGATGCCGCAAGGAAGATCCTGCATGCCACAACTAAGACCAGGTGCAGCCAAATAAATAAACAAAGTATTTAAAAGAAAAAAATGACTTCTTTGCTATACATGTACATTCCCATAGGATTCACTAATACCATAACATCTCAGGCTAACTTATTTGGCTTAATTTTTTGTGAGCTAGGCTAATAGGTAAGGGTATTTAGAACAGAGAAATAGGGAACCAGCCCTAATGGTAAGGAACCAGCCCTAATGGTAAGGAACCAGCCCTAGGAAGACCCGAAGGCAACAAAATCAGGTTAAGTGTTGCCATGAAGAAGAGACTACGAATATGGCTAAACTATCAGATGCATCGCAAGGAATTTCTGGAACTGAGGAAGCCACAAGACAGCCACAGTGGAGGAAGCATTGATTTGGAGTTAGATAGCCCTCTTTGGAATCCTGACTTCCTGCTTGTATGTGGTTGAAAAAGTTACTTAACCACTCTGAGTCTTTGTTTCCTTGTCTTCAGAATTAGGCTAATAGTAACTTCCTCATAGGCTTGATGTTTATATAAAGTATTAGTTAATATATGTAAAATAGCACAGTGCTTGGAATATAGCAGGCAATATTAAATAAATGTTATCTCCCTCCCTCCTTTGTCCCCTTCATCCTCACTTATCTGCTCTGCTAACAGGCAAGGAGATTTTCCCTAATTCCACTCCATTGATGACTTCCTCTTCTACCCTCATTTAAGTAAATGAAATGGTAAGATGACCATTTAGTCAATACTGACTTAACACCTATTCTTTTGTGGCACTGACTATTTTTTAATGCTTTTTAAAATTATGAAATATAATACAGAAAAGTACAAACAACATAAATGCTTGGTATAATGAATAATGATAAAGAAAAGTCCCAGCACTCCAGACACCTTATGCACGTTCTTTCACAATCACACTTCTTTATTAAACTTGCATATTATTCCTGACTCTCTTTTGTGGATTATTTTGGGTTTTCTACATACACACTATTTACAAATAATAACAGTTTTGTTTATTCCTTTTCAACCTTTACAATATTATCTTTTTCTTGCCTTACTGAGTTGGCTAGCATCTCCTGTGTAATCCTAAATATGAGTGTTTATAGTGGATAGTCTCCTGATCCAGGGAAATCTTTCAACTTTTCATCTTGATATATAATGTTTATTATAGTAATTTTAAAAATAACCTTTATAAAGTAGAGAAATTTTCTTTCTATTGCTAGTTTGTTAAATTGACTTCATAAATCACTGTAGAATTTTAAGTGCTTTTTCTGCATCTATTGAGATATTTTTCTTACTGTGTTAATTGATAAATGATGTTGATTTTACAATGTATGTTTTTTCCTTCAATCTTGTTATAAAAACTTGTACTTGATTATTATCATTTTGTATATTGCTAGATCAGTTTGCTTATGTTTTATTCAGGATTTTGCCCTATATGTTCATGAATAACTTTGATTTATAATTTTCTTTTATTGTACTATCTTTGACAGTTTTATTATAAGGCTGACGTTAATTTCATAAAATGAGTGGGAGAGAATACCCCTTCTATAGTTCCTGGAATTAATTTTTGTTAAGATTAGAACTATTTCTTTTTTTGAGCATTGAATATCACTAGCCAATGACATTATTTGGGAAGATTTTAAATTATTGATTTAATTTATTTAAATAGTTACAAGACTATTCAGGTTCTCTATTTCTTCTTGAGTGAATGTTAGTAAGTTATACTCTTCTAGTAATTTGCTCATTTCATTTTTAGACTTAGTGGAGTAAAGTTGTTTATATCCTTTTACTGTCTTTTAAATTTTTATAGGATTAAAAGGAAGTCCATTTCTTTATTCCTAATATTTTTATTCCTGATACAGCTTTATTTCTAATATGGTTATTCATGCTTCTTTTTGTGATCAGCCTTTTGTAAAAAAATTTCTCAATTTAAAAAATCTTTTCAAAGAACTAAACTTTTTCATTTTATTTGTTCTACCTATTGCATCTATATTTTCCATAATTTCTTTGTGGTTTGAGAGCATACTCTGTAGTTTTGATCTGTGAAAATTTGTTTTAGGACTTGTTTTCCGATGTAGTATATGATTAATAATTTTAAGATAAACATACTTATGACCTCTAAAAAGCTATAGTATTAAGGAGGCCTTAATATAGGCATATGAATAATGGTAGTAAGTAATAGGAAATGATAACTGATGCCATAAAGGAAGCATAGATTAATTATGACCATATGGAATGGTAAGGGAGGCATTTCCTGGTGTACACATGTAACAAAGCTTCATGGAGGTACCATTCAAACCTAATAATAATCAAAAAGAGAACTCTAGTTGGAGGGTATTGTGGTGAAAAGTCACAGAGATTGAAAAGAGCAAGCTGCCTAGAGGAAATAGGGCCTAATTCTGTTTGGCTAGAGCACAGGATAAGTGAGCAAAAGGGAAAAAGTAGAAAGGGTTTGGGAAAAGTAATCTGGTACTGCCGAAGAAGCATGTAAAGCAGGCCAAGAAGTTGGGTTCTATATTGCAGGTAGTAGGGAGCCACTGAAGGTTATAAGCAGGGACATAACAGAAGTGTATTTTAAGTAATTAATCAGTTGTGTATAAGACAGCTCAATAAAAATTTAGCCTAATATTCTTCTATGCTTCCATACCTCCTAATATAACAATATTTATTATGCTTTATTCTAGAATGAGAGTAACTGCCTAAGCCATGAGGAGGAGGGAAGGGAACCGATGTTCAGTTCACTGAGCACTGATTTTGTACCAAGCTCTGCACTGGGCAGTTCATTATGTTACTGCAGGTAATTTTTAATAATTTTTGCAAATAATCACAATAGCCTTGTAAAATACTAATGATGAAAGTTTTAATTATGTTCACTGTACTACATTTATGAAGGTAAGAGTGGACTAAGAGGTTTTATATTTTGGGAAAAAAAAGGTTGAAATAATGAGGACTTACTCTACAAATAATAAATGCTGGAGAGGGTGTGGAGAAAAGGGAACCCTCCTACACTGTTGGTGGGAATGGAAATTGGTACAACCACTATGAAGAACAGTATGGAGGTTTCTTAAAAAACGAAAAATAGAGCTACCATAGGATACAGCAATCCCATTCCTGGGCATATACCGTATCCAGACACAACTATAATTCAAAGAGATACCCACACTCCTATGTTCATAGCAGCACTATTTTCAATAGCCAAGACGTGGAAGCAACCTAAATGTCTATTGAAAGATGAAAGGATAAAGAAGATATGGTATACACACACACACACACACACACACACACACACACACACACATACACACACACACACACATACACGGGAATATTATTCAGCCATAAAAGAGAATAAAACAATGTAATTTGCAACAACATGGATGAACCTAGATCACATTAAATGAAGTAAGTCAGACAGAGAAAGACAAATATACGATATCATTTATATGTGGAGTCTAAAAAATGATACAAATGAACTTATTTACAAAACAGAAAGAGGCTCACAGACATAGAAAACAAACTTGGGGAGGGGAGGAATAAATTAGGTGTTTGGGATCAACAGATACACATTATTATATATAAAATAGATAAACAACAAGGACCAACTGTATAGCACAGGGAACTATACTCAATATCTTGTAATAACCTATAAAGGAAAAGAATCTGAAAGAGAATATATATATATATATATATAACTGAATCACTTTGCTATATATCAGAAACATTGTAAGTCAACTCGACTTCAATAAAAAATTTTTTTAAAATAATGAGGACTTACTAACAACACTCAGTAACAAAGTTTAATTAACCAAATAATTTAGATATTAAACAGTTTTTCAACTGAAATAGGGAGGCATTTAAATAATGCATCTTGAATCTTTTTCTTTTGGTTCATACATTCTCTAGTAGCGTCTATACACACGCACACACACACATATAGACACATGTACACACACAGAGACACAAGTTTACTTACTAAAAGGCTCAGGTTGGAGCTGCGACTTCAAGCTGTTCTGCTCTGATGGTTCTCTGTAATCAGAGTCTAAGGATTTCCTATTATCCAGGTCAGAATACTTCCTATTGTTAGTATCAGGCTGACTAGGATCGGAAGGTTCTTTGTTGATCTCATCATCTTGCATAGATGTTGACCAATTCTGATCCAGAAATAAAATTCTGTCTTTGATTCCACTATCTAGGCAGTGTAGAGAGGATCCATAAGATACAATGCTAGACAAATGGACAATCATACAATGCGGGAATACTTTTTGTTCCTTCCAGGCAGTGTACCTGTTCGCTGTCTGGTCTCTTGGGTATTCATTTTCATGATGTACTTTTGCCTTATCTGTTTAGCAAATCTGGCAGGGTTGTCCCATGGTATGTTGAACATCTCAGAATCTGTCCCATACATCATTCTAGAAGGTTTTAGTTTCCCTTCTTCATCAACCTCAGAGAGTTTCAGGCTCTCAAAAGTAAACACTTTGAAGGCTCGTTCTACTTCATTCCAGCTCAAGACTTCTGTAAGAAAGTAGGACAAGTGCTGCTAGGAATGCTCTTTATTACCACATGGTACAGGGCTAAAAGAGGGACAACCAGGGAGTCAGTCCACCAAAATGACAAAGGAGTCACGCCATGATGGGTGTTGACCTGACTTTACACACGGGCTCCACAATTCTGCAACAAATACCAAAGGTAACTAATAATAAGAAAGCTGCACAATCAAGATATAATTTATTAAGATAATGCTCACAAACTGCTTCATAGCTGAATGAATATTAGGTGTCCAGATTAATTCACATGGACTTTCTGGGATATCATATTGAATATATTTAAAACTTGCCATTTTTCATAGAGAGCAGACTTGTGGTTGCCAAGGGGGAGGGGGTAGGAGAGGGATGGACTGGGAGTCTGGGGTTAGTAGATGCAAACTATTACATATAGAATGGATAAACAACAAGGTCCTACTGTATAGCACAGGGAACTACATTCAATATCCTTGGATAAACCATAACAGAAAAGAATGTAAAAAAGAATGTATGTGTATAACTGAGCCACTTTGCTGTACAGCAGAAATTAACACAATTGTAAATCAACTATACTTCAATAAATAAATTAAGAAAACGTTATTTTTAAGCAAAAGCACCTTTTGCTGTGGTTGTAATTTAAAACAGAGAAATCACTCACTCATGTCTAACATAGGCTGTTATGTTCAGTAGGCTTTTCTGTTCACTCAGGCTAAGAAAAGGCCTCTTTCCACCCAATGAACTGGTACAGTACTTTTCATAATTTTACTTTAAAGGTTATCAGCCTTCAAGGGGCTATATTAACTTGTGTATTTATTCTTTTATAGCATTTATTCATGCGTTCACTCACTCACCTGTTTTTGTTTTCTATGTATTAGGCTTTGTACTCTATGTATTTTTCTTTGCCTGAGATTTAAAGAAAAGATTTGGTTCTTGTGCTTTAGAAGTTGAAGATAGAGGTGGGAGGTAGGTGTTAACAAATAACCATGGAATTCAGTGAGGGAAGGCGAAATGATAGTGACAGATCAATGAATCAGAGGTCACCTACACTTCCTCTCCAACAGAGGTGAGGGCAGCGGGAAGGTTCCTTTTGGAAAAAATACAAGGAAATTCAGAAGAGGGACAGGAAAGTGGTTAAAAGTGACAGAATTAAGTTTGTTCATTCATTCATTTCACAAATATTTTTTGAGCACCTACTAGTTGCCAGTGACTTTAGTAAAGGGACCACAGCAGTAAACAAATCAATGAACTCCTGATTTTATGGATTACCCATTGTAGCAGTTAGAAACAGAATAAACAGATAAGTGTATCGTGTATCAGAGATGATAAGAAGAATAAAGCCAGGTGAGGGGATAAGAAGTGATAATGGTTGGGGAGAGGCTTCTATTTTATATAAGGTAGCCAGCAAAGAGCCCTCTGAACAAGTAAAGCAAAAATGTGAAAGAACTGGGGGAGCCATATCGGTATCTGGAAAAGAGCAAATGCAAAGATGGAGGCAAGGGTGCAAGTGACTGGTCCAAGG
The DNA here is from genome assembly GCF_937001465.1 of Orcinus orca. Taxonomy (NCBI): domain Eukaryota; kingdom Metazoa; phylum Chordata; class Mammalia; order Artiodactyla; family Delphinidae; genus Orcinus; species Orcinus orca. The sequence continues at coordinate 108,620,515 of NC_064559.1, read as the reverse complement.
AATCACAGTAAGGCCAACCAGATAGAGTGGAGTAGAGCAACGAGAGCTTGACAGGTGATGCGCTCCAAAAGTGGGCAGCAGAACAGCTTAGATTTTATTAATACTTTGAGGGAAATGGGTGATCACTAGAGGGTTTTGTGCTAAGAAGGCACATGATCTGACTGACATTTTAGAAAGCTCATTCCCATTATTGTGTGAAGAAAAGACTGTAGATAAAACGGGGAAAGCCTGGAGACCAACTGGAAAGCTATCGAAATAGTCCAAGTGAGAGGTGGTGCTGGACTGGGCTGGTAGTGAGGGATGTGGTGGAATTGGCAGTGGGGCGTGAGTAAAAAGAGGAACCAGGGATGACGCCAAGGTTTTGGTAGAAAATAGTCACCATTTACTGAAATAAGGAGGACCATGAAGGGACACGTTTTGAGGAAATCAAGAGTTTGGTTTTCGACTTGTTAAGCATGAGGAAAGAGAAAAGGAGGAGAGGCAGAGGGACAAGGGTTTGGGATGGGATATGGGAGCAGGATATGTGGGCAGTTTCAGTGGTGGCAACACAAACAAGAATCTTGTGTATTGTACAACACGGGGAATATAGCTAATATTTTGTAGTAACTGGAGTGTGACCTTTAAAAATTGTATAAAAAAGAATGTGTACATATTCTCCCATAAAAGACAAAAGCAAATGTGAGCATACGAATCATCCTCTTCTTATCTTTTGTTTCCTTTCCTTTTTTAACTTAATTATCTGGGAGACTGTTCCACATCACGATATAGATATGCCCCACTGTTGTTAAGTCGCATGATTTTGTACCACATAGGTTTCTGATATTTTAATGAGAGCTTCTGATGGACATTCAATTTGTTTCCAGTATTTTGCTACTGTAAAAAAATGATTCAATAAATGTGCTTGTTCATATAAAAAAAACCCCAAGAATCCTGTGCTGCGGAGGGTAGAACTGAGGTGGAGAGAGAATAAAATCATATCACAGGGCAGAAGGAGAATAGGAGTGTGGCAGGATGGAGGTAAAGGCCAGATGTTCTCAGAACACCAGGAAGAGGGTGATTATGTAAACAACAGACAGGACATACCCAGGCCCACTAGGCTACACCCCACATTTCCATGAGGTGAAGGCATGGCAGTATTAAAAATTTTAGCTTTTTCTATTACTAAGCCTGCTAAAAAAATGAAAAAAAAATCAAGATTAAAATATTTCATAATTTGCTTAGAGTTAGAAATGAAAGGAGAAGGAAGAATCTGCACATGCTTTTTTCTTTTCTAGGTCAAATCAAAATGTCTATGTAATTTCATATTTCTTCTTATAAGCAGGAAGGCATTTGCTTATTGCCTCAAGTGGAAATAGTATATGTTTTAGGAAATGATTGTCTATATCATAAAATTCCCATGAACTCTGCAATAAGAAGCTGATTTTAGATATTTTTAATGACCCCTCTTTCCACTGTCCTCAAAGAGCAGAAAATGGCCCTTCATGTTTTGAGAGGAGGTGAACTGGTATTAACACTCTCAGCACCACACCACAGGGGGCGCTCTAAGTTCTCCTCTTAACCAGGATGGGGGCTACCATGTCATCTCCAATGATGTCAATGAGGGGATGTGGGACTGGGAGGCGGGGAGGAGGAATAAAGAAGGGGATTATGCTTGTAGAAACAGTGAAAAGAAAAGCCAGGGCATCAAATTGAAGAATGTTATGCATCACAGCTATCATCCTACTGCTAATGACATTATTCAAGATAAGAAAAGTGCAGTCAATCAAAATACCCACCCCAGCCTCTGAAAGGTCAATAATCAAAATACTTTTTGCAGATGGGGGTGTAATCGTTAGAGGCACACGTGACCATAAATGAACGAACTTAAGCTACGACAAAGCAATGTACTCACCACTTGTACAAAAGTGCATGAGCTCATGAATTGTAGCTAGACGTTTCGTGCTGTTCCATGGCGGGGGCAGAGGGAATTCAAGGAATTCCCACAGTGGCAACTTAGACTGCATCTTCTGCTCAATTTGAACCAGGTCAAAATTCTTTAGATCCTGATGAAAAAGAGCAACATGACAGAAGACATTAAAATAAGCTGTCAAGTGCCTTATGCATATGGAGAAGGCAAAACATGATACCCTTGCTCTCATTATTTGGGAACAGGGGAAATCAATGGTAATTGGGGAAGACAAACTGTTGGTATTTTGCTGAAGGTCAAAAAAGCTAGTTCTCACTTTGCCAGAGGTTCTTGGTGCACACAAATGATGGATTCCTCATTCACAGTGACAAACTGCCAAAGTCTCAAATGTATTCCTCCCTCCCTTCTGAGATCCTTTTCTGGCCTCCACTAGTTTTTTCATATTAGCAGATGTATAAAGCAAGGCTTTAATGCAAATTTGGTGTAGTTGCAATCAATTTAATGGTCCGTTGGACCTCTGTATTTAGGCCAGTTTTCTTTGCTGATGTAATTTCTCCTTTATTCATTTCCATTTTCTGAGATCTTACTTTGCAAGCAGGTATCTACTTCGTACATTACTGGTAATTAGCATTGGTAAAGCTATCTCATTAAGATTTCTTCAACTGAATAATTACTAATGAGATTTCTTGCATCCATTATCCTCAGGGTAACCTGGTTACTTATTACCTTTAGCACATATTTCTTGTGGGCGAGGGCATCGTGATAGTTCAGTAGGAGAGGGCCTCTGGGCACTGGTTTGCTTTCATTTTCCTCTTCAGGTAAGAATATTTCATGGAGATTCTATTCAAATTAAAACAATATTGATGTAAAGAGAGAGTTCATACTTTTCAAAGCATACACACTTTTTGGTTTTCTCACACCATCTGACCTTTTTCTCCCTCTCTGTCAGACAGAGAGAGGGCAGGATGGACATGATGTGAGCTGCAATTGTGTGGTCCAGCCCATCTGCTCTGGGAGACGGCTCCGCCAGACTCGGTGGGACAAGGTCTTCTTCACTTGCCACAACCTGTTGACATAAAGAGTTGGGAGGAATCAGTTTAATAGTCAGTTCCTTACTGATAGTCACGTATTTCCATTGCTTTTAGTAAAAACAAGGCAGTTTCTACCAAAAAGTTTGGTGATTATACAAAGTGGCAGTGTAATTACCAGTGACTACCAAAGTAAAAGGGAAAAAGTTTATAATCCATTAAAACATTAATTTATATATAATTATATATATATTAAATTATTAAAGTATATATAATTTTCATACATGTACTAGAATAGATAACACAAAATGCAAATGGTAAACAGGAAAATTTACCATGGTAGAAATCAAACTAACAATATTAATATAATTTTTCTTAATGATTTACTCTTTCTTTTAAAGGACTCAAAACTGTGCTCTCACATCTTTGGATTCAATAAGTATTTATTGAGTGCCTACCACATGCCAAGCACTGTGTGGGCCACCCTCACCTACATTATCTCATAAGCCTCACAGCAATAGTGCTGAGTAGCTATTATTTTCCAATTTACAGAAATGGAATTAGGGTGAGGGAAATTATGTGCCTGGCCCAAGCCCAAGGCTGCTTACTGGGAGGAACTGGGGTTCAGGTCAAGTCCTTAAGATAGAAAAGTTATACATGGTGAGATCAGTAAAGGGTAATATTCTTCTTAATATGGAGAAAGTGAGGCCTAGAAAGATTAAATGCCTGTTCAATTTTATGTGGTAAACAAGAAGTTGAAATATAATCAAGATAGGCACCTAATTTATAATTGTTCTCTTCACCTTCAATACCAATATCACCCGCTATGATTTCACACCGCTCTACAGGATTTTTCAACCTTGAAATTAAAGACATTTGGACTTGATTTTTGTCATGGGGGCTATCTTGTGCACTACAGAATGTTTAGCAGCATCCCTGGCCTCTACCCATTTGATGCCGGTAGTACCCCTCCAGTTGTGGCAGCCAAAAGTATCTCCAGACGTTGCCAAATGTCCCCTGGGAGGCAAACCCCCCTGTTGAGAACAATAACAAAATAGTTGTATACTCTTTACTGTTTATCAACACATTACTTTTAAAAGAGTCACTCCTGTCTCCACTTTCTCTCTTCCTACCATCTCTTGGACCCACTCCAATCACAAGAGACCATGCAGAACTGTTCCATCTCTGAAATGTTAAACTCTAATATCCCCTCCTATAAAATCCCACCCGATTCTTCTTATATTTCAATTTTTCATCCTTTATTATCAAACACTTATTCAGTCAACATGTATCTCTTATTGGAGCCTTCTATGTGTCAGGCACTGAGCTCATCAACTGTCCCCTTTGGTACACAGAAAACAGTGGATGGTTAATAAATATTTGTTGCTTTGAGTTGAGTTGAATAAAATAAGTAAGATTAAGATAAATAAAATGATACTGTAAGCCATATAGGGCTATTAAACTTTTACAAATTTATTGATATAATAAAACTACTGATCTTCCAAAAGTCTTACAGGGTAATTAAAGGCAAATATGAGTGTGCTTACCTAATTGGTTAGAAAACTAAAGAAGTCAACAAGCATAAAAATGTATGCTGGAGGTAAGAGATGATTAGAGTCTAAAACTATTTTAATATTCAGTGAGATAAAGGAATATTTACATACATGAAATAAGAAGGACAGTTATAAAAATAAATTAGAGAATTTATAAATTAAAAATGTTATTGTTGAAACAAAACTTCAGTAGCAGACTAGACTCCACCTAAGAATAAATTAGTTGGAAGTTAAGCTGAAATTCCCAAAGGGGTAAAATTGAAAGAAAATTTAAAATACATGGAGGTAAAAACTAGAAATTCCAACATCTGTCTAATAATAATTAGTATAAATCAAAAGAAATAATATTTGAAGATATAATTTAATTGAACAAATATATATTCAGGGTCTACTATGGGCTAGGTGTGGTTACTGTGTGCTGAGCAGAGAGCAATGAACAAGACTAGATTAGGTCCCTGCTTGCATGGAGCTTACATTTTAGTGAGAAGAAGATAATACATAAAGGAAATAAACATTTTCCTTTTTTTAAAGAGCAGTTGTTGATAAGAAAATAAAACAAGGTGAAATGGTAGAGAGCACTCTGTGTTGTTGTGGGCCTTCTTTAGATCAGGTGGTCAGAGAAAGCCTATCTCAGAAATGCCACTTTCACTGGGGACTGAATGACAAGGAGTATCCATCCACCAGGCAGACAGACATGTGGGAACAAAACTTTCTAGGAAGAGAAGTTAGTGTAAAAAAAACTAAGGTGTAATTAGTGAATGTGAGGAAAAACCAGAAGGTCTATGTAGATGACCAGTAGTGAGAGAGAGAGAGAGAGAGTGTGAGAGAGGGAGAGAGATGGGGGGCAGGAGATGAGATGACAAACATCCCAGAACCATATTTTTAGGGTCTTTATGGACCAGCACAAGGAATTTTGATTTAACTCAGAATGTGGTCAGAAACCAGATTATAATCCTTTAGATCACAGAAGCAATGAAAAAACAAAGCCATAACTATACATAGCCTTGGAGGGAGGAGATATGGAGATATATGTATAGGTGTAGCTGATTCACTTTGTTATAAAGCAGACACTAACACACTGTTGTAAAGCAATTATACTCCAGTAAAGATATTAAAAAAAAAAAAAAGAAAAAGATAAAACTCTAATAACTACCAGAAAGAAAAAATAGATTACCTACAAAGGAAAAAGTATCAGATTGACATCAGACTTCTCATCAGCAGTGTTAGAAGGGAAGACCACAACAGAGCAATGCTATCAAAATACTTTTCCACTTAGACTGATGAGGTTCAAAAGTGGTTTCTGTCACTTACTACTTGGATAATTTACTTTTTAGGCCTCAGTTTCCTTTTCTGAGAAATAGGGAATAAAAATAGTTCCTGCTCCATAGGGCAGCTCTAAGGATTAAATGAGTTAATTAACAGCAAATTCTTTTCAAATGCATATATAGTACTCACGAGAACTGACGATGTACACCAGGTCACACAGGAAGCCCAGGAAATTAAAAAATATTTTTAACATCCAGATCATGCTTATTGACCATAATGCAATAAAATTAGAAATGGACAATAAACAGTGGAAATTAAAAGATTTAGAACTGAATACATTGAAAGCATCATGATGCAGCCAAAGAAATACTCAAAAGGAAATGCATAGCCTTAGGTAAAGTGAAATAGACTAAAAATAAACAAAGTGAGCTTTCAGTAAAAGTGAAATACGAAATAAACCCAAACAAAGTAGGAAGAAGGAAATAATAAAGATAAATGAAGAAATTCATAAAAAGTAAAAAGGAGTGGATCAGTGAAACAAAATGCTGGTTCTGGATAAAGAAGATGTGGCACATATATACAATGGAATGTTATTCAGCCATAAAAAGAAACAAAATTGAGCTATTTGTAATGAGGTGGATAGACCTAGAGTCTGTCCTACAGAGTGAAGTAAGTCAGAAAGAGAAAGACAAATACCGTATGCTAACACATATATATGGAATTTAAGGGAAAAAATGTCATGAAGAACCTAGGGGTAAGACAGGAATAAAGACACAGACCTACTAGAGAATGGACTTGAGGATATGGGGAGGGGGAAGGGTAAGCTGTGACAAAGCGAGAGAGAGGCATGAACATATATACACTACCAAACGTAAGGTAGATAGCTAGTGGGAAGCAGCCGCATAGCACAGGGAGATCAGCTCCGTGCTTTGTGACCGCCTGGAGGGGTGGGATAGGGAGGGTGGGAGGGAGGGAGACGCCAGAGGGAAGAGATATGGGAACATATGTATAACTGATTCACTTTGTTATAAAGCAGAAACTAACACACCATTGTAAAGCAGTTATACTCCAATAAAGACGTTAAAAAAAAAATGCTGGTTCTTTGAAAAGACATCAATAATCGATATACAATTGCATCCATGATCAAAAAAAGAGGGCACCAATAAATAACATCAGGCATAGGAAAGGAACATAACTAGATACAGAGAAAAACTTTTCAATGTATATTAGTGAATAAAGAACTTTTATGACATTGAAAACAAATAAAATGGACATGTTCATTTAAAAATATGAATGACTGGGCTTCCCTGGTGGCGCAGTGGTTGAGAGTCCGCCTGCCGATGCAGGGGACATGGGTTCGTGTCCCGGTCCGGGAAGATCCCACATGCCGCAGAGCGGCTGGACCCGTTAGCCATGGCCGCTAAGCCTGCGCGTCTGGAGCCTGTGCTCCACAAAGGGAGAGGCCACAACAGTGAGAGGCCCGCGTACCATAAAAAAAAAAAAAAAAAAAAATCTACAAGTGTAAAAGAAATGTTAAATGCAGTTGAGGACCATTTACCACCCCACCCACCTGCCCAACTCTGTTCTCTTTCATTAAAACAACACCTGATAGTTTTAAAGATATGCCTACCAAAACTTCAGCAAATGTTATATAAAATCATTCCAAAATGTAGCAAGAAAAAGAGGATTGAAGCTGATAAAGCAGATTTTAGCTTTATCTAAAATGTTCTAATCTTTGCAAAGAAGAATGCATTCAGGTATTATGAGCGTAATTTTAAAACAGTTAAAAAACAAAAAAACCAGAAGCAAAGAGAGATGAAGTGATTGACTCAAGGTTGCCCACCTGGGAAGAAAGCTTCAGCGTGTATCCACTTACCTGTTCCAGCATACAATGCAGTATCAAGGGCACAGAAATGAATTCTTCTGGAATTGGATTCAGCAAATCATTGTAATATCGCATGTCTACTTCATTTGTGATGACGGAAGCCACTGTAAAAGATACAAAATACCACTGTTCAATTAAGATGTGTTCTCCGTTTCTCCCATCAAAATTTCATCCACAGATTCAAACTCTGATCATGCACTGATAAATGTAGGATCTTGAGGTGGAAAGAGATGTGAAAGCGACACCAAGGACAGTCACTCCTCAAAGCACCAGCTCCTGGCACTGATCCTCCAGCAACAGGTTTCATACATGCCTGGTGGTGGTGGTGCAGCTGGACCTTGCAGCTCTTCATATTGTTGTGTTTTCTTCTTTCCAGGGGTTACAGCAACAGTTTGTGGGGGCTAAAATAAGAATAATTAAAAAAACAATTGAAACATCCAGCTGAGAGATGCTTTCATCCAATGCTGGTATGATGGGACTCTGACGGGATTCCGGGATTCTGAGATTGTATGATTATGTTCACACCACAAAATCATTTGCTAATATTAGGATCAAATAAATGGGTTTTGTCTGAGGAAGGAAAGAAGTTAATGAAAACTGAAAAGAAGTTTTCAGTTTTTCCTAACAGAGCCCACTGAGAAATTTCCAGGAAAGAGATGGGAAGATGGGGCATCTTCTCTTCTCTTCTGTGTCACTCCGGGGTGACACAGAATCATGCCATTCTCCCTCTAAGAATCCTTCAATGGTTCTCCCACAACCTTCAGGATAAAACCCAAACTCTTGAGCTCAGCACCAAAGAACATTCTGGCTCCCGCCTTTCCAGCTCATGTTGCTGCTCTCCACTTTGCATGTATCACCTGGGAGCACTGCCATACCCCGTGGTGTGGTCCTGGACGCAATACTTCTTTACTTTGACCTCCATGTCTTTGTACATCTTTTCCCCCTTCTTGAAAATACTACTCTGTCCCTCTCCCCAGTCAGGTTTTGCCCAGGCAATTCAGCCTCAGCCTTCAGCACATCACTTACCCTGCCTGGTAACATATTCCCGACTCCCATCTCTCCATCCCACTCTGCTCAGGAGAGGTGCCCTATTTATAGCTTCTCCTGCAAGCTCAGCTGACTGTCCTCACAGTGCTCATTATGCTAAACTGAAACCACCTTTGCCTTGACTGCCATTTCCCCTTTAAAGGTTAACCACAATGAGGAGGACAGAGGATGGGTCTTGTTCATTATAGTATCGCCAGCACCTGGTACAGTGCCAGCACAGGGTAGGTGCTAAAATAACATGGTGATTAAGTTATCAGTAGCCCTCCTTGTTCCAGATGCTATTTAGTGCTCCATGGCTGAAAAGTGGGTTCTATCATCCCCTCTGTGTGTGGCAGGTAGTTGGGGGTTTCATAAAGCTCCCATCACATGGATGCCCTTAAATGCTGTGCCTGGGGGCCTGGATCCCACCCTCACCCATTAAATCCCAGCAGGCAGTGTTCCCTTGCTACCAGTATTTATGTGATTTTTTTTCTTCATGTTTTATAAGTGTGAAAATTAAGTTGTTCAGCAAATCATTCGGCCAACTAAAGACATTCTCGCATATGCCTACCTCAGAAGTCAACGTAGCTTCTAAGATAGGTTTCTCACTAACCACCTGTGGGATGTTAATAAGCTGCATGTTTTCCAAATAGTGCTGGTGCTGCCTTTTCCAATCCAGGCTGTCGTACATCAAACAGGCAATATTTTCAAAAATGTTGGTGCCCAATTCCAGCTACAGGTGAGAGAATTCATGACAATTAGTCCTTAGTTTAATGTTATTGGAATCAGATGCATGATTTGTATCTCCCTTATAGCCAAACCTATCACTTTTTACCGGGAAGTCCTTCCCCAGCTGGTCCCCAAACCACTGAATCCCAGTCATGGTGACCAAGTCTTCATTTGCTGAACGCTTCGGGCCCTTCTTGTTCACCACAATGCAGACTGTTCCCTTTGGAGGGCCTATGGCTGCCTAGTATTGTTAAGAGCCTAATTAATGCTTCAACGAGGTGAAAAGTGCCCTATTCATTCATGTCAGCAATGTGGCCTATTTTCTAGGTATGTCCATTCCTAAAGCAACTCATTAGATAGGTAATTTCCATATCCTCAGCCCAAGACAAGCTCTTGCTTGGCGACAGACACAAGAATCGCAATGGCAATCACCCGGCTTTGCACACCATCCCCACGAGTCCACTGCAGTATGTGTGCAATCAGGATTTCTTCCTTTCCTCACCTGTGCTACCTTTAGGGAAAAAACCCTAAGACGTCCTAGTAGACTAGTACTACCATAACACCCACAAGGTTTATGATCTGGCAAGTGGGTGATGGATCAGATACCTCTATTACCTAGGCTTTCATTTCCAGAAGTGGAAAAGCACTGTTGGTTAGCACTAGGCGTGTCTGCTTGAAAGCGAAGAAGGATTAAATAGGCTCCTCCTATGTCCCAGCCGCAGTGGTAAGGTAGAGAGAGAAAGCACCTGGTGGGAGCCAGCGAATCACAGTCTGGCGTGAGACCAGTGAAGTGTCAAACCTCGCCCATCCTCACAGCACAGCTGTCAGTCTGGACTTCACGCGTCCCCGCTAAGACTGAGAATTCTTCAGTTAATATCAGCTTCAAACTGATATTCTTTGCCCACATTCTGGCATATAAACACATTTTTGTTTGTTTGTATTTATAAGAAATACAGTAAAAAACTTCTGCCCTATTATCCCTTAGGGTAACTAGCTAATTTCTTTTTAAATCAAATAGCAACTCGCATGTTAAAAGCCAGAAAATTATTTCAGCAACCAAGGGCTTGACTTGAAATGTTGCAGATGTCGTTCATAGGCAGTTAGTGCTTCTTGATGGGCATTTATTTGATATAAAGCTTTCGTTACCTGGGTTCAGCAGAAATACAGCTTGCCTGCTTGCAGCCAAGGGTACTAATGCTTTCCTTCTTCCAGAGAGGAAGAAGGACTACAGCTACTTGGCTGGCTCCTGGCTTGGATATGAGGCCATTATCAACTTACAGATATAGCTGAGAGTGGGATACTGTGTATCTACACCATGCATTTAAGCTACGGGTATTACAAATAGGTTTATTGCTTTTATATTTCGTAAGTAATCCCAAGTTTAAAATGAATTTTGATCTTCAGTATTAAATCCAATGGCCTTTTCTTCTGTAACCCAAGTCTATTACTCAATTGCTTTCAAGGCTTTCTTTCCCCGTCATCCTCCATGCTGGGCTGTTCACTCACAAACCATACCTTACAGAGGCATGCCTTGGCCTAAAAGTCTCCTGCAGTTGGACCCAGACTGCAGCCCCGGTGTGAAGGAGATGTTCAATAAATATTTGCAAAGTGACCGATAGAAGATCAGTGTGTCCAGTTGGGCAGCAGAGCTAAATGTCTCATTCCTCACTTACCTTCACGGCCCAACTAGAGACCCTAGACATTAATCCTCTAGTTCTGAAGTCAGTGTTTCAACGAAGCTGATACTATTTTTTTCAACATGAAATTTATGAACTTTAATTGCCATTTAAACTCTTCCACTCTATTTTTAAAAAGGAAAATATAGTCACATTTACTGTCTTTAAAAATGGAGGGATTAAAATCTTCTGATGAACACTAAGTTGTTAACACTGGAATAAGAAACAGGATGCTGGGAATGGTGCTGGGTCTCTTGGAGCTGCAATTGTGTGCCTTGCTGTTCACATCTATGTACTGATGATGCAACAGAATGTCTTCTACCTTGGGCTCAATGCACATCAGCTATTCTCAGTCTATGCCTGGGGAGTAAATAAGACACATGGAAGGCAGCTCTAGTTAGAGCAGGAGCAAAAGGTTCTCGGTTTGAGGCTGCCTTAGAAGACTCTTGGTATTGCCTCCTCTGAATTAGGATTCAAGATACGTATGGCTGGGATCTCCTATGCCTTATTGAACCAAAATTGCATATAAGTTCTTTACAAGGTATGTGGCCAGAACTTGGCCCAAATGAGAGAAGGACTGTTTCCACAAAACTTAAACTTGTGGATGTGGGTTTTTAAGTTAGGCATATATTTATATGTTCTCGGGAGAAGAGCTGGTCTATTGTAGAGCAAGAGTAGAAAGCTATCTTTCAGATGGTGTTTTGGGATCCCAGGGATATGGCCTCTTTCTCAAACATATCTCACGTTTGCTGGGCATAATCTGGAATTCCAATAAAATAGGATGGAATAGTCATAGTATGACGGTACCTGGTATGCCAGTATCTCTGGGATAGAGAAATACGGCCCAACTTAACACAAAGAAGTAGAGGACAGATGGAGTCTTTTCTGAGCTCAGGCTTAGAGGCAGGGGAGTGAAAGACAAAGCAGGAAAGAGGAAGATATCTAGATGAAGGAGTGGGACGACACAAAGCAAAGGGAGTCCACAGTAACCAGTTTTGCCTACAACAAGCTCTGCCTTCAGCCACAGCTTTTCTATGTTCAGCATTGTTTCCACATATAGGTCAAGGCTTATCTTTATTCTTACTATTGCCAAGGTATCAGACTTAAGTGTTCTGTTTCTACGTGGTGACATCTAACGCCTTATGTTGACAGTCTTTGTAACTCAAACTGATCTCTCCATTGCTACTTATTCAAATCCTGTCCATCCTTCAAGGTTCAGATCTAGGCTTCCCTCCTCGGTGTTTTCATTTACTTCACCCAGTGCGCATCCATTTCAAGGTAAAAGAATCAGGGACTCTCATAGTGAGAACTGTCCATGCTCCAATCCATGACCGTGGGCAGCCTACCCTTTGTCTCGGAAACTGCTCCAGGCTTTGATGTCATTCTCCTCCTCTTAGACAGCCAGGTTTGGTTGTTTGTTTGGCAGCCACCCACAGTCATTGCCCACAGACACCTATCCCCCTCCTCCACCCTGCTTTTCCCAGCTCCCTTCACGGCATACTTTATGTGGTCCATCTCCAAGACTCTGCTTTCAGTTCAATTCCCTTTAATGCTGATATATATCACCCTGCAAGGGATTCAACACTCCTGGGCCCCTGTTTGTTGGGACAGGGGGTTAACCAGGAAGAGACCTGAGAGGTCTCTTTTTTTACAACAGGAAGCATGGATAACTTCCCCAACAATGATAGCTAACATTCTTTTGAAAAACACCCTCATGTATTTAGCATTTGTTACTTTTCAAAGCATCCCATGTCTTCTTTTTCTGAATTAACAGGAAACTTAGAGTGTGTTTCATATAACACATAGGCGCGTGGCACCTTGAACCCTGCCTCTCTGTTTCACGGTTTTGGTCTTGCCTCTCTGCGAGCACCTCAATAGCAGGGGCCAATAAATACTCTCAGGAAATGTCTACTAACTGTTGGGCTGGGGTCAAGTCATTCTATTAAGATAGACCTTGCTAGGAAAATACATGAAAAATACAATTCTGGCAATAAAAGCAAGGGCCTAGAAGAACAATGTTTTGAACTGATACATAAAAAAAAAAGACAATGTAATTTGACAAACTGTAAAATTTACTCTTTTCACAATTAATGTATATTAAGACTCTACTGCCTAGAACATTGTTAAGGTATGAAGCAAAGCCACATCACCAAATAAAATAATTACCATCCTTTATCTTCATCTCATCTTATTCCTTTGTCATTAATTCATACACTATAAGCTGAAGGATCAGGCTATAGCCATTATTGGATGTTCAGTGTGATCGCTGTCGTGAAGGTAAAGGAACCTAGCACAAAGCCTTCTCTGTAGACAGTGATTAATAAATATCTGTGGAATGAACGAATGGAGCAAATGCAACCACAGTGTCACGTGTTCAAACCAGTCACTCTCATTAATGCGTGTACTAACCAACATCTCACTGTCCGACCAGTCGCAAGGAAACTTGTCAGCCTTGACCATGTATTCAAGCCGGGCGACATCAAAGAGATTTGTTTCCGGTTTCTCATTATTCAGGATTGGTTCCAAGTACTTCCAGAAGATTTCAAGTTCTTTTATGTCGTTCTCTTTCTTCAATTTTTCAGCTTCTATATCTAATAAGAGGAACATGTTTATACTACAAAATGAGAGTGTCGAATTTCTTCCCATGTTAAGTGTTTGTGGTGAGTCATATGCATTGCATGATGTCTGTACAGTACCAGAAAATGCAAATAAAGAAATGTAATTTTGAGAAGTGTTTGGACCTAGACTATATAATTAAACATCAGAGGATTTTACTCCTGAGATTGTTATTTACTATGAGCTTTTTCCACCCCTTTATTTTATAGTTGAGGCCCAGAAAGATTATAAGGTCACACACTTGGGGAGCTAAAAATGGTCAATACTTCCATAACTCTGAGATTGTATCTATATAGGAGCAGTTTTTCTGCCAGATCCCTTTTTGACTATTTTAACATTTGTTTGCTGCATAACTGGTTAGAAATGCAGTCGATCCAGTTCTCCTTCCCATGTGGGTGAAAACAGACTGGATCCATGATTTCTGCTTCAGTTAACTTTTGGTCACATTGAAATAGCTACTGGCTTCTCTGGGCATTTGTGCTCTGACTGTATAAAATAATGACAGTTTTCCATAAAGTTACACTTGAAAATTTGTCTGACATGGTTTGGTTTTTCCATCTATAACTAAATAGGTTCTAATACTAAGATCTCACTGTTCTACTGTAAAGTCTCTTTTTCTATGATTTTATTTTTATATATTAAATATTTTTAACAGAAAGACTATGGAGCTTGTGCAGCGTTTTCTCACTGACTTGAATAATAAGTTATTGAATGTTACAACTAGGCTTTGAGATAGAAATAGCTAGGTTTAACTCTCAACTCTTTTACATAATAGCTGCCTCTAGACAGAATCGTTTTTGGTAAAATGGAAATAGTAAAACATACTTCCGAGGGTTGTCACGGAAACTACACGAATCAACACACTTAAAGTCCTTAGCATTGAGCCCAGTCCCAAGGCCTGTGCCCAATAAATGGTAGCTATTATTATTATCAGGGGTAGCCATTTCTAACCTGGAACAGCAATTTAAAAAATATGGTGTTATAGAAATCCGGATGCGGCTGTATAGGTTACAAAGCCCCGTGAAAGGATATTACTAATAAATAACAAAAAATCGCAATAGCATGTGGCAAAAAGAGCTTGGACTTCCAGGTCACACAGGCTTATATTGCATCCTAATTTTACTATCTGAAGTAGACAGTAGACTTTGTTCCCATCCCACAGAGGGAGTCTAGTACAATTCCCTTAGATGAAGACCCTGAGGTCTGAATAGTAGTGCAGAATAGTAGTGTAGTGGCTGAATAGTAGTGTAGGTGGGACTACATCCCACAGCTTCCTGGTCTAAAGCCTGGGAGATAAGCGTCCCCTCTGACTTATCAGAATAAGCCAGTAGCAAATCGGAGCAAGAATCCAAGGCTATGACCTCCCTTGGGCCATTTGGTGACTGTGGCTTCTGGCAGAATAGATTATCTACAGATGATCCATCCCACTCATGCTTTAGGTAAAAGTCATAGAGGAAAATTCCTGAGAAATGTAGTTGGATAACCAAGTCTATGCTCTCTGTGGCTCCACAGGGATAGAAACACGGGGTATGATTTGAATTTGCAAAATTTACAACACCTGGCTAGTGCAAGTGGCATAAATAGCAACTCAAAGTCTCGAAAGGATTTAATAATGTATGTCTTGTATGACTATGCTTTGGGCAGAAAATTGTATTTGTACTTTAAGGACAGTGGGTAACACTGAAGGATTCAGTAAGTTGTGTAGCAGACTGCATACCTTCTGGCCGAAGAAAACTTTCCTGCTGCTGGCTAACTGCTGCCAGGTGTGTCTGCAGAGGTTCATAATTCTCTGATGATATTTTAATCACGCTGCTTATGGGAATGCCAAGCTCAGTCATGATCGCTAATAACTGAGGACTGTTGAAGCCCACAACTATAATGTAATGCTGGGCACCGTCATCTGGCTCATCGTCTGTTCAAAATACCGTAGAGAAGAGCAGCCGTCATTTTAAAAGAGAACAGGTTGCACTCAGCCAGTTCAATGGCTCTATACATTATGCATGCGTTTATCATCCCTCGGGCTCGCCAAAAGCAGTCCGGTTGGCTGGAATGCAGTCATGTTGACTGGTTTTCATTATTGCCCTTCCAGTAAGAAGGCTGTGGCCATTTTACAAAATATTAAATCACTTTTGCAAATGAGACATAGGCGTAATAGGAGGACAAACATACAGAGGGCCTGTCGTCATGGAAAATGTGTGCTTGGGTTTTTCTAAAAAAAAAAAAATGTCTAGGCTGTAATTTTTCTTGGTTCTAATCTCTTTTGAGCAACATCTGGCTTTACTCCTGAATTACAAGTAGCTGCAGCTTTGTGGTATTTGATATGCGGAGGTGTTTACAGAAGAGGGAAATATTGAATATGAACAAACTCCCTACCAAAGCATACTGTGTGTTTATGCCAATAGGTGTGCATGCTGAGTATGGGTTATGTGGCAACTATATAGTTATTGCATTCAAGTTAAAAAATAGATATTGCTCACTTTCCTAAAATTTTTCTCCTCAATTTTGTCCTGGCTATACTGTTCTATAAGTGTTAAAACATGAGTTTATATTAGAACGTGAGATTCTGGGGGGTGAGAATAATTGTTGTACTTTAATATCAATACTAGATGGTACACGAAAACATTACGTCTCACAATGGTTCATCAAGATCAATTTAAGAATAGAGAAACAGATGCACAAACTTTTGATCTTCAAGTAGTGATTTTTCTTCAGCTACTAAAACAAATCAGTATTGATACTGCTCACGGAATCCATAATATAATTGCTTCTGTGTCTAGTGGGTTTAGAGCAGAGATATATTAGGGGAGTCAAACTGTCAAAGGATGTGAAGAGGTGCCGCCTCATTTAAATACGATGCAAATAAAAAACAGTAGCTCCACTTGGGTTCATGGGAAGGTGGCAATGAATTACTCATAGCTGCCCAAGTCAAATAATGTTTTTTATATCAATACTCTAAATGAAAGAGAATTCTGGTTGTTCTATCTAGGACAGATAGTGGGAGAAGCTGAGGTCAGGAAGCTACGTGCTCTGAGTCACAAATTAACAGGTCTGATTTTATTACCACCGTATTACACTCGTGACAATAATCACTTTTTACTTTGCCTTATAAGTGTTTCTGATTTTCTCAAATGTTCCCAACAAGATAGTAAGCTCCTCGGTGGCACAGTCAGCTAGTTAATTCATCTTTTATCTGCACTATGAAAATGTGCCTATAGCAAGACACATGCTAAAGAAATATTGGCTGAAAACAAAAATGAATTGCAAATAGAAATATTTTTCTATTAGGGTGTCATGGGGAGTATAGGATTTATGCTTTTAAAAAGGTGAAAAGGCTGGGGAAGATTAAGCATAGTGGTTGGAATGATTTTTCAAGTTTGTAGGTCATCAGGCAAGAAGTGAAAGGAGCATCTTACTGACCAATGTAATGTTTGGTGTGATCCTCTTCTCCCCTTCTTACTAACTGGGTGGTCTTTTTTACTGCTGTGTTTGCCTCAGGCTGGTCCTTTCCCTTTCCTTTGGCAACCGTGGCAATTGGGGACTTTTTTTCCTTGAGAGATTTTGCTCTCCCTTTATCCTTTTCTACCTTAAATCTGTCTTCTATCACCTGGAAAGACAGAATACTTTTGATTAAACCATAGAGTGAGCAGGCAATGGCTTCTCTACTGTCAGGTAAATTAAATCTTTATTTCATTCACTCACTCCTTTACTCCCTGATTCATTCTTCAAGCCAGGATAGTGGAGATTCCAGGTTGAGCCTAAGCTGTGAGAAGGCACATCAAACACAAAGACTAGAGGGGTGGATGCTAGGAGACTGTCACACACACACACATCTTTCTGGAAGGGAATTCATCTTAAAGGAGCCCCCCCCCCTTGGCCTAATAAACAACCTCAGTTAGTGGCTGGCAGGGAGAGTGGTGGATTCTGAGTACATTGTGATGGCAGGGACTTAGGTTTATCAAGTAGCCTAACCCTGGGGTCTCTATCTGGGTCTAACAAAGGTTTTCTTTTCAAACAATTGCCAAAACCTTTGTACATTACGTCATAATGTAATTACACTTTCCATTCATGTGTTATGAATACATATAGGTTGAGTTCATTGAAATGACGTGGTAGTATTGGACCATACAGAAGATCCAGAATATGCTTATGTTATTTATTTTTCCCATGTTCAACAAAACTGGGCACAAAAATAACTAAACTAAATTACTGCAGCAACATTGGGGGTTCTGTGTTTTCCTGAGGTCGTGAAACCAAATTTGAAGAACTCAGTCCTAAGACGTTAGAGACAAGGAAAGTAGAAGATATATTGCTTTGGCACCAAGCTAACAGAAGGTAGCACAGGAGGGGAGAGGAGCGTCTGCCTCCTCTACGTGGCTTCTGGGTGTTGATGTTTCCAGAGAACCCAGTTTTTGGTTTCTTTTTAATCTTTTTCACCCCTCCTCGTGGCATGTGGGATCTCCGTTCCTCAACCAGGGATTGAACCCACGCCCCCTGCAGTAGAAGCGTGGGGTCTTAACCACTGGACTGCCAGGGAAGTCCCAAACCCAGTTTAGCTGTAGCACCCGGAGGAAGCATCAGAGGTGCCCATGGACCCTCCGTGCCTGCCTGGCACCTGTGGCTCCAGTGGTGGGGAAACTCGACCTCCCCACCACCTGCTCCTCAACAGAGGGAAATATCAGTGGAGGCTGCAGATGTCACTAATAGCCTTGGATAGAGGCAGCAAGGAAAGCACAAGGTAAAGTACAGAGGTATGAAAAGCCCCAGTGTTTCTCTCTGGGCCAGATACAAATTGGCCCATAAAAAGGGTTGGCATGTGCTAATGCATATATATGGAATCTAAAAAAATGGTACTGATGAACCTAGTGGCAGGGCAGGAATAAAGACACAGATGTAGATAACGGACTTGAGGACACAGGGGGGAAAGGGGAAGCTGGAACGAAGTGAGACAGTAGCATTGACATATATACACTACCAAATGTAAAATGGATGGCTAGTGGGAAGCTGCCGCATAATGCGGGGAGTTCAACTCGATGTTTTGTGACCACCTAGAGGGGTGGAGTAGGGAGGGTGGGAGGGAGGCTCAAGAGGGAGGGGATATGGGGATATATGTATACATAGAGCTGATTCACTTTGTTGCACAACAGAAACTAACACAACACTGTAAAGTAATTATACTCCAATAAAGATGTGAAAAAAAAATAGGGTTGAACTCTATTCCCTTGAGCTCCTACTCTACAGGGGAAGAAAGAGAAAAAAGCACATGAACAGAGAAACAAAAGCATGACTGACGATTTTCATGAATTTTATGAAGGATAAAACCCAATGTAGTAATAGACACACAATTCACCACTCACTAGTAAGCTGGTGATGGAAGGCCTCTGAGGGAGTGACATTTGAGTGAAGACCTGAAGGATGAGAAGCATCCGTGTGAGAAGCAGGGGAAAGGTGAAGTGTGTGCCAGAGGCCCTGAGTTATAAAGGAGACGGGTATGCGCAAGGAACTGAAAGGAGGTGAGTACAGCAGGAGAATTGGGCAAGGGAGAGAGTGGCCAGGATGAGGCGGGGAAGGTAGGGCATGGGCCAGGTCATCCAGCGCTTTGGTGGGGGCTGGTTCACAAGTTTATATTTTATTAAAAATGCATTGGAAAGACCATAAAGGGTTTAAATGGAGGACTACTGTGATTTTGCAAGATAGGAAACCAGAAGACCAGTAAGGAAACTCTAGCAATAGTTCAGATAAGACCTAACAGTAACTCAGTTTAAAGTGTTGGTAGAGTGGAGAAATGTAGATGGATTTAAGATATATTGTGGATGTTGAAAGTACAGGGGTTGAAAGATTAGAGACAAGGAATGAAGGAGGAGGCAACAACGATAATGCTCTGGATTTAGTTTGAATAACAAGTTGGTTAATGGTGCCACTCACAGAGACAGAAGCATTGGAGTGAGAAATAATTTTTACTTAAGGTGGGCAGACTATTCAGAAAGATCTTGTTAAATCCAAGATGCTCCTGAGATGACAAGGAGACAACTGAATACACATGTTCTTCTCTCAGAAGAGAGATGTGGCTGGAGTTACAAATTCAGGTGTGGGTAACATAGAGATAGTAGTTAACTGCACGGGAAGAGATAAGACCCCCTGGGGAAAGAGGTCTCAAGAAATATGAGAATTGAACCTGGGATCATGCTGGAAACTCCAATACTTACCAACTGGGTATAGGAGGGGATGTGGGTAAAAGAGAGAAGTGACTTAGAAGGTAGGAAAAATTACAGAGTATGCAGCTAGAGAACCAAGGGACTGAAGAGTATGGGTAGTTATAGGCGACATTATGGGAGCAGTTATGGTGGAGTGTGGAGGTAGTGAACACAGAGGCAGGAACAGTTGAGTGACCACTTGTGTGGACAATGGTTTCAAGAAGCTTCCTTGTGAGCACTATGCACAATAGCCAAGACATGGAAACAACCTAAATGTCCATCAACAGATGAATGGATAAAGAAGATGTGGTGCATATATACAGTGGAATACTACTCAGCCATAAGAAAGAACGAAATAATGCCATTTGCAGTATGGATGGACCTAGAGATTATCATACTAAGTAATGTAAGTCAGAAAGAGAAAGACAAATACCATATGATATCACTTATATGTGGAATCTAAAATATGGCGCAAATGAACCTATCTATGAAACAGAAACAGACTCATGGACATAGAGAACAGACTTGCTGTTGCCAAGGGGGAGGGGGTGGGAGAGGGAGGGAGTGGGAGTTTGGGGTTAGCAGAGGTGAGTTATTATATAGAGAGTGGATAAACAACAAGGTCCTGCTGTATAGCACAGGGAACTAGAATCAATATCTTTTGATAAACCATCTTGGAAAAGAATATTAAAAATGCATATATATATGTATAACTGAATCACTTTGCTGTATAGCAGAGATTAACACAACATTGTAAATGAACTATACTTCAATAAAAAAGTAAAAAACAAAACTAATGTAAATGCATTAAAAAAAAGAAAAAGAGAACAGTCTTTAAAGAAAAAAAAAAAAGATGTTTGCTTGTAAAGGGGAACTGGGGGACCTGAGATTGTTCAGTGGATGAGTGGGCAGAAGGGGAGTATAACGTCGTTATGTACGTATGTAAGTAAAGTCAGGAGATATTGTGTTTTCAGGCTGATGGAATGATCCATCAGAGAGGGGGACATTGAAAACATGGGGGAGACTAAAGTCCTTGAGGAGAAAAGATGGGATAAGATGAAGAGAACGTGTCAATAACTGGACTTTGATAGGAAGAAAGGCAATTTCTCAGTTTAATGAAAGGAGCAAAGAGGGGATGACTGGCTGGGTGTAGGTGCAAGAAAGAGAGAGGTCTTGATGGTGTTGGGGGAATGTTTCAATGTTTTCAAGTCAAGGATGAGGCAAGGTTACCAACTCAAGATGGGCAGGTATGAGGTAGGAGGTTTGACTAGAGAAGATAATGTGAGTCATCTCAGAAAGTGGGAGAGCAAGCTTACTGAAGAAAGATGGTAGAACTCTCTGCCAATGTGGAGAGCTTATTGGAAATTTTGAGATTGTTCACTGAAAATGAAACCAGAGCCCAAATCCGTGCCCCTGACTCCAATCAACTCGGAGGTACTGGTAAGACTCGTGCAAGTAGGCTCTCTCCCAGCCACACCTTGGATCAAGGTGAGTCCACTAGAGGGAAAAACACCGGTGCAGCTGTGAGGTGGACAGCTAGCCTCACCACAGAGAAGTCCCAACTTGGCCAAAAAAAATCTGCCAGAAACTTCTACAGCTATCATTTGAAATAAAATCGCAGGGTGCTCTTTAGAACTGAAAAGAAGAAACTGTTTTAGATTAAATTATTCTAAAGTTCACCTTCATTCATTTCATTCAACTTTATACATGCATTCATATTCCATCATTCCAAAAATCACTTCCTGACTGCAGTGGACATTTGTGTCCCAGTAAGGCAGTAAAAGGGCCCTCTGGCCCTGCAGGCTCTCCTAGGTGGGGTGTAGGACCTGTGCAGACACATAGCTCTCATTCCTTTGGAGTCTCTCTAGCAAAGATTGGGTTCTACAAGGTAAGCAACTTCCTGAGCCCTTTCTCCTGTAAGTTTTCTTAGGATCCTAGAGAAAGCAAGGCTGATCACAACCAAAATTTCAAAGTAAGTGGTAACTTAGCAGAGACACTGCTATACAGTATGATACGTGCTTTCTAGACGTCATCATCTTTAATTTGTTCTCACAAAGCAACATGCCAAATGGGTAATTATTCCCATTGTATAAATTAAGACCCACAGTTTCCCTCACAAGCACACAGCTGTGGTAGAGACACAAGTTGGTGTGACTCCAAACCTCAAACTCATTTTATTTCCATGGTTCTCCTGTAGCCTCAGCCTTCGATGTCCTTGCAACCTTCTTCTCCATGCTTGTCTGCCCTCTCTCTACTCCATCTTTCCAAGGGCTGAATAATACTAGCTGAATGCTCTTCTGTTTCTCCGTGTGCTTCACTTCCCTCAGCTCCTCTTTCTGCTCAGTGCCCTCTTTCCCTCTCTTTCTTTTTGCCTTTGCATTCCCTTAGCAAGGCCAAACTTGGTACCCTGGAGACGAGCATCTTTTTTTTTTTTTTTTTCTTGCGGTACGTGGGCCTCACACTGTTGTGGCCTCTCCCGTCGCGGAGCACAGGCTCCGGACACGAAGGCTCAGCAGCCATGGCTCACGGGCCCAGCCGCTCCGCGGCATGTGGGATCCTCCCAGACCGGGTCACAAACCTGTGTCCCCTGCATCGGTAGGCAGACTCTCAACCACTGCACCACCAGGGAAGCCCAGACAATCATCTTTTAAACTAATTTCCAGTAACATGGAAATTAGCAATATTGATCTCCCTCCTTTCACAAAAGCATTTAAAAAGTACTTCTAAATCCTGATTTACTTCTTTAGGTATGTTTTTAAATTCTAAAAATAATCATTATTGAAAAATTGGAAAAAAAACATAGAGAACTTACAAAAATCACAATTCCACCATCCAGAGAAGATGAGTGAAGAGGCTATTACAATGCATTCTCTCAAATTATGTTTAGGCGTCATTTTAATGTAATCATTATTGTTGTCTCTATATAACCTAGTGTTCTGCATTTTCCATTTAACAGTGGATGTATGTTTAATTGGTAGCACATCAAGAAGTACTGCTATGTAAAGTATGTCTCATAGCGACTATATATGTGATTTCCTGGTGTGCAAAGACACTAAATGGTAGAGAACAGAAGCAAATGGAAGCACCTGGGTCCTCCTGGGTGCCAGGGGCAGGCAGAGAAGTCCTTGGTAAATTTCTGAACATGTTCTTTGCCCTACCCAGTCCCCACTACTCCCCTGTGCCTGACTCTAGTGGTGGTCTCTCTACTCCTCTCCTGTATCCAGTCTGTATCTCCCAACCTCCACACCTGAGCTGAACCAGGACAGTCCCTTTGTTCCTCTGCTTCTGAACAATCGTTGACTACTTGGCCCCTTAGAATTCTACTCTGGTCAAAAGGTCCATCCTTTTCTACTAAGCCCCAATTGCAGGAAAATCACCTCCTATCTCCTTCCCTTTCCCTCTCTTCTCTCACATTCTGAATAAGTCCCTCCCCTCTATGGGTTTACGTCTTGGGATTTGAGGGCGGGAGTGGGGAGAAGTGAACCAGGTTTGCTGAGCCCCCTCTTAAATCATAAGCTAAAATTTGTTCAACACCAACCTCTTTTGCCTTTCTTGCTTGGGGGTAGCATAACATGCATGTTCCCATTTAGGGTCATCTGCTTACAACTGAAAGAACTCAGAGGAAACTCTTGCCAATTCAAGATAAAAATTTAGGAGGTGTGTATCTAACAGGCCCCTCTTTCTACCGTGTTTGGGGAACACATGCTCCCCAGCATATGAAGGGAGAGTCAAGTTCATAGCAGAGTACATTTTCTTTAAAATGCACTGTGTACCAAAAGCATCTGGATGCTTCCTCCTCCTGTGGGAAGGCTTTGGGTAGGCATGGAGGTTTCTTACCAGTTAAGCTACATAGCAGATGTGGGGCTCTTGTCTTAGCAACAAACAAAAATGTATTAGGGTTTCACACACTCACTTGAGTATTCCGTGACACCTACCTAGAGCCCTTAATCTTGTTATTCTCACCTCTTAAAGGGAAAAATACAAAATTCTCCCTCTCTGGAATTGGGCAACCTAGTTAGTTGATGCTTCAAAAATATTTTAGACTGTGTTTTATTTCTAAATTACTTCTTAATACCAAAATTCAAATACCTCGGTGAGTATTCATTCTGTTGTTCTTCACAGTGAAAGGAAAGTAAATGGTAAAAGTCAGTGGAACCGGTGGTAAATACCTATACTTCCTCTTAACTTTTATAGATAATAGCACATCTACATATTTGTGTATAACTGTGTGTTGTGTACAACTTTGTGTTTCATATGTGTTCTATCATAAGATTCCCACAATAATATTATTAAGGATATAGATAAGAAAAGATGTCACGGCAGTTAAATGACTAAGTCACTCCACTATTATGTGACTTATGAGAAACAGGGTCTATCTTCTGAGTGCTACTCAGTTCTCTTTCAAGATATCACTCTATCTCATAAACAATCTATTGGTCACAGATGATGAGAAGACAATAGATGGACTGAAAGAAATGTATGGTGTCAAGTAAGTTTGAGAGACAACAGATTAAACAATATTAAAGAGATTTGTTTTCATGAAACTCCTCCATCTTTAATAAGCTAATATACAGTTAATTTGAACAGGGGGTCATTTGTTATCTTTTTTAATGGAGAACTGGGTCTAAATGGTTCCAGAACCTATTTTGGAAAGAAAAGGTTGTGGGAACATTTGGGGGCCCAATTAATCCATTTCTATAAACGTATGCTAAGGAAATTATCCAAAATATGAAGAATTGTATACGGTAAGGTTGTTCATCACAACATTGTTTATTATGAAACAACACAGAAATAATGGAAATGTTCAACAATAAAGGAACTTTAAGAAAAGTATGGTAGTCAATAGAATGTCACCTAGTCAATAACAATGATAGATGTGGATGCTGTGATAATGAGAAAAAATTATGGTATATTTTAATTGAAAAAAACTGGATTAAAATTTCATTTTACAATGATTACAGCTATGTAAAGAAACAAATCCACAGAAACAAAGGAAATGTACCGGACTTCCCTGGTGGCGCAGTGGTTGAGAGTCCGCCTGCCGATGCAGGGGACACGGGTTCGTGCCCCGGTCCGGGAAGATCCCACATGCCGCGGAGCAGCTGGGCCCGTGAGCCATGGCCGCTGAGCCTGCGCGTCCGGAGCCTGTGCTCCGCAACGGGAGAGGCCGCAACAGTGAGAGGCCCGCGTACCGCCACAAAAAAAAAAAAAAAAAAAAAAAATTGCACAAAGGAAATGTACCAAAACGTTAACATTAGTTATAATAGGGTTATGGCATTATGAACATTTTGTTTTTCCTTTTCTATATTTTCTATTTCTTTCCCCTCCCTGCTTACCTGCCAAATAGAAAACATAATGTATGGGACTGAGTTAGGAGCTTGCTTTTCTAGAGAGTGGCTGAGGTGTAGAAAACATACGCAAACGGATATACTGGGTTCACTCGACCAAATGATGCAATCTAAAGATTGCACCAAGTCCTGGGGTGCCACACTGCCATCTTCAGGGTGCAGTTCTTCATCCACAGACGCAGAACATGGCCCTGTCTGTGTGTGGTGGTGGTGAGGGGGTGGGTCTGATGTCTACCTGATGTCTGTCTCCTGCACGATCCTATGTGATTCAGAGGGTTTAGCACCGGATCAGCCAATGCTATCCAACTTCAACATCCAGAAGGGCAGAGAGAAGGGCTAAGGATGTTTGAAATAATCCCAGGAAGTCTCTTTCTAAGAGATTCCCCCAGAGACCAGCTCATTTCTGGGCAGGGGGGTGGGACTGGATAAGAAGTCAGGAGTCCCTCGGGAATTGGTGGTTGGTTAGCTCAGTGCCCTTTGTCTTTGGTGGACTTTGTTCCTTTCTCTGACCGGTCCCCCCCACCCCCGCTTAACCTCAGGATGTTTTATGCAACATGGAATTACATGATCTAATTAGCGAGTTGGTAGATCCCACTGAGCAAAGCCATTTGCTCCTTGAAGCATCCCTGCGAAGTTCTCTACTGATCGTAAGCCAAGAGTGCTGTTTTGCGTAATTATTGAGACACACTCAGAAGGGGTATGTACGGTGGTTAAGAACATAATCTTAGAGTCTGACAGTTCTGGATTTAAATCCTGAGTAGTTATTTAGCCTTGGGAAAGTTACTTTTCACACCCTCAGTTTCCCCATCTGCAAATCGAGAATAATACTCTGTAACTCATAAAGTCATTTAAAGCATTAAATGTTAAAACATACGTAAAGAGCTTAGTATAGTGGCAAGCAGTCAATAATGGTAGCTAATTACTATTATTAGCTGCTGTAACTATTTGTATTTCAAAATACTGCTCTATTTTAAATGTGTGTGTTTCTTTACATTTTTCCTGAAGTCTGTAAAAAGGTTTCATTGATTAATAGCATCCCAATTAGGAAAGCACTGCTCTAGTTTACAGATAAGCCAGCCAGGGGATCATTTATAATTTACCCTGAATTGTTGAATTTTGTAGCTCTTCAGATCCAACAGTTTTGTTGGTAGTATCCTCATTTCGATAATCCAGTCTCAAAGAATTCCATCCAGTTAGTGAGGCAAGTTATTCCTTTCCTGAAACCACACGGGTCCCTCTAAACTGAGTTTCTGCTCTTCCTCTGTTTGATTTCTTAGAATAGTTTCTGAAGATTTTAACCACAACTGAATCAAAACTAACCAGCCTGTAATTTCCTGGTATGTCCCTATGGCTTTTCTTTTAAAACAAAACACACATACAAAATGGCATTACATTGGCTGGTTTCCAGTGTTTCGGGGTTTTAACTGGAGTAAGCTGGAAAACGTCTGTGAAATTTACCCTAATTTCTCTTTGTCGGTCCTTTGGAGCAGGCTCTGGCTTGTTTGGGCTTCATCATGATATCTGATCAAATTTAGGTGCTTTTAATTTTGAGATGTTTTAAGAAAAGTTTACCAATACCATCTGTCCATATTCTTTACTGCCTGTCTTCCATCTATTCAATTCTAGGACATTGAAAAATAAGGCAACTTGTGCTAAGTAGATAAGCCAGAAAGAGAAAGAACTGTTCTGCTTTTATATAAAAGATATGCTAAAAATATCCAAGAAAATATGGACTGGTTATTTGAATTCACAAATTAAAAGCAGTTAGAATATATTTGGATCTTTTCCTAAAAAAACCTATCCAAATGTTCTGAGCTCAACGGCACAGACTAGATTTAGTTTGGCTGATTATTTAAATGGGTTAATTTTGCTTGTATTATAGCCATTTTTAATTTTTTGATGATTAAATGTTTTCTTTTAGCTGAATTCTCAATATATTTTAAATATTTTGATTCACAATGAAGTGTTTTGGTTTTAAAAAATGTTTATAATTAATATATAACATAAAAGTTGGAGTTAAAAAGAAGTAAAAATGTGAAAAATACTGTAATATTCAGATAATGACTAAATTAAAACATGGTCAGCAATTTGTTTTAAAATTATAATGAACCTTATGAAAATATATGTGCCCAATACATTGTTTCTCTAAATGTTTGTTAAGTTAATGAATTAACAACAAATTGATAATGATATAACTAAAAATGCAGAATAAATGTTGAGATAATGATGTGCACAAGGAAAACTTATTTCTAAACAAAACACTCTCTTATTCTGATTTTAAGATATAATAAAATCTAATTTGGGATTAATTATATGAAAAAATCATATTCAGAAGTTCTGAAATGCTGAAATACATTTCTAGAAATAAAGTGTATTTTCTTCATTATATGTATATTTGGAAGTAATCAACAAGATGTTTCTGAATATATAAAAGTTTTGAAATATATTCAACTTATTACAATTAGAGGCAGGGATTTGCCTCTCAGAAATTTATATGCTAAAGGCCTCTAAACTGTACTTCTAAGAAATATCTTCCTTGTGTTATCTTTTATAATACTAATTATCCAGTAAACTTTCTTCATGGACAAAGCAAATGCAATGTTAAGCATAGCCCAGACTAAAGTCTTATAAATTATTAAAATTAGTGGAATCTAAAATAATGATATTTTCACTGTATCTGGCTATTGTAACTATATTATTAAGAAAAGTTTTGATGGTTAAAACAGAATCAAGGGGCTTCCCTGGTGGCGCAGTGGTTGAGAATCTTCCTGCCAATGCAGGGGACACGGGTTCGAGCCTGGGAAGATCCCACATGCCGTGGAGCAACTGGGCCCGTGATT
The DNA here is from genome assembly GCF_937001465.1 of Orcinus orca. Taxonomy (NCBI): domain Eukaryota; kingdom Metazoa; phylum Chordata; class Mammalia; order Artiodactyla; family Delphinidae; genus Orcinus; species Orcinus orca. Next base: position 108,592,451 of record NC_064559.1, on the reverse strand, counting down.
CACAACTACTGAGCCTGCGCGGCTGGAGCCTGTGCTCCGCAACAAGAGAGGCCGCGATAGTGAGAGGCCCGCGCACCGCAATGAGGAGTGGCCTCCGCTTGCCGCAACTAGAGAAAGCCCTCGCACAGAAACGAAGACCCAACACACCCAAAAATAAATAAATAAATTAATTAATTTAAAAAGCAAGTTAAAAAAAAAACAGAATCAAATATGTAGTGTACATTACATTTTTTTCCATTGGGCTAAAAGGACAGGGACGTACTCATATTAGTAGTTTTTGTCCTCACTGTCTCCCTAGTATTTTCTGTAATTACTGCTATGGATATTTTTCAACCATTCATTTTTAAAAATTCAATTCCAAAAATTCAACATAGAAGATACAAAACACTCTGGGTTGTACAGATGTAAACATATAACTAGTATTTGAGAGAAAGCAACCACATATACCTCATGTTGATGTTAAAAAGCCGAAGAGACAGTCACTCCCCTTGCAGGAATCTCAGAATCTCACCCGGGGTTCAGAAAGAGGAAGAAATTGGGTAAAGTCCTCTTTCCTTTTTTTCCATTTTCTAAACCACAGCGTGGTGTCAGTTTTACATACTTTATACTTATTTTGCTTTCTGCTAAACTCCCTGGCTGACAAGCATTAACCTCCGTTGTTCCAAATGACCTGCTGGGCAGTGTTGTTGAAATGAACATAGATTATAACATCCCTCCAACAACTCCCTTAGTCTTGCCTTTACCTAGAATATTTTTCTGGAGAGTTCTCCCTTCCAATCAGTTTTCATCAATTATTTAGTACTGACTCGTGTGGTTGCAACTCAGAGATTTGGGGCTGGTGTTTCGGGAACCCAATCTAATGAAGGCATCAAATTAGATTATGTAATTGCTGGCTCTTAATTGCTCAAAGAGTCCTCTTATGCACCTATTACTTTTTTATTTTTATAAATCTAAAATTCAACTCCCAATTCCTTAAGACTCTTGAATTTTCAACAAATAAAGATTATTTCCATATCTTCAAAATCTCATAACTGTCTTATTATATTGTTCACATTTCAAAAAAAAATGTTGAGCAAAATAACAGTGCAGAAATATCTTTATACTGTTAGTTTTAAAAACGTTTCCTCGGTCGCCAGGATATTCCATTTATTGCTACTTAAAATTTGTTAACTGAAATCTAAAACCTACTCCTATTACAAACAATTACCAAGACTTAAAACAGGTGGCAAACAAGGAAACTGACACTCTTAATGTGTTATGTATATTTGTAGGTGCTGTGGGAAAGCACAAAGCAAACAGAAGATGCAAGAATTTTTGCAGGACTTAACAGTCTACTTTTTGTAATTCAGATTCCCATGTGACACTGGAATTTTAAAAAGACAAGAAACGATCTTTCTATACTAGTTTCAAATTTTCCAATTTTTCTTCTGCCAAGTCTTAACGTCCCTGAGTATTTTTTAAGGTACGAATCTCCTGTACACGTTGGAAAGAGCTTCATATAGATGGAAAACTATACCATCAACTGTTTTCAAATAAGTAGAATTTTTCTGGGGACAATATACACCACCCTAGTAAGATGCTAAATGCAGAATCTCTTTGAAAAACATAAAGCCCTATATTACAAATTTAAGGTGGCATTATTATGTTTATCTACAGTTACCCTGTCAAGAGTTCAATTCAAATAGGAAAGCCAGATTTGGGGGGGGGGGTCTTAACAAAGGGGAAGTAGGTATTATTGGAACATGTTCACTTTTCTCTTTCTTCTTCCATGACTTGGTTTTGCCTCTCCCACTTAGAGGCATAAAGAAACAATTTACTTATACACCCATTTCATACATACACATGCGCACATACACATTACACATGTACATACAGAAGCATTTGGCTTTCCAAAAATATTTCAGCATGATTTGGAAAATAAGAAAAACATCTCTCATTTTGACTAAGGTTAAATAGCAGATGGATTTGAAACTGGCATCACTTTGCCAAAACTATTTTAAAATATTTTTTCAGATGAAAAATACAAATCTTTGGAAAACTCACAGATTGATTTCCATAGGCAAATTAAATGAAAAGTCTACACATGAAGAAATAAGCAGGTATATAATATAGGAGTAGAAGTAATGGAGCGCTGCTGAAATATTTAGATTATTAGGAAGATGCAGATGTAGCCCATTACTTTAATAGGTACTCCTATTGAATATCATGTAAAATATTTAAAATAGTTAGACCCTGACTTTGTGGGGTTTTCTCACCTTTTTATATTTACTTCTCCGGACTCTGTGTCTCTCCTCTGGTTCCCTAATTTGTTCCTAACATATAAATAGACTACGGTAAAAACAACCTCAGCCATATGCCCTGGGATACTGTCACATTTCTGCATAGGAGAACTTATTTTTAATGGGTTTGTCTTTGAGAAAATGTAATTCCTCCAGCAGCGCTTTGGATAGGCTTTTCCCTAAAAAGTTGAGGCAACAGTTAAATGTGCTACGTAACACTTCGTGGCAGGCTTACAGAGAGAGGAAGTGCCCCAGAGAACCTGGCTGCAGTTCACTCACTCCTTGCCGTCTTTAGAAAACCCACCATCGCCCTCCCAGTACCTTCTTCTCCTTTTCCCGTCGCTGTTGGTCCTTCAATTTAACCTGGAGAAGCTGAAATTTCAAGAGTTTCCCTATCAGTGGTAAGGTGAATTTCTCTCCGCTGTCCATAATTGCTTTTGCTGCCATTAAAACCTATGAAGAAACACAAGTATTAGGAAAGTGGCATTTTATAACCTTTGGCATGTCTGTCAGTGATGAAAAGATGAAATGGTATATTGAGTTTTGTAATATTTGTCTTGCCGCAAAGGTGCCTCATTGCGGGCCAAAAAAATTAGGGAAAAATGCCCCAGTGCCATAAAGAGAGGCATTTACCCTCTACTCTAAGTAGATTGGGTTGTCTGAAAATGAACTTTTTCCAATAAGTGCTTCCCATGATGGTGCTAGACTCAGACTCCCAAACGTGGGTGGAGGAAAGACAGGTGGAGCTCTGTGTTAGGATGACCGGTAGGTCAGTTTCATGCTACAGAAAGTCTGTTGTTTGGCACAGCCAATAGTCCAAACTGTCAAACCCTGACTTCTTACGACGCTATAAATTAAATAGGGTTTTATAAAAATGGAAATGGCTATGTTAGCAGTCTTTCATTTCTTGGTGACCAAATTCAAATGAAAGATAAAAGCTGTTTGACACAGAGGCGCCGAGTGAATGCTGCTCTCCTACTCCTACCCCTTGCAATTTAAGGTTTATCCTGTTGGTATGCAGCCTAATTGGGGTGAAATAAGGTTATTGAGTTTTCTTTGGGTGACGACAGCCACTAGGAACATACAGCTGTATTGTCCAGATGTGTGGCACTGACAGCCTGTTTTATAACTGCACTTTTTATAGCTTGTTTCCTCTAAATTTCACACAACTCTCTAACATCTGGGCCCTTTTCCTTGGAGCCCTATAACCACTTTATTTACTGCAAAAAAATAAAAAATAAAATCATGTAAAATATACCATAAAAAGTTGTTATGTATTTCTCTTTCTTCATGTTGTCTCCCTAATAAAGTTCACCTCAGCCGGAAGCACTGTCACAAAAGTAATCTAGTCAGTGTTTCTTGACTTTTGTTTTCAAGCAAGCATCAGATTTATTTATAACCTCGGGATGAATTAGGTGTTACTAAAATGTCCTGACATGTTGCTTTTCTCCCCCCCTTGGTGCAATTACTCCTCCAGGCGCATGTGGTGTCAATTTCACAGCCTCCGTCTCAGATAATGATGGCGCACACCGCATCTCATCGGGCTGCGTCTTGTCTGAGGTTCATACAAGCCCTTGGTCAGGGCTTTCCTGACCAATCCGGTTCCTTATGACTTTTCACTTTGCCAAGGGAAATAGCTGAAAGAAAGGGAGATGGCTATTTTGCTTCTCACTGCAGATGGCCCTGTGAATTATCCTATGCCAAAATGTAATCGGACCGCCTCGAGACCACATTGGGGTTTCCTGCATTGCAATGCAGGAGGGGAAAGCCAGGGAAAGGACTCCTTTAAAGCTGCTGTTTCCAAAAACCAAAGGAACAAACCAAATGTCAGAAAGCTTTGCATGTGTCTAAGCAAACACCCTCCATGAAACAGAGCTCTTTGCTTTTTATGGCAGTTCTGCTCCTGCTAACACGATTTAGGAAAAGGGACATGATGGCTGTGATTTCTGCAAGCTGGAAAACATAAGGATACACCTGTGGAATCTCACCACTTAATGATGACCAGACTCAAGAGAGAAGGGAATCCTAAGGGGACGGACAGTCACACATAAAATAAAAGCTGTCCGATTGGGTCCAGCCTCCAAGGGTAGATGTACTTGGTTTGAAATGTTATTTTTCAATACCAGCTAAACAGTGTGCCGACTATCAGGCTTCTCTGTGACATCTAGTTCAAAATATACAGCTTTGAGTTTTGAAGCTCATAGCAGTCGAGGATGGGGCGTTTCCCTGTGATACAAATATAATGACAATGTTGAAGGGAAGTCAACACTGGACTGGGTCTCTTTTCCTGAAGACCTGTGAAAACAGGATATTTACCTATGTCTCAGGTGGTGTGGGTGAAGCCTGCCTGGTGTCACGGTGATGGATGGGATGTCTCCGGAGTTGTTTTCTATCCCCATGTCCCTATTAGGCTACGAATGTTACCTCACTGTGTTAAAATGTTCTCAAAGCACAACAAAATGTCCCAAGAGAAAGGTGTTTTGCGGGCCATAAATGTTATTTCTGGTCAATCGAAAACTGTCTGTAGAGAGCTGGGTTTAAAACAAAAATCTGGCCCAGCCTCAAAATAAGAATGATACCCTACTGTGAAATGGGGAGATTAGGAATAGCTGGGCACCCATGATCTCATGGACACAGAGCCAGGAAGAGCGGTGGCGGGGCGAGCCTGGAGGATGCTCCCTCCTCCCTGAGCAGCCCAGGGTGACCCAGTCGGAGGCAGACTCAGTGCCGATGCCCACACCCCCGGAGAAGGGCACAGCACTGCACGTGGCACTGTTGGCAATGGCAGAAACCGGCATGCTTGTCCTTCCCAGAGGAGGTTGCTCGGAGGAGGTTTGACTCCCAGGCATGCCATTTTCTTTCTGTGCTTCTCCCAAAGGGAACGGTAATGTGAATCCTTAGGATAATTAATGTAAATGAAAGTCTCTGCTGAAAAACATCTTAGACTGAAAATTTTTATGGAATGTGGGTCATCTCCAGGAGAGGCAGAAAAAGAAAAATGTTTATAAGTGAATTTCTACCGAAAAGTCTTTCTTCTCACACCCCATAGTTCACACTTCCAGCCAATCAACAGCCAGTAGTTTGGTCTCAGATGAAAAACAAATCCTCAGAGGGCCTCTGTTTGAAGGATAAGTCTTTGAGGGAAGGAAAAAACATGTGCAGAAGACACAGATTTTAAGGCTTCCCTTCCCTTGCCTTACTCGTATTAACTGAGATAATAATCAAATCTTCAACCTCCCAGCATTGTAAGGGTTACTTGTCCAGTATCTAGTCCATGTGTGTGTGTCTCTGTGTGTCTCTGTGTGTCTGTGTGTCTGTGCATCTGTGTGTCTCTGTGTGCTGGGGAGGCAAGCCGACAAGGGCAGTAGGTCTTGGGAGGATGAGAGATACAAGAGAAAAAGGGAGCCGTGAGCTGATCAGGGTTGAGGAGTAATTAGACAAACCCCAAAGTTTCCAGAACTAGGCAGAAAAACAGCCCTAAGTGGGTTAAAACCTAGGTACTCATCAAACCAAAATACCAAATAAATGAGCCTGGCATGAGTCAGAAACTTAAAAAATGCGTCTTATGGGCAAATGAGACTTATTAAATGGAGAAAAACTGTTCCCAGACAAGGCCTGTACGTGTCTCCTGGACCTATTCAGGCCAGGCCTCGGGGCCTGCCAGGGCTGGGGGGACATCCAGGCCAAGCTACCCGAGGTGCTTGGTTCTGGGAAAGACTGGTGTAGGAGGAAATTTAGCGTCCAAGAGTGCAGCTGAGGCAGGAAGACACGATTGTAAGGATCTTATTTTGAGGGTGGATGCCCTTTGTCTGTTAGGAAGTTTGTGATTCTGAGCACACTAAGAAATAAAAACATTTCTCTCTTTATCACTGACCTGACTCAAAGACGTATGTCTTATTTACTACCTAATGATCTGATCCAACAAAAATACACCAAATGAGCCAAATTCTTTCCTTGCCTGGGGATCAGGTCCCCCCACAGACACTAGTGGCCTCCCTTCCCGTCTTCCATCCTCTCTGTGGATCCTCCCCACATTAGTAGTAAGCACGGCATCGGTTGGGACAAACACTTAGAAATGCTCCACAGATTCCCATGAAAACAAAATGTATGTGTGTGCACAAATGCATGTATACATACAGACATATAAACACATATGCATACATATATGTATGTGTATACATGATAGATAGATGATAGATATAGATAGATAAATAGATAGATAGATGATAGATAAATAGATATAGATAAATAGATAGATAGATAAATAGATAGATGATAGATAGATAGATATAGATAGATAGATAGATAGATAGGACTTCCATGAGGTCTGCAGGTCTGCTGCCAGGCTTCCCTGGTGTGCTTACAACAAGGCACAAGGGACAGCTTGACTTAAGTTGCTTAACTTGCTGCATGTTCAATCCAGGTGAGTTCTGAGGAAGGGTAAAGATTTTGGATCTGCATTTCTCTTGCCTGGAACAAACCAGGGAAAAGAGGTGGTGGAGGAGAGGGAAAGGTGTGGTTATGTGGGGCAGAGAAGGGAAGGATGAAGGGAGAGGGATGGGATGAGGAAAGGCTTTTCCTCCAGGGACTCCAAATATAGTCACCATTTTTTCCTAAAAGTCTTTTGGTTTCAGGGCCCTCCTTGAGGGTCCATGGTATTTGTTATAGTAGCCGCAAAAATGCATAAGATATGATTTCACGTTTAACCCATTATTCTTGGGCCAATGACTTAGGATTGGTTTGGATATATAAAGATCTCAGCAAATAGGAGCAGAATCCATAAACTTGGCTCAGTCCAAACTAGCCCAGGGCGGAGCAAACAGGTTTTTGACATGCAGATCTAATTCGCTTTGTTTCTTCGTTCGTTCATTCATTCATTCATTCATTTGGTACCACATTCTTTTGTTTCTCTCATTTCCTTAATATATGACCTCATCATGGTTAAAAAGTGCAAGCAGTACCAGAAGGACGTACAGTGAAAAGAAAATGCTTCCCCAATCTCCTGCATTCCATTAACCAATTCTTGTGTATCCTTATGTAATTTCCTATGCATATATAGACATATACTTATATCTTTTTATATTTTAATACAAATAGTATCACACTTTCATATTGTCAAGTGGTTTGTGTTTTTACATCCAAAGTTATCGAGGACACCTCTGTATGAGAGAAGAGACCATTTATTACTCATAGCCCAAAAGTAGCTGTGTATGTGTCTTCATGTATAAATAGTCTTTGCATAAATGTAATTATGAATGTTAATAGAATTCAGGCCAATCTCAAGGTAAAAATCAGTGTATAACATTATATTTGGGTTTCTTGAAATTATATTCTAAAACTAAGCATTAAAGTATGCCCAAATAAATATGTTTTTTAAAAAAAGTTATCTAGGACAGCTTTCTGTGCAGACACGTATTGCTTACACATGTATTTTTAAATTATTGGCATAACCCCCTATTGTAGGGGTGTTTGGTCATTTATTTATAACCAGTTTCTTATTGATGGACACTTAGGTAATTTCAGGGTTTTTTCCTACTAAGTGCATGTGTATTTTAAATATTTATTGATACTTCCAAATTGACATTTGAAAAGTTAGCAGCATTTTTATTTCCACCACCACTATACGAAAGGGTCTGTTTCCCCCACTGCCTGCATTAACGCTGGATATTCTCCAACTTTTCTTTGTCTATATCATTGCTGACAGATCTTCCTGTGATCATGGAAGTGTTCTTTACCTGTACTGCACAAAAGAGTAGCCACCAGCCACTCGTGGTTATTGAGCACTTGAATATTGCTAGTGTGACTGAGGAATTGAAGTTTTAATTTTATTTTTTAATGGATTAAATTAAAGCGTAAATAGCCACATGTAACTAGTGGCTCCGGTTTTGGTCAGAACATGTCTGTGTGATAGTGAAAAGTGATTCAGTCTTTTATATATATATATATATATATATAAATAAAACTGAATCACTCTGCTGTACACCTGAAACTAACACAATATTGTAAATCAACTATACTTCAATATATAAAATAAAATAATGGGGCTTCCCTGGTGGCGCAGTGGTTGAGAGTCCGCCTGCCGATGCAGGGGACGTGGTTCATGCCCTGGTCCGGGAGGATCCCACATGCCGCGGAGTGGCTGGGCCCGTGAGCCATGGCCGCTGAGCCTGCGCGTCCGGAGCCTGTGCTCCGCAACGGGAGAGGCCACAACAGTGAGAGGCCCGCGCACCGCAGCAATAAATAAATAAATAAATAAATAAATAAATAAAATAATGTTTGTTTAATCATCCCATCACTTTGTCCCTTAGATTTTATGCCAAAACTGAAAGGAAAGATATCCTATTTGGCACCATCCTTGGCAAAGTTTATTAATGTAGGAAATGCTTACATGCCTTATAAAATAGTAATGGTGCACTCAGATACTACACAGTGAAAGGTAATGGAAATCTGTGACTTCCAGGCTAAGACATTTTTTCCTGGTCATTTAAGAAATGTGCCCTTGTACAGGTGAGGATAAACAAGGCTGGTCCAAGGCAAAATTCAGAAAGATACAGAGCGCCTTTTTGCTTTCTAAATCCCTCCTGCTGCTAAAATAGAAAAGATTTAACTTGGTAACTCACTTTGAATGAATTTTACTCATACCAGTGACTAAGCTGTATTATAAAATTTTATCCCTTATTTATAGAATGAAAGGGACTAGCAACTGATGATAGAATTTCAAGCAAGAAGTAACAGATGTGGCATTTGAGAATTTAGGATGGAAGGTAGCTATTCTCTCTAACCCGAAAGCTTGCAATGCCTAAGGCTGGCTCTGAAGATAAATATGGTTTCACCTTTGTGGCACTGGGAGGCTGCAGTGTGACAGCAGTCTTGCGGCCATGACTAGTTTCCCATGCATCCACCCTCAAGTTTCACTGCCTGAAGCTGCTCTTATACACCAGGGCTAGGTCATTCAGAGGGAGGGCTCTGAAGAGAAAATGGAAATACCCTTCAGATTACGGTCAAAGGAGAAGCATCAGAGAGGGTGAGTGGGTAGGTGGGGCAGAAAACCGGTGAGGCAGCAGCTCTGTATTGTGAGGGAGGAGTAAAGGCAAAGGAAGCTGCTCTGGGGAGTAAGACCTGAGACTTGTCTGTGTGTGACTGTGTCCAAGTGTGTGTGGATATGTGGTGTGTGACTGTGTGTGACCACGAGACTGTGCACAGACTCGTGGGTCTGTGTGCATGCATGTGCCTGTGTGTGCATGTCTGCACAAAAGTATGTGTGTTTTGGTAGCTGCCTTTGGGGATGATTAAGATTATTAAAAGATACTCAGTTTCTCAAAACATTGGCAAAACTGAGATTGCAGATACTGAAGAATTAATAAAAAGAGAAGAATACTAATATTTTTGATTGACACCTTAAAAGTAATACTGCTGTTTACCATTTTTAGCTAATTATTCTGCAGAACACAAGTGCTTATGTTTATCATTAAACACATGTCAGATTAAATATGTATAATTTATTCATCAAAGTAAACTGTAACTATATAGGCCATCTTCAAAGTTTGTTGCTTATGCACTCTGCTTTTGTCTTATATATGCTATATCTGCTTATAAAATGACAAAGTCAGAGGAAGTATTGCCCCAGTGTGTGTGTGTGTGTGCGTGTATGTGTGTGTTTTTCACAAAGTTTTCAATGTTTAGAGTCAAGGGCTGCTTTAGATGGGACTGATTCTGCATATTTGATGAAAAGGATGGATGAGCAGGTGATTTCAAGTGACTGAAAAGGGCCACTTAAATGGAGATGCCCTCATAGGAAAAGATTCCTGTTGGGAATTTTAGGTCCTCTGGTACAAGGGATGATGACCCAGCTGCTGAAGCCGTAACTGCTCTCGGGCAGCATAAGGCAGAAGCACAGGCTGCGTTTGTATTCCAGTCTTCTCAAATACCACTGGGTGGCCTTGGGAAAGTTATCAACTCCTTTAAACTTCAGCTTTTTAAGCTACAGCAGGGTTTCTCAACAGTGGTACTATTGACATTTTGAGCCAGCTAATTCTTTATTGCAGGAGGTTTTTGCATGCACTAGAGGATGTTTTTAGCACATCCCTGGCTACCCCACTGTGACAACCAAAGGTATCTCCAGACATTGCCAAATTTCCCTGGGAGACAAAACTGTCCCTGGCTGAGAACCACTGATGTACAGAAAGAGAATATGAATAGTGCTGATCTCACAAGACTGTATCAAGCACTGCATGAAGAAACACATAAAAAGACTTAGCATGGTGAATGATCTATGCACAGTAAACCCTCACTAAAGTGAGCTCTTACTGTTGCTATGCTTACATCCAGGGCAGGACTGGAATTCTTACATCCAGGGCAGGATTGGAATTCTTGAAGACCTTTCAGCTCAGGTTGGGGGAAAGAAAAAAGTAATGGAGAGATGTGCATTTGGGCAGGCAGAAGGGGAACCTTAATTTATTATCAGCTGGTGGTAACCTGGTTTTTCCTTTCATTTAACCCTTTCTCTGCTCTGACAAGGACAGATCAAGATGCATTTAGGGAAAGCAGAGATAAAAAGAAAAGGTGTAAAACAGATTCTGTTATGGTGCAGTGTATTCTGGGAGGGGGAGAGGAGGAAGTCTTTTATTCTTAATTTCTTCTAAAATGAGACAGAGTAATGATTTGAGTGTTCTGCAACTCCTCAGCCTCCCTTCCTGTTCCCTCCACTCTCTTCCCTCCTTCATTCCTCCTGCATTTACTGGGTGCCAACTACACTGCAGTCATTGCGTTGCTTGATCCTTTCTGTGTCTAGTCTATCCAGTTCACATTCTTTAAGTAATGAATAATTTCCAATGAGGCATAATTGGAAACACAGCTGGAAGGAGCAGGGTAGCAGTGAGAGAAGGCAATGGAGAGAGACAAGAGGAAAGAAAAAGAATAGGAACGACTGCAACATATTTTCTCACTTTGAGCAGAGGAAAAGAAAATAATCAAGCAATATGAAGCTGTCCCTACATAAATTTCAAGGTGACAGAAGATCTGGGTTCCATGTAGGTCATCCTGTCTGTCTAACGCAAATGGAACGTTATGAAAGGGCTCAGACCACAGCTTGGTGAGAAGTTCATAATGATGATAAATACCCGTAGCAGGTGACTCCTGGATCATTTTCAGCTGTCCATAATTAAACTGGTATCCATCTCTCGACAGTGTCAGGGCTGTGAAATAATTCCAGTCATTGGACCCCTTACATCTGGGCTGAAATGAAATAATATTTGGCAGTAACAAGGAGTCACTGAAACTAAATAAACAACCCCTTTCAAGACTGTATAAAAGTCGGTAACATAATAACATTTGACAGGGATTAAGACCTCTTTGGGGCCGTAAGGAAGTTTCAGAAGCAGCAATAACAAATACATAGAAGGTAGAACAGATCTATGCTTTAACAGACGTGTATAATTTGAAATGTGATGAATTTCCCAAGGGAGAGGTGCATTTTGAACATCTAGTATGCTCGTGTCAAAAAGCACAGGACTTATCTTAGAAATGTTTGTTGGACTTATTCTTCCAAAGAAGGAGAAAGCAAAGCTTTCCTTTTTCTTTTTTAATTTAAATTTATTTTTTATTTATTTGTTTTTGGCTGCATTGGGCCTTTGTTGCTGTGCGCAGGCTTTCTCTAGTTGTGCGAGCGGGGGCTACTCTTCGTTGCGGTGCGCGGGCTTCTCATTGCTGTGGCTTCTCTTGTTGCAGAGCACGGGCTCTAGATGCGCAGGCTTCAGGACTTGTGGTGGGCAGGCTCAGTAGTTGTGACTCGTGGGCTCAAGAGCGGAGGCTCAGTAGTTGTGGCACACAGGCTTAGTTGCTCCATGGAATGTGGGATCTTCCTGGACCAGGGATCGAACACATGTCCCCTGCACTGGCAGGCGGATTCTTAACCACTGCGCCAACTGGGAAGTCCCTAAAGCTTTCCTTTTTTAAGTAGCGTTTGGGTTTTTGTATACCCACAAAATAAAGGCACATGAAGCTGAATGTGATAATATGGGAAAGGATGATATAGGAAGTTTAGATATATATTAGCTTTAGGTGTATATTAGTAGCATATGATTCTATTATCATGGTAATCCTTTTTTTATTTTAGATCAAGCTCTTTCCCTCAGTCCCAAGATGCCCCCACCCCTCTGAAGTCATTCTTGGTTCTTTCAGCTTGTCATGAAAGCTACAATTGAACAACCCTACGACTTTTTTGAATCTTCCCTAAGGGAGCTGGCTCTCTTGTTTCGGAATTATTTGTGTGCAGGGTTTGTAATCTCTAGGAGCTTGGAAAGGCTGATCCTGATGTGACTCATCTGTCTCCAACCCCGCATAGAATCGATGCATATGTCATTCAATAAATTTAAAATAGCTTTTGGAGTTATTTCTTGTTTGACTTGAAGTTGGGTGTTTTCCAATATTCATAGCTACCATCACCAAGGTCTAGGAGTAGACTGCAAGTAGCAGTAGGTTCTCAGGCTAAATAAGTAACACATAAGCGGCTACATAGCACACACTATGTGCCAGATAAGGACTGTTCCAACAGTGGCACTAAAATAATCTAAGGATTGCACTTTAGATAGTCTACCTCATTTAACTCTCACCTTCCCTCCGAGGTAGAAACTCATCACCCCATTTTATAGATAAAGAAACTGAGGCCTGGTGATCACAAGTAAGTAGTAGCTGTGGGAGCTGAACTCAGGCCACCTAGTTCCAAGGTCCTACTCTGCATCACCATATTTGGTGGCCTCACAGAAGCCTTTTCACCCCTGAAATGGAGCTACCAGGCTCCCATCTAGTATCGCAGCCCCTCCCCAGTCTCTATACCCAGTCCCTATCTTAGCTGGAGGGATGTAGAGCTTTTTAGCTTTTTTTTTTTTTAAATGTTTAAATACTCTTGACTCTCTTACTAGTTTTGTCTTTACCTGGTGCCTCCACTCTAGAGAGCTGGGCTGCTTTCTTTTCCTGAGACCCCTCAGATCCTAAAATAGCTCTGAAAGGTGGCAGAAGGTGCCACTTTGGCATAAGGATTATTCTGAACTAAAGGCACTTGAAAAACGGCAGATGCAAGAAGGGCATTCTAATCTCCCTTTTTCTTCACGAAAACAGGAGATCAAAGCTTCCATGTGAAAGATGCCCTCCCTATACCAGAAGGAAATTAACATCATCGTCACCGAGGACCAGAAGTTGACAGAGAATTCTATACACGAAGACCTTGCCAAAATAATTCTTAACTTCTTTTAGCCTCCCCACATAGTCTACCTACTTTTTCACACTGCCTCTCTCTGTTCAACCCAATATAAAGGCCCATAGTTCTTGCCATTTCTTTGGGAGTGGGGCTTCATTTCCTTACGAGGGCTCCTGTGTCAGGTAAAACGTATGCAAATTTACATGCTTTTCTCCTGTCCATCTGTCCAATGTCAGTTTAATTCTTGGACCCAGCCGAGAAGAAGCCTCAAAGGGTAAAGGTAAAAAGTTACCTCCCCTGTACTTCATCTATCTCTTGTCCCCAGGCCTGAATCATGTCTTAGAAACTCAGGCTGGCATCCACCTTCCTTTCCTAGTCGTCTTCTCCTTCGATCCTAGACCATTCCCCTAAAATCCTGCCTCAGTCTGAGTCCAGTGACTGATACTTGCTAGTCACTGACTGGCCTAGATATCTGAGTACGGCTGGTCCCTGAACTTCCTGCACCCCAATGCCAGACCACTAGATGAGTCATTTGCCATTTAGTTAGATTCCACGTTCCACTTCCTAGACTGGAAGTTGCTGGGTGCCCACCCACGCCTTCCTTCCTTTCTGGGAGAATCTGACATTTTTTAGGCGTTCACCCCTCTCCCAATTGGCTCGTGTGCCTCTGGGGACTCGCAGCTCCAGGGGTGGATCCCTTTGCACTAGAAATAATCCTAACCTCCCTGGTCCAGGATTGGTTCAGGATGAGCCTGTGACCTAGTTCAGGCCAGTGGGATGTGAGGAGTGGTCTCCTGGGGTTGCTGGATCCCATATCCTCAGTCCTGATGCTTTCGGAAGAGGCTGCAGCCATCCCACCACCATAGGAAGCTGGAGCCGTCACACAGATGGAGGAAGGGTCGTTCCTCACAGATGCAGGAAGTGGGGCTGGAGCCTGTGGGCTAAGCTGACCCCAAAACCTGTCTAGACTTCTAGTTATACAAGCCAGTACACTCCCTTTTGTTTAAGCCAGTTTTAATCTTCTTCTTGTGAATTTAGAAGTAAGGTGACCAAGCTGGTACCGATACGGTGAGATGCATGCCTTCAAACCACTAGAGACTTTTTTTTAAAAAACAGTGATTATGTGTCTTTCAGGTCAGCAGCACTAGCATCACCTGGGACCTTGTTAGTTATGCGAATTCTTGGGCTCGGCCCAGACCTGCTGCATCTGAGGCTCTGGGGGTGGGCCCAGCAGTCTGTGGTTTAACCTGATGTTTAACCTGATGTACCCAGGTTTGAGAGCCACTGCTTTCTGGTTTCTTTGGTGGCCTTTCACACTAACATATTTAACTCACATATTATCAGCACCCCTGCGTCCCTTGTTCTTAGTAATGTGCATTTATATTGCTTAATTTTTTGTATCTATCTTTCTAAAATATAGAGTTACCAAGCTGCTCATTTCAGAGGACAGCCTGGGGTGGGATTTCTGCTAATGTCCTGCTGGGCAAAGAATGTATTCAGCGTGTCAACTCTCTCCTCTTTCCCCCTCAAAACTCTACTCCTTCACAATTAAAAAAAGCTGTAGTGTTTCTCTAGCTTGGTTGTGGACAGTATTCTTCAAGGCTATTGCTGCCTCCTAACTTTCAATCTATTCCAAACCTGTCCCATATAGAGGCTTGTTTTCTAAGTTTCCCGTGTCCTCTCCTAATCTCTTGGACTCATGGAGGAAGCATACAGGGTATTGATGTCTCCTGGCTGGCTACTGGGAGAGCACTTTGTGAGCAGACAGATGCTGCCTAGTTTCCCATAAGTGTTTCTCTGTGTGCCCTGTGGACCACCTGCCCCATAATCCCTGGGACCCTAGTTAAAGATACAGATTACCTGGGATCTACCCCCAGAACCACCAAATCAATCTCTGGAGGTGAGGTTCTAGGAGCATAAAGTTTCAACAAGCATTCTAGAGATTCTTAAATACCCTTGAGTTTAAGAACTGGGGCAAAGGTCATTTACATATTGACCCTAGGATGACTAACCGAGTGTTTTCCCAGGGCTTGGTACTTTCAGTGCTAAAACTGAAAGTCCCTGGCACCCAGGACAGTTGGTCACCCTAAGATAGCAAGTTCTCAAGGCGAACCATTTTGAGACTGTCAGAGCTAAGGGGATAGTGTCTTTAGTCTGACTTTATCCCTTACTTTGCTTTCCCCAGTCTTTCTAGCCCATAGAAGAGGGGTGTATTCCAGAAACTGAGAGTGACTGAAAGCACTCGAGGGGTGTGGGTGGGGCCAAGAGTGGCAGGTGGGGGGATGGGGAGGGGAGAGAATTAGGGGAAACTTGACATTGAAGAAGTAAGCAGGGGTGAGGCCACCAGCTGCTCAAATAACATACTAAAGGAATTTGGATTTTATCTTGAAAGTGATAAGGAGACACAGAGTTTTAAGCAGGTTAGAGACATGATCAGATGTACAGAGGTCTCCTTCTGAGTCCTGGCATTTCATTTATCTTCAGTGACTGTTCTTATGCAGCAAAACCCCCAGGCTTTCTTAGATGTCTTGGTAACCAAAACCCTTGAATGTGTATTTCAGGGCTTACACTCTGTACCCTCCCCCTCCAGCTTTGTTTGACTGTCATTTGCTCCTAGCGCTAGAGGCATACATGTTGATCAGAGGCATTCTGATTTGCTCAGAGGCTATAGACAAAGAAGTGGGCAGGCAGGCAGTAGTACCATCTGCCTTGAAGAGCAGGGGAATGAGCAAAGCATGAACATTCTCTGGCCCTTCTCAGATCACTGTTACTTTGGCAGAACTCAACAGATTGGAGAATGTAAATATCCTAAAGGCACCGGCCTTCAATGGCACTTCTGTTTCTCCAGCTCTGAGAACAGTGCCTGGCACAAGTGCTCAAAAGTGAAAGAATGGATGGATGGATGAACACCGGGCCATGGAGAATGGGAGGAGGAGAATAAGTGGGGCCATTGTCCTGTTCTGGGTGGTGGCGAGGGGGAGCCAGAGTGCAGATGGAGAGTTCACCTTTGGGGAGGATGGCCCCTCTCCCGGCCCCGTGAGCAGCATGTGGACATAGGTGTGGCTGCGTCTCTCCAAGTGCAGGCTTGGGAGTGCCTGGATGCTTGTTGAGAAGGTGTGTTCCTGGACTTTCCTGAAGACACCCCCGATCCCCGTCACTGTGGCTGGGATCTCGCACAGGCATTTTTTTTTTTTTTTTTTTTTTTTTTTTGCGGTACGCGGGCCTCTCACCGCTGTGGCCTCTCCCGTTGCGGAGCACAGGCTCCGGACGCGCAGGCTCAGCGGCCATGGCTCACGGGCCCAGCCGCTCCGCGGCACGTGGGATCCTCCCGGACCGGGGCACGAACCCACGTCCCCTGCATCGGCAGGTGGACTCCCAACCACTGCGCCACCAGGGAAGCCCTCGCACAGGCATTTTTAAATGAGCTCTGCAGGTGATTTGGAGGCTTGCCACTTTGAGGACCACTGACACAAAGAGGCAAGAAGAGGTTTAGCAATCGGAAGGGCTCACACCAAAGGCCTTCCTGCAACAACCCTTCCCAGATTCCCCTGTCTGAGACAATTCTCCCTGGTCCTGCTCCCTGGCCCTTGTTCATATTTCCATCCAGTCCCCTCCTGCAGGTGCGCCTGTATTAGCAGCCTTGAATGTGTGTCCTTCTCCTTCAGGGCACCTGGAGCTTGGCAGGGCCCCCAATGATGGCTTCTTCCTTTTTGTAACCCTCACAGCATCTAAAATCTGCTTTAAATCAAAGCAGATATTCCTCATTCTGAATTTAGACAACAGTGGTTCCCCTCCCATTATCACAAGAAATTCGAAAACAAAATTACATAATCATTTCGCTTTCATGAATTCCATAATCACAAAACACAGCCAATAAAAATATGATTAAATGTTTAACCTTACAATTTTTGCTTATCAAATTGACTAAGATAAAAAATACAACGTTGAAGAGGGTGTGGTTAAATTGGAACTGTTAGAAGGAATGTAAATTGGCACAAATTATCTCGAATGCATTTTGACAATGTATGTCAAGAGCTTTACAAAGATTTATATACTTTGACTCAGTAATTACACTTCTTGAAATTTTTCATAAGGAAACAATCAAGGTCCTCACTATTGGTAAACAGTCTAAATTTAGCAAAAGGGGGAGTGGTTAAGTGAATTATTGAATAGAGACATGCTTTCTATTATATAGACACTGTATATGGATTTAGAAAAAGGCTAATGTCATAATATATGAAAAGGATATGATAGAAAGTATATACAGTTCCTATTTTTCAAAAAGAAGCATGCACCTCTGAATGGTGGAATAGTCTACAGATACTTAGGCGCCTAATACTATATGGGCTATGCTCTTTCTGCATTTCCTAAATTTTCTACAATTAACTTGTACTGTATTGCTTTTTTAATAAAACAGCTAATAAATAAAATATACAATGTAAATGCTATACAGCAATGGACTGTTATTAATAGTGCCACCCTTCCATCCTCCTGCAGAATTTTTCCTGCACGCTGATTCTAATATCTTCACCTCTCATATTACTTTCCAGCTCAGAATTCCTCAACGGATCCCATACCGAAAGGATAAAGTGTTCACTCCTTAGCAGGGCACACCAAGCCCTTTATGACCTAGTCTTGACACACTTGTCTGGTCTCGTTCCTAGCTGCTCCTTCCACTATCCCTCCTATCCTTCAGGGATGCCCATTATTTGGAATTTCTTGGTCATGCCGTGCTGTCTATGTCTGCCTGATTTTGCCTGGGCTGATTCCTCTGCCTAGAATTCCCCCTCCTCCTTCCTTACTTCATAAATTCCCCATTCAGCTTTCTAGCCATTTTCCTAAAACCTTTCCCTCAAAACTTTAGAAAGATTTAGTCATTGCTCTGTGCATTCAATGTACCCTTAACAACTTTGTTGTTATCGTATGGTAATAAACTGCTCATTTCCATATCTGTCTTTTAGGTTGAAGGCTAGAATTAACTTTATGATGGGCACATGGTAAACAACGAATACAATACATGCTGAATGAAAGAATGAGCACACAAATCACAAAGCCCTTCACAAACATCGTGCAGGCTGTCCCTTGTAAAAGGGTACCCTGTGACGGCCAGCGTGGCTGACATCCAGCCAGCCCTCCTCTTGCGAAGCCAGTGTGCTCAGAGGCTGGGAAAACGCTTGGCACTAGTTCACTAATTGAGAAAGTGACTGGTGTCAGGGGAAGTGCCTGATGTGCCAGAGACTCATTCCACAGACCCATTGCACAAACATTTATCGTGTCCAGCCAAAGTGCGAAAATCAGTGGATTCGGTCTCCAAATGCACCCCTGGGCATAAGCAAGATTATCAACCAAGAGGGGGGGAAATATTAGAACCCCTGAATACATTTGCCTTTATTTTGTCCTTTTTAATTCTTAATTTTGAGGATGTTCTATGATGTTTGTAATATGTTCATATACACACACACAATGTACACGGAACAAACGCTCTATTTTTTTTTTTTTTGAACTGATGGGATATGTGATCAAAATAACTTGGGATTGCTAGCCTAGAGCGCTGGGGTTTTAGTGATGAATAACACATGTCCTCTAATGCTCATGCCGTTCACTACAAAGTAGCGGGAAGCAGATACAAACAAACAACCACGATATAACACAGCAAGATGAACTTTGCCTGCGGGAATCCAAGAAGATTTCACAAAAGAGATGACACTTGAACAGGGTTATTTGGCTGCTAAATGGGAACATTTAAGTCTAAATTTTACATAATTCTATTTAACTCGGTGCACTTTGCACTTACTGAGGAAGGAGCATAAAGTGAATGGAGTGCAAAATGGCTAAAAAGGGATGAGCTAGAGCTGCTCCAAAACTGTGGCTTCATCACCTAAAGGGATGGAGATATGTGTGTGTTTGCTTACGGTGCAAAGTAGACGTGATTTGATACAGAAATTCTAGATTTACAGTCACTTCATCATTCTTGATCAAGTTCTACCCCAGCCTTTTATCTCCTCAAAAAAACCCCAGGTCCCAAGGGCTCTAGAGAAAATCCTAAGTTAATACCTGCCAATTCGTATTTGTATTTTCCCTATCTAATCTGGTTTATTTATTTTACAACTTTGTGCAGAGGGGTCAGGTATTCTAAGTGGGGAATGTCTTTAGCCCTGGGAATGATGTGAATGACTGATAAAGTCTAATCCAAAGTCTGAGGCCAAACGTGTGCCTGCGGAAGCCTGTGTTTGGCACAATTCTTTTAGAAACTTTAAGACCAGGGGAAACACGTCCTCGGTAACAGCGCTAGAGAAAACTCCCAGAGGGCTTGCTCCTTTGTTTAGGTGAATTACTAAGCGGGTTAAACTTAACTGTCAGCTCCTTGACTGTAGGGACTGCGTCTCAAAGAGCCTGAAGTAACAGAGTGAAGCCTGAATACGGAGCCTGCGTTCCAACATGGGGCTCTGACGTTATCAGCTGCGGGCGCAAGGCAAGTCACTTAACCTCTTCGAGACTCTCTGCTCGTTTGCTACATGAGAATAATAAGATGTAAGTCAGCTTCACAAGGTTGTTGGGATCAAATCTACATTGTGTGTGAAAAGTATTTTATACTCTAAAAGGCATCTTCCAAATGTGGGTTGTTATTATTCTTGTTAATAAAGTCCCAGCAAAAAGCATTGCCTGTTGGAGAAAATGTCACATGCCATAAAATACTGATTCAAAAAAGACTGATTGAGTGAATGAACGTGGAAGAGGTTTAGTTTCAACAAATTCACTCAATGGTGATGCAGAAATGGTTTCTGGGGACTCGCATTGTTACCCCGCGCCTTCGGTCTTGCTAACTCCTTCCCCTACTCTCCCTGTCCAAATGAACATTCCCTCAGAGGTCCAGCTTTTACTTCTGATAAATAAACGCATGTTGATAGGATAACGGTATAATGGGTTAGCATGCTGAAAATGCAGTTTCATTTCATCTGAACCAGGGTTTTACCGACCCTGTGCCTGAACCCAGGCCTTGCGGGGGCTATTTTTGGACAGGCAGAACTTCCAGCACCTCTTATATCATATCTCACGGCAACTGCCCTCTCCACCTACATACAGGGTGGGCCTGCATACATAAAACAGGACACTAAAACCTCTTTCTCCCATCTGATGACTCATCTTTGTCTCTACTTTCAGAAAGGGAAAGCACCATACATAGACTTTACCAATCCAATCCATTTTCCTTTGCTTCTCCCCAAAGAGGAGAAAGAGTATGTATGTGTGTGTGTGTGTGTGTGTGGGTGTGTGTGTGTGTGTGTGTGTGTTCCTCCCATGATTGAGGAATCCTGAAATGAACCTCTATAAGAACCCCTGACAATGTTCTGTGGATGGTTTTGCACATGGAATTGAAACAAGTTGGCAGGAAGAAGAATTCTTTCTGCATAATTCAAAGCAGACATTTTACTAGGGGAAAAGCAAATCAGAAATTTGCTGTCAGTCCTTGAAATTTTATTAGTTACAAAAAGTAATATATTAGCCCCTTGCATTAAATCCAGATAGGATCTACCCTTTTTTTTTCCCCCTCTCAATGATATTCCTAAAATGAATCTTTGAGAATGTACTACAAGACTAGCTCCTCATAAATTCGTAAGATTCAGCAGTGGTGGCCTGTGACTATGTTACATGTTATTAGCTTCTCCTCTGCTTCTCTGCAGCTCCAGCGATAAAGGATAATATTATAAGACTTGAGAATAACTGAACTAATTACATGTTCCTTCCGATAAAGAGGATAATCTAATTAAATATTTCCCAATGAGTGAGTGAGCCCAGGTGAGTCTGAGTACTGTAATCCAAATAAGTATGAAGCCAAAAGATGCAATTTTAAAGGAAAGGGGTTTATTGAACAATTTCACTTTTTCTGGGTAAGAATTTTTGTAGGACTGGTTTTCTATTTTTCAAACCTCTAAACTCATAATGATATATTTTAATATATTTTGGAAGCAATATAGAGATCATATTTTAGTTAACTTACATTATCAGGCTACTTAATTGGGTTTGAGGGGTTTTTTGGCCAGTCAAGTGTGTGAAATAGAAGAATGGATGGACTTCAAAACACAATATCTATCTGAAATTCACTTATTCAAATTAATATTCTGTGAATTAGTATGCACAGTAGCTTTTCAGTAAATATAAATGAATTTCTATCTAATAGTCAATTCTCTCACCTTTAGTTTGGTATTTCTTCTTCCTTTCCTTGCTACCAAAGATGGAGGAATGAGTTAGAATTTCAGAAATAGAGGTCACACTAAAAACACGTAGAAGCATGAAAATTGTTACCATACTTCAATTCCAGCTACACATTCTCTCCCTCTCAGGAAGCAAGGCCATCTATATCTTTGTTGCATCTCTGACTGTTTTGGTGACGGCTCTGCCCCTCCCTCTCTCCTCTTTCCAACATGCCCTGTCTGGGGACCATTACCCTTCTGGCTGAAAGTTGTGAACAATAAGTGAGGTCAGCCACAGGGCTCAATGAAGGACAGACTCAATTATAACCAAGGCTTAAATCTATAACTTTTACATCAGACTTGCTACAAAGTATTAAAACATCATGAAATAGCAGGAAACAAACATAGTATTTACAACATGATGGACTACCAGCTCTTGAGGGCAGAGACCAGGTCTAACTGAATCTTGTGCCCGCTCTCCAGCCTGTAATAGAAACTCTGTAAATGTCTGCTGAGTGAGGGCTGAACAAGGATGAGTGTCTACAATACCCTTTACTCCAGGGAGATGCAGAAGGAAGATAACACAAAATAGGTTTAGAGGACTCTAAGGTATTGGTTTTTCAAACTTTTTCGGACCTATATTTACAGCAAAAACTGTTTACATCACAAACCACACACATACACACACAATTGCCACCAACTAAATATCTGTGTAAACCACTGGGTTGTAACCCATAATTAGAAAACCACCATATGGGATATGGAACCAAAGAAGAGAAAAAAGAAGGGACCAAAACTGCTAGTACCCAGGAAATATTACTGAACTACCATTGTTGAAATGGTCCAATGTGTCCTGCTTGTGGTCTTTACCAGTAACTCTCATTAGTCCTTCATTAATAAATTAGTTTTTTCAGACAGCAAACACCTCTTCAAATACTTATTATGTACCAGCACCACACCAGGCATGTAAAGATACAAAAAATGAAAAAGACTAAAAAATCTGACTTCCTTTTTGACATCTCTCCTCTTAGAATATGTCAGACATATCAAATTTAACCCAGGCCAAACTGTACTTCCACATTTCCCCCAAATTTAATCTTCTTCAGTTTTTTCTATTGGAAGATATTTTGACTGAGTTTCTCAAGTCAGAACTTTGGAATCACTCCTGAAACTCACTGCTTCTCCCTCACCCCTCACATCTCACAGTGGCATCATTATGCTGATTCTTCCTCCTTAATATACTCTGAATCTGCCTGCTCTCTCCATCTCCACCTGGGTATCCCAATGACCTCCTAACTGGTCTCCTCACTTCCATGTTTATCTCATGACCCCATCCCAATTTATATTTCACTCTGAAGTAGGAAAATATTCTGAAAAAGAACTCAGATTGTGTCACTTTCCCCTTTAAAAGGCTTGATGGCTTCCTATTTCCTAGCAAGTAAAAATGCAAACTCTTGCTTATCAAGGACATACTAGTCCCTGCAGATCTGGCCTCTGTCCACCTCTGTCTCACACTCTCTCTCTAATTAAATTCTAGGCACACTGGCCTTTTTCATTCCTCTGAGAGGGTGACATCTTTCACTCCTGCCTTAGACTCTTTGCACGTGCTGTTCCCCCTGCCTGAATATTTTCCCCACTCTTCTCACTTGGCCTTTTTTTCATCTTTCAGTTTATCTCCAAACACTCAGTTTAAAGTATTTTCCATGTAATTCCTTCTGATTTAAAGCAATTATCACAATTTTAACCGTGTATATATTTTTTTGCTTAATGTCTGTCTGCCTTCCCCATTCAAATATAAGCTCTGTGAGGGCAGGAAATTATATCTGTTTTATACACTAAGATAAACCCAACCATAGATTTGGTACATGATAGACATTCAAATATTTGTGCAATGCATGAAAGTGAAGCATTTCTTAAACCTTAGTTATTGTCACTTGATCATTTAGCCAAAGCCGTGTATCTGTGCATCGATGACTGAATAGATAAACAAAATGTCATAGATACATACAATGGAATATTACTCGGCCTTGAAAAAGAAGGAAATTCTGACATATGCTACAATGTGGATAAAACTTGAAGACATTATGCTTAGTGAAATAAGCTGGTCACTAGAGGACAAATACTGTACGATTCCACCTATATGAGGTACCCAGAGTTGTTTAGTTGTTAGAAACAGAAGGTAGAACGACTGTCAGGGCTGGGGCAGGAAATGAGGAGTTGTTTACTGAATACAGAGTTTTAGTTTTGTAAGATAAAAAAAGTTGGGAAGGTTTGCTGCACAACAATGTGAATATATTTAACACTATGGAACTGTACACTTAGAAATAGTCAAGACTGTGAATTTTATGTATTTTTTAACCACAATAAAAAATTAAAAATAAAAAACCCTGCTCATAGATGTTTCTTTTCTTTCTTGCTTCTTAAAATACAAAACTGTAACAATCACTGAGAATAGAAATTTTAAAAATAACATTAATTATAATAGCTAAATCTTATTGGACACTTACTCTAGGTCAAGAATTATGCTAAGTATTTTATATTTACTGTTTCATTTAATCATCATTACAGCTTTATGAAGTAGATAGTATTATCAATGCTGAGTTTACAAAGAACTGAAGTACAGCAGAGTTATGTAACTTGTCCAAGATTACATAGCTAGTAAGTAGTAGAATCAGCATATAGCCCAGGCAGTCTGGTTTGGATCAGTGCATCTAACTCCTGGGTCTAGGTCTCATCAAACTAGCAGAAGGCACTCTGAAAGACTCAGTCACCTTAACCATACAAATCTTAACTCTAAGAATTAAAAATTCCAGTTGACCCAAACATTTGAGCAGAAGCCACTCATGAACATGGCTCAAAAATAACTAAAATTGTTTGACACCTTCATTATCTGCTGATATACCTTCACTGTTTCTGCCTGAGTAGTAGGAAAAGTAATAACTATATCACAGAACTACGGAGAGATTTCACGCTTAATTCTAATTACTAACAGTAGCTTGTATTCAAGAAATGTGAAACCACAACCACCACTTGTAGAATCTAAACTATTCTTAACTTTTGTGTAAAGACAAGAAGGAACAAAGGCTTCCAAATCAACCAGTTATTTAAACTTCCTGAGCTTCACTTTCATCATTTGTTAATTATCTCCTGGCAAGCTGTTGAGAAGATTAGGTTAGCTAATATATATGAGGCACCCAGCACACAAAACTTGGAATAAACTAAGTGTTCAATGAATGGTAACTATTATTACTGTATGTAAAGGGGGGTTAGTCACAGTCTTAGATACAGGAATAGGATGAGATCGTCTTCGTGATTCTTTCTCCAGTATCCTTCCAATCATGGTGGAAGTGTAATGTAACATGTTGGAGAGGCTCCAAACCCCACCCAGTTAAGACAGTGATGGCCACTCTTCACTAGCTGAACCTTGCTTTATTCTTGTGGCTGCTCCTCCACTGATATCTGTGTGTCCTGGAATTCTTGACTAGATTCCTGCCTTGCCCAGCAGTTCTCCCACTGGTCAAAGGTCCTAGCCAGCACCCCAATCCTTGCACGGTGTGCATTTCGTGCTGATGAATCCCAGGGTCCTCAGCTTCAGGTACCATTCTTCCCCAGTGACTGCTGGCCTCCCCCTGGACTGTTGACTATTTGCCACATGGGCTTGGCCAGCCGCCTGCGCCTCAGGGTGGAAAAGAGCTGAGGGCACCATTTGGATGTCTCTGAGTGCCTTTGCTTGAGTTGTGCTTTCCTCTGAAAACAGAACTCCAGGTTTCTGACATGAGAAGCAAACATACTGCACCCCAGGAGCCCTGACCTTCTGCTCCTCAGTGACTAGCTTGGCCTTACTTTCTCTGCTGGGCTGCTCAGGCCTCCTCCAGAAAGAGGAGGCTCAGGGTTGATAACCCATCTGACTGCTCTTTTTCCCATTTCGACAAAATGCATTCGCTTGCAACTCTTCATAACCCTTTATAAACATTTCTAGCACTGTGATTTCTCCTCGTTTTCCCTTCTTTGGGTGAGAAATGCCTCCAGAGCCCAGCTTTTGACACAACAACTCCCAGATTGTTTTTATAGTCCCAACGTAGTACTTCTTTGTTACAGCTCAATATTCCTAAATTTTGTTCCAAGTCATTATTTTACATTTATAAATATCAGGTTGTATTAATTGGTTCCAGCTTTAAAAATGTTCCATCAGAGGTTATTTTCTTCTATTTTGACAGTGGTTTCTAAACCTGGAGCGCCAAGGCCCTGATGTGGGCCATGTTCTGCAAGCATCCCTGAAGGACTGATGTGGAACAGAAAAGATACTCAGACCCTGGGCCTCGCTGTGTTCTTTGAAGACTGTACTGGCCATAATAGCTTCAAAGAATTTCAACAAGTTCCTAAGACATGACCTTCCCTTTCCGAAAACCACGTTGGCCAGGCTTGTCTTAATCAAGCTGTGCTTTTCTAAGCATCCTTTTACTTGATCTCCTGCAGCAGTTTTTAATACTTTCCCTACAAGTGAAGTTAAACTAACTGGTCTGTAATTTCCTGGTGTGTCCCTAAGCTCTATGAAATAACGGCATTAGGTTGGCTACCTTCCAATTCTTCCTGACTTTTTTTGTTTGTTTTAAAACGCAGGATTGAAAAGGCCAGAGAATGCTTCCTGTCTCGCTTTCCCTTCGTTCCTTCCATGACATACTGCTCTTTCTGTTCCCAGTAGATCTGCCATTTTAATAACTTCAAACCTCTTAAATGTGTTCACTTATTATTTGTTCCTATCTCTGAAGCATGAGTTTTCCATTTTTCATTTTGACAAGGGCCACCCCCAAAAATAAGGGTTTACAATTCTACTGAATAGATTATTAATTTGAGGCACTGTTTAAGAAATGTTTCATATTAGGAATCTGGAAAAGGGAGGCAACTAGATAATAATTAAGTCTGTGTTCTTACTTGTGAGTTATTATAAACACATTTTGGGGAAAGAGCTGAGAAATATGTCTACACACCCAGGAACAGGAACCAGAAATGGAACTATTATATCTGGGAATTCTAATCTAAAGTACTAGCAAAGCGTTTTAAAAATGTGGTGAAACTAATTTGATCAGAAGATATAAAATTTGCATCTTATATCTGTTTTAACTGCATTTGGTTTATTACTCTCATATCTAATACCATAAAAGTCTTTCCACATTTAATAATCTCCCAGAATTATCTCCCAATGGAAAAGCCCATTTTAATATTTAAATTAAAAGTTTTAGTTTTTACTGAGAGGAGTAAAGAGGAAAATTAATAATTATTTGTATTTGTAAAATTGCAATGTATCACATAATCTTTAGGATTGTCCAAGTTCTTTATTGTATAGAATTGACTATTCTTTGAAGGAAGTGAGACATAAACAAGGACATAAAAAACTTTATTCTTCAAAGATGATTTTTGTTTCAGCAGACTATTGGGTTTTGTTTGTATAGTGACCCAATTTCTCTTTTCTGAATAAGTCACAGACAGGCACATAAACCACAGCCTATGTGTGGATAGAGGCCCATCTCCCGATAGGGAGGCATGACGATCACCCTTATGGAATGAGAACTACGCAGTGGAATCTACAACTTTTAAGATGGTAGACTCTAATTTCAGATAAGTTGGATAAACAACCCCCTTGCCCAGTTGGTAGTTTTTTCTTTCTAATTTATCAAAACTACAATGTCAAAGTCTGAAAATTTTACATCTCTCATAGTGCTCACATACCATGTATCAGATTTAACCATAAGAGGGATGATCTTTGCATGTATGATATACTTAGACCCCTCTCATAGGTAACAGTTCAGTTGACTCTGGATGACCATTAATATTTTCCTTTTTGGTTTAGGTCAGGACTGAGTATACCTGCAAACGAACAGGTCAGATT
Source organism: Orcinus orca (assembly GCF_937001465.1). Classification (NCBI taxonomy): domain Eukaryota; kingdom Metazoa; phylum Chordata; class Mammalia; order Artiodactyla; family Delphinidae; genus Orcinus; species Orcinus orca. Next base: position 108,564,902 of record NC_064559.1, on the reverse strand, counting down.
CTCTATGTGGACCATAAAGCACACACACAAATATTTGTGCATATTTAGTGAATTAATTTAAGTGCAGCCATGAATCTTAAAGCATGGATTTTTTTCCAGTGTTTGAAATGTTTTCTCATAGATTTCCACCTTTAGGATCTTAAAGTTGTAATTAAGATATGTACAGGGTTTACCTTTGCTATTTCATATGTATTGTACCATGTAACTACAAATTTAGTACATATGCTTTCAGTCTTCTCTCTCACTCCTATGCCTTTACTTGAGCTGTTCCCTTCTCAGAGAATGTGCCCTCTCCCACATTTGAAAGTCAAGACCTATCCATCCAAAAGGTGGACAGCTTTGAGCCCAGTGAAAGAGTACTGGGTTTGTGGTAAAGTGGAAAAATCTGAGGCTATGTGTTTAACTATGGTTAAATCCAAGTTCTTCAGTTTTCTAATTAGCAAGCTTCCTACCTTCTCTATGCCTCCATCTTCCCCTATGTAAGATGGGGATATATACATTTCCTTTTAGAACTGTGATATGGGTCAATCGGGATAACATGTTTAAAAGATCAGACTTGTCAGCTCCCCTTCCTTTCCAATGCCACCTTCTCCACAAAGCTCCTCTAGATCTCACCCCTCCCCAATCCACCCAGGCTAACAGTAACCTCATCTTCCTTTAAATGTCCAGAACACTCCAACTGTCCCTCATAGACTTCCCTGACTATTTTCTGCATTGTGTTACTCAATTTAACAAACATTTATTGAATACCTACTATGTGTCAAGCATATATATATATATATATATATATATATATATATATTTCTTTTTCTTCCTAACTAGTCCTTAAGCTTCTTGAGGTTAAAGTCTTTATAATATTCATACTCCCCTCCCTCCATTGTCTAGATAGTGTTTGACACCTAGTGCTTGAACAAGAATGTACTGGTTAATTGTTTGGTATTTGGTAAAACTGGTCACTAATAATTCAGGCAACATCTGTATATCCATTCTCATGTGCGTACACTTGTTCAAATAGGATTGCATGGTGAAAATTATGCTTATAAGTAATGCCAGTATATGGGATCATAATCATATTCATCCTCATTAAATGCTACTACTATACCTACTACTACACTACTACTACTACTATAAGAAAAATAAAGTGATAGCTAACATCCCTAAGACTATAGGCAAAGGGGAAACTTCTCTTCCCATTCCCACATAGGTCCTTGGAGTAGTTCCTGCTAGAGCAAAACTTGTTTCCAAAAAGAGAAGGTGAAGGAACACATGGGTAGTTTTGTCTCTGTGGAATCACATTAGCACAAATCTAAGCAGGTTTTCAAAGAACTGTGGTTTATAAATAAATATTCTCTCATATATACAATATCATGGCTAGATGAAATTCTAAAGTTTCAGGGGAAATTACACAATTTCAAAACGAGGCTGTGTGTACACAGGACCAAGCCATCCAAATGAAAGCTTGAGCAAATCATCGTGGAATGTGGTCTTTGCTAGCCCAGACATTTCAAGTCGTTATTGGAAATATGTAATGAGGTTCTGACACTCTTTTACTACTCATGGATCAACTGCGCTAGAATGAAGTTTCACTCGAATTCTCTGCTCCTAATCGACCGCAGGCTGGGAAACCAGAAAGTCAAATTGGTTAGAACTGTGTTTAAAGTAAGAACGACGAGGCTCTGATCTAAGGCCAATGAGAGTATCCTACAAATAGTAGTCAATGTAAGTGCGTGGCCTTTAAAATATCTATTTTGAGTTCTCCTTCCTCCAAAATGGAGATCGAAAAGGAAACAGAACTCTATGAATTTCCCATGTAACATAAGTAATTTTGTTGGATTCTCTTTTCTTTCCCCATTGCAGAGTTTCCTTTGAGAAGGAAAACATAAGACTTCCTAAACAGGCTCCCGAGGAATTCACCTGTGGCCACAGACCGTGCAAGATTTTAAGCAGAAATAGAGTCAAGAGCCGGCTGTCTGCATGCCTGGAAAGTCCAGAGGTCCCCAGAGAGTTTGGCTTGTGGGTCTCTTTCACGGCCACACTCCTAACTGCCTTGGAGCTCTCAGTAGGCACTGCCTGTAACTTTTCACTTCTCTTGGGAAGAGGGACCAAAACGGGTCCTAAGTGTGGAGGGACTGAGGTTGGATATGTGCCCTTCTTGTTCAGATGTGCATTCTGGCCATGGCTGATGTCGCCCAGGAACCCAAATTTGTTTTCTGTTTTTGATCCATTCTTGCTACAGTGATTGACATTAATGCACGTCTGGTGCACCCCAGGTCCATCTCTGTGGTGCTCCTGCTGCCTTCCCTTTTCTTCTGGAACCATTCAGAAAAGCGTATGTGAGCGGGTGTGGGAGGCTTATTGCCCAAATGCTCCACTGGAAGAATGCAGGGGAGCCAGATGTGAAATGGACCTCCCCTGAGTGAAGGCTATGAGGAGTCATAGCACACATTGGAGAGGAATGGCTTTCTAACAGAACTCTGGATTTGTAACATCGGGCTATCCCACATCCAAGCCAAAATGCCTGTCCACATCAGACGTCAAAACTGGCCCGTTATCATCTCTGATTTTCACTGAGCATCTTTGAAGAAGAAAGAGTCCTTTGGAGGCGGGGGCTAATTGATCCCAGGCCTGAGAATTGGACATGGATTTCTATGGCTACTTCAGAAGAAAACTTCCAATATTTTAAATCCAGGTACCACATAATGTTTCAACTGGGGCATGCACATGCAGGACATCATAACAAAAGCTAGAAGGCTCATTATTTGACTTCATCAGCGCAGAATGAGTTTTTTGCCATGATAGCGAGAGTAGTGTAGCAAGAGTTAATGCTAAAAATCCACAGTATTGGCAATTGTAAATAAGTCCAATGGAACCTGTTCAGATAGTACTCAGGCAACACTACAGAGTCCATCATGAAATCACCCAAGAACCGAGACACATAAAAACTTTATTAGTTACCACTGAAATAAAGTACAAACAAGTTCGTCTTGAAAGATCCCAAAATCTTTATGCTTTCGGTCTGCAGAGTCATAAAATAGTACCTGACAAATTTTAAGTGATATTCTAATTAATCACTGGATTTTTATAGTTCCTTGTAAGCTGTAAGTTGGATATTAACAAGACAGGGTAAGAGGAAAGCCCCTGTACTGAGCCTGTGTTCTAAGTCCTTTGCACAAACCCACTGGTCAGCCAGGCCAGACTTTTGCATCTGCTAGAAACGGAATGGACCATTAATCTGAAGATTATCCTTACTTTCACAATGATTAAAGTAGAATGTAAAATGGACACAAAGTTCACAAATGGATGGAAAATTATTCCAGTTGTTTCTCTGTCATGTGCAGGAAGCACCTTCTGGGGCATTTTTACATTGTTTCTTTGGTAAAACTAACACTTTGTAATACACTAATAACACAACCCCCTTTAATACCATCACATACTCAGTAATTACCATGAAAAAGTATGGTCCAACACTTTCATATACACACATTTCTGATTTATATTCTTCAATTGGATACAGTGACAGTGTAGACAATCTGGGACAATTTTGGTCCTAAAGGGGGATTTTGTTAAAAGGGAAGCAGATTTTTTACACGCCCACCATCAGGAACAAACAGCTCCAACAATGAGTGGGAATTTGCTTTCAAAGAATGAATTAAATTTTTTTAAAAGTGACTATAAAATTATTACTTCAATTCTTGTTTTCTAAAAGTTACAAAAATCTCTTCAATCAATACGTTCACCTACCTCACAATATAAGGGAGCACTACCGCTTAGAGATTTCTTTGCCTTTTTAGATGTACTTCCAAAAAGTGCACTTGTTCCATTGATCTGTAAGAAAATTCATCTATAATGAAAAAGAAAGGCTTTCTTAAAGAATCCTTAGATATATGTAACTTTCAAATACCTCGGTGACTTGAGGGGTTGGGGAACCTAGCAAGGAAGAGATAGTCATCAATTAATTCAAATATTTACAGTCACTTCGGTAAGCTGTTAGTAATTATATGAGGCTGTGCTATCTGACAGAACTTTTCTGTGTTATCATTCCCCTCTAACCTCTGACAGCTAGGATTCTCTGGAGGCTTCATTTTTCCAGTTAGTTATGGGCTTCCTTGGAATATTAAATAGTTTTTTCTTTTATTGTTATTGAGTCTTTTATTAAATAATTCCTCACAGAACCTAGCATGGAGCCTAGTATGACCTCAGACATTTTTGTTGAATGAATGAATGTGGAAAGGGCAACATTCACCGATAAAAAAATAATCCTTCCAGATTAGATGATTCAAATTTATTCCAGCTAAGTGTTTGTGCAAAGTAATGCACCAAAACTTGCCAAACAGCCCAAGAATATGATAGTTTTATTTATTTCATTATTTTATTCTATTATTTTAAGAAGAAAGTCTCCAAGGGGCTTAGGGGTGGGAAGAGACAGGTACCTGCTGGAGAATGTCTTGCCAGGAAACCATACTGAAGAGTCTGCGCTGAGGAACTTGGACAGCGAGGGTGAGGGCTTGAATGAGAAGCTCATCCTCAACTCGGTTTCCAACGACAAAAGCGATGGAGCTCTTCCAGTCATTCTGTGACAAAATCAGAAGGAATTAGATTCTAAGTACTCCTGGCTAGGTAATTTTGTATCAAAGGCTTCCATTGAAGAGCAGGATAATTGTCCTATAAACCTTACCTTTAAAGACAGAGTTGAACTTACAGTGTATGTGGGTTTCTGATTCAAGCAGCCGCAAGGCGGCAGTATTGTGACAAATTTCATGCAACTTGCCCAAAAAGCATTTTTCTTGAGAAACAAGGCCTTTTATTTTAAGGAAGACAATTTAAAAAAATAAAAAAATAAAAATGACACATTTTCATTAGAATGCTGTGCAAGAATAATTTGGTGTTGGAAAGTAATAGTTCATTCATATGTTACAAATGTACATGAAGATACAATCTCCAAGGCAGAAATCTTTGTTTTGCTTCCTGATACATCTTAAGACTCTAAATACTGCTAGGAGCATAGTAGAGGCTTGATAAATATTTGTTGATTGTTGGGTGATATTGAACGAGTTGCAAAATGGGCTTTTTTATAGGAGGTAAAATTCAATCCCAGAGTTTTTGTAAAGGACAGAACTAGAACACATCTTTTCCTCCTAATGTAACACAAAATTCTCATTGCTAATTCACATATGGGTTCTTTCCACTGTCAAGAAATAGACTGCAATATTAAACTTGGACATGAAATTCTTTGTCGAATAGTGTAAAGAAATAAGTTACTAAAAAACAATATTCTTATTCAGTAATCCCTTTCCCTCTATTATAATTTCTGTTGGGAAGAGGCAATTCTCTGGAGGAGATTAAGAATGGAATTTACCGACTTTCCCATTGTGTGGTGCTGAGGAAGGCCAAACTCATGCAAATCAGGTCTAATGCTTTTGAACACTCACCACCTTATGGGAAGATGGACCAAGCAAACATGATACAGACAACAGGAAAGAGAGATAATAATAAGGGAGGGCACTCTGGCCCTGTGACCTCTTTAGACCTTAGTTTCTCCATTTATAAAATAAAGGGGTTGGACAGGGCAATATGTAACCTTCCCTCTAGTTCCACTCCAGAGATCTGATACAAATACAGTAAAACTCCCCCTTGGTCAATTCCAAAACAATGTCTAAGAAGATTTGGAAAGACTTTACACAAATTTAATGAAATGCATAATTTTACATGGTTCTCTCTGGTTTCTGTCCAATTCATAGTCAGGGTAGTGACAGAACTAGAGTATAGATGGGAGGAAAGACCTTAGTACAAATTCTTCCTTACCATCAAAGGTAAGGAGGAATTTGTCCTTAAACTTAAGAATTTGTTCTTAAACTTCTCTTACTTCTCTCCATGGAAACTCACTAACCCTAACTACGTAACAAAACCCACACAATTTTCAATGCTATCACCAAAACAAAAAACACACATAAAAGCATAAAAAACGTCTATTTAATCTACAAAGTATGTATTTGCGTTTGTACATGTGTACACGCATGCATGTAGGTGTGGCTCTGTGTTTCCCTCTGTTATACTGAGTTTAAAATCTTTTTTGTTTGTTTACTAATTCACCATAGGAAGATTGAGCATCTGTTTTGCAAATAGCCCGATTCTGAAAAGCAAGTATGATATTTGTAACACAGTCTTCTGAAAAAGAATTCCATGATCACAAAATGACCTTTCCCCACACTGGATGCCTTTCTTTTCTCTTGTCTACTCCCTCAGTCAAAACTGCAATTACAATCATCATTAAAGAACAGAAATCTTTCATTCCATAATAAAGCAGACGTGGTTCCTGAACAGGCAATACCTTGAAGTCCCTGTCAGTTACAGTTTTCAGCACTGAAGATTTTAATGACCACCTCTACCCCCTTATCCCACTCCCTCTTGCAAATTTCCTTGCCAATATTCAAAACTAATAGTGACAAGCAATGGCTGCCTCTCAGCTCTTTGGGGGACAATTCAGAAAGAGGGCATCGTAATCCACCATCCACCCATTAGTATCTGGTATCCAAGATGGGTGTTGACTATTTCAGTCCAGAAAAAAGGGGTCGGGGGAGGAGGAGGTAGTAACTAACAATTATTGAAATCTGCCATGTGCCAGGCATATGTTATCTCATTGAATCCCTAAGTAATCCATTTAAATAGAGGCACTAATACTTTATAGATGGAAAAACAGAGGCCCAATGAAGTTAAACACCTTGTTCAAGGTCATTTTGGCAGAACTTCATGGAGACCACATACATGGCTCACAATTTGGTGATCATTTCAGAATAGTTTTGAGAGCAAGCCTTTAGGGTCAGAATGCCTTTCCATAATCCTTAAATTGCACCTAATGGCTACTTTGGCTACAGTAAACCTAATAGAAGAAGATTTAGATCACATGTTAAAGTGTACAGAACCTTCAAAAACAGATGAATGTATTAAAACCTTACAACGTCTAAGATTACTTTTTTTTTTTTTTTTTTTTGCGCGGTACGCAGGCCTCTCACTGTTGCGGCCTCTCCCGTTGCAGAGCACAGGCTTCGGACTCGCAGGCCCAGCGGCCATGGCTCAGGGGCCCAGCCGCTCCGCGGCATGTGGGATCCTCCCGGACCGGGGCACGAACCCGTGTCCCCTGCATCGGCAGGCGGACTCTCAACCACTGCGCCACCAGGGAAGCCCCTAAGATTACTTTTTATCAATAGTCGTTTTACAAAGGCTAAAAGAGTTTGAGGGAATTTCCCAAGGTGGTCTCTCTCTTCAAGCCCGTTGCTCTTGCTACTTTGCACTCTAGGAGTGTATCTTAACATAAGATCAGTTCCTCTGATTCTTGGCACTGTACTGAAACTTATGGGCTCCCTGAGATCACCTTGAGACAGTCTGCCTGCATTAGAGCAGGTCCAGATTTGTTCATGTTCAGAGCTCTCTACAAGGCCCATTGGGAGATGGGCCATGTCTCCCCATTGGAAGGGGTCTCAAGAGTCCAGCCCACTTTCCCATCTGTACTCTCTAGCCCACCAAACTCCTGCTCCAAAAGTTAGATCTATTTGGCAAAATAGGACCCATGGAGGACTCTGTTGGAGCCATGGATTAGTGTTTAATCACATTGCCAGAACCCAGGGAAGCATGAAATGGACTGATCAGACAGTAATAAAGCAAAGATTGCTTGCAGGGAAGGATGCGCTCACTGGCATGTTGCACTAGGGGGCAGCGAGATGCCAGGAAATGCACAATATTCTCATAACAGAGAGCAAAGTCACTTCTCTGTGTCCAACTAGGGAGACTCGTTAAGTAAATGACACTCTGCAAATATAACTTTTGAGCTTTTTCTCAGTATTTCAGGATAAGGGTAGATTCCAACTCTCTCCTAACTGGCAGCAGTTTTAGAAATAGGAAATTATTTTGGAAAACATTCAACCCAATTTAAATTTGGCAAAATACTATTAAAATACACCCTTCCACCCATATTCCACCCCAACATGCAGCTAAACACAGCCCTTAAATTTCAGTTCACAGGGCAGCAAGAGAAATAAGTACAGAGAAAACAAATGTTGACCAGAGGGGAGAAATGAAAGCATATGGCACAGAACCTGATTCATCACACTCGCGAGTCCTGCAGGGCTCCTACCTGTGTGTGAATTTGTTTAAGACAGTTCAAGAAGCTTGGGTGTAATTAGTAGCATAAGCCTAGAGAAAGAAAACATTAATCATTTCAGGAAAACTACACACTAGATGTATCAGTGAAGGAAGAGGGTTTTAGTCTGGCACACCTCAAACACCTTAGGAAATAAAATCAGCTTTCTATTGCCTGGAGACATCAACTGTACATGGTTATTGCTGAGTCTTGCCCTCTAGCAGTTATTGATAAACTCATTCAAAGGATGGAATGAAGTCGTGTATGGACACAATCCATTACCTTTTATTTACTTTATCAGCCTCACCTAATTTGAAGCCTCGCAGGAGGGCGTCCTAACCTAAACACTTAGACCCTAGACTTCTATGGCAAGAAAGTACTCTCGTAAATGCAGAGAATCTGGCTGGCTCACGCGAGCCCACTGTCCCAGAGACACAGGGTAGATCCAGAACTATTTTTCTTTCATATACTGCAAATTCTCCAAATTTTACTTAGGGTTCCTATATTCTAATAGAATTACCAAAACCCTCTCAAAAATAAGTGAAACACTGCACAGGGAACTTTATTCAATATCCTGTGATTAAACCATAATGGAGAAGAATATGAAAAAGAATGTATATAGATGTATAACTGAATCACTTTGCTGTACAGCAGAAATTATAATAACGCAACATTGTAAATCAAAAATACTTCAGTAAAATAAATTGACAAAAAAGCAAGTGAAAAGTAGCTTTTGGATGATGAGAGTGAGATTGCTTCCCTCTATTAGCACAAATAATCAGCTGATACAGGGGAAGACAAGGGCAGACACGTATGTCTGCTCTCTTCTGCTGCCTTTGCTAGTGTGTCAGGGGATCTGTTGCCCTGGATGATCAGAGGTGAGATTCCCACAGTCATCCACCCTGAACTGATCAGAGCCTACGGAGCTCTATGACACAAAAGCCCCAAATAAAATCAATGCAACATTGAAAAAGTCAGGTTCTGTCAAGAGTTATTTAATACCGTGCAGATATGCAAAGCTGTACTTTGTCAATACTCTGCTGAAAGGATAACCTTTTTGTTAAGTAGATTTACTGCCAAATGGACAGGGATTTGTGAATGTCTTTCTCATACCGGGTTTTCCCTTCAAAAGGAGTCTTGGATCTCCATCAGCAAAGGAGTGTTAGTATGGGCTGTTGGCCAGCAGAAGAAATATTTTTATTACATTGAACTGGCTGCTCTAATCGTTATTTGTTAAAAAGGGATTCTAACTGTAAAATGAGTCGGAAATATGTTTAAAAAAATGGGTACACATTACGTAACAAACAAGAACAATATAAAGGACCAGGATATGCAGTTTGACTGTCTTTACTAAATAAGTTCTCATTATAGACTCTCCTTTAATTATAGGTTCCTCACAATTCATTATAAAGACTATTCTTTGACATATCATCATCACGCTGTTATAAGTGCTCCTTACTTAGGAATTAGTTCACATGGCTGTCACATTTTCTCAACGAGATTGTAAGCTCTTTAGGTTGGAAAAATTGTTTTATGTGTTTTGCAGCTCATAGTGTCCAATAGTGAATGGAAAACAGAGCAAGGCTCTCTGTGTACATATCTGTTGTTCAACAGAGAAGATGCTTAGAATGACAATTTTGACCCTGGGAATCATAAAGCACTAGAATGTCAGGAAACTGAGCAGGGCATACATAGCCTTGAAGTCCTTCGGGAGGAAAACCGACTGTATCTGATCTAACATTGTTCATATCAGGGTCATTAACAAGGGTGTGAGGAGTTAGACCCTGCTAAGACATTCCTCTGCTAAAACACGTTTCCTGGGAGTGACTCAGACTAGCAACCAGACTGGCAACCAGGGGAATGAGGCAGCTCTTCCTGACAGTAGGGAAAAGCCAAGGACTCACATACACACATGTGTGGATTATAAAACCATTCCTCCCATCTCTTTCCTTCTTCCTCCTTTCTCCCATCGTCCATCAAGAGATGATGTCCTGCTCCCTCTTCCCTTCCACCTACTGCCTCTGGGCTGCAAATTCTATGATTCCTTTCTCTTTCAAGACCCCTTTGATATTCTTAGAGCTTGATTCTATGGTGGAAGGTATCAGGGTAGGGTGGGGAGAGAAGGAGCCACACATAAAATGAACCCTCTAGGTCCAGAATCTGAACCTGACCCTTGTCCCCTGCAGCAACACTACCACCGGGGTCTGTCTACCCTAATCTTCTGACCTCGCCCAAGGGTGTGCTGGATCTGATTGCCCACAGCTCTTCCTGACCCTGTTCAGTGGGGCTGTGTTGGTAACCTGAAACTTGCTGTGGTGGGAGCATTTAAACTAAGGCAATGGCAAATGCTACCAATAAGAGCTTTCCTCCTGGAGAGCAGGTGATTAAACATTTGCCAGCACATTGAGGGCCCCCATCCCAGGAAGGCCTGTTGGTCTAAGGCCGACTTAGAGATGAATTTTTTTTTTTTTTTTTTTTTTTTTTTTGTGGTACGCGGGCCTCTCACTGTTGTGGCCTCTCCCGCTGTGGAGCACAGGCCCCGGACGCGCAGGCTCAGCGGCCATGGCTCACGGGCCCAGCCGCTCCGCGGCATGTGGAATCCTCCCGGACCGGGGCACGAACCCATGTCCCCTGCATCGGCAGGCGGACTCCCAACCACTGCGCCACCAGGGAAGCCCTAGAGATGAATTTGATTTAAAACGCCAAGGCTGTCTCTGAGAAAATACTGAGGGCAAAGCAGATTCTCTCCATCTATTGCCCCTCCCAACCCCAATACACATTGTGCAGCAGTGTGCTGCTATGTGAATTCATAATTAAGTGTCTGCTGATGCTGTTTCAGGTGTGGCCCAGCCTTAAGCACTATCCTTCAAAATGGGCTCTATAAAAACAGGTGACAAGGTAAGGACAGAGAGGCCACTGTGGGAAGAGCAGGACCAAGCTACTCCAATGTTCTCCTTGCCTCTTGGCCGTCTCAGGGGTCTACTTCCACACGCAGGATCTGAGCACTGGGGTCATTGCCATGGGAGGGCCCCAGCACCCCTTGCCCATAGGTGACGAGGCGCCCTCATATTTTGGTGGCCCCTTGGAGAAGGGGTGGTGGCCCACAGGTCATTGTGGCATAGTAATTAAGAGCCTGGACTCAGGAGACAGAATGCCTGTTTTTGAATCTCAGCAAACCAGCTGTGTGTCCTTGGGCAAGTTACTTAACTTCTCTGTGCTTCATGTATAAATGAGGGTAACTACAGTACCTACCTTTTGGGATTGTTGTGAAGATTGAATGAGACAATCTACAGAGAATCTTTCTGAGCACAGCACTTAGCAACAATCATAGCCATCATGATGGATATTATTTTGGGGGCTTCTCCTTGGGTTAGTCATTAGAACAAACATGGTTGTTCCATACATGCTGTTTCAAGTGTGGAAAGCTTAGGGGTGAATGCAGAAAAAAAAAATCAAACAGAGTATCAACAGCTGCCTCATAAGTGACAGTCAACTTATAAAATAATTTTCTCATTGATAACAATAAACTTGTTAACTAATATATTTTTAAAATATTTTAGGTCTTTGGAAGAGAGGCCAAAAATCATGAACACAGGATATTTAAAATTCTCCAGGTATAGAATTCTCAGAGCTGTGGGAGAGGATGTGAGAGCGAGGCAGGAGGGAACTTTAAATCCTTTTGCACCTGGTGCAGGTTTGTCAGCGATGTCAACCTATCATCAACTGTGAAAAGACATTGATTAGAGTTAAATAAGGAGTACAGAGGCTGACTAAGGAGATGATGAGTTCTGAGGTAGCCACACAGAGGACCAGCTACCAGGCTGATTTTCATTAGAGATGGGGACCTGCTTACTTGGTTTTAAACAAATAAGAACTTGGCTTTGAAATATATCAGGTAGGGCTAGTTCTTAAAAACAAAAGCAAAGTGACTGAAGTTTATTCTTGATAGAGAACCTTAGTGCATCCCTCTCTCCAGATAAGATGGGCTCCCTGACCTGCTGCTATATCCTGGCTTCCCTGGGCCCTTACAGGTGAATTTCTAGAATTCACCATCCCCTTCTCCTGGGTAGAATACAATTTATCCACATCACCTCCTATTCAACTCAGGGCCTTAATAGTTGATTCTGGTAACTGGATGAATAAATATACCTCAAGGCTTTAGTGAAATTTAGTATTTAAAAAAATACTTTAAAAATTATTTTTTAAATTAAAAAGTATATTTTTCTTTCCAAACTATCTTCATTTTCAAAAAAGGAATCCCAGTGACTCCTGGACTAACTCAAAGGGATGCCCTGCTAAGGAGACTATTTTAGGCAGTGGGCTGGGCCAGTGTAAAAGGCTCCCTTAGAATCATACCACCTGGATAACTTCCTACTTTGCCCATGTGCCTGGCATATAGTAGCATTCAATAAATGTTTCTGGAACTTAGCAGCCAAAACCACACACTACAGAGAATTTTTACACACGCTTAGTATGAGAATGCCAACTAAGTATGTGGCATTTTATCGGCTACGCTCAGCACTTTGGAAGGAACCATGTCTCTGAATCACTGAGCATTTGAATGAAAGGAAGAGCATATCCTCTGGACGTTCAGACAACACTGTAATGTCTTATATTCACTGATGAGAACTCAGAAGCCTGGAAGCATCTTTACTGTGTATGCACACACTACCTGTCTGGTGTTCCTTGTCTTCATGAATATTAAACGTCATCACTAGTTAAAATTACTGAAGTTCTGGTGTAAAGATGCAGAGCTCTGAAGTGGTATCGAATTCTGCCTCCGTAGTTCCTCTGCTAAATGACCTTGGATCTATCTTTGTGACTCAGTTTTCTCATTTATAAAAATGGGGCTAATAATAGAAACTTCCAAAGGTTGTGGGAAGTCTCTAAGGATAAAATATATATATTGAAGCATTGTGTAAATTGTAAAGCTACATGCAAAGGTAAAATATTAAGGCATGCAAAGAAAAGATTACAATTCTCCTTAGAAAATTTTGCAAAAAATGGGTTAAAACAGGTGATTATTTCCATAATTTTGAATTTGCATATGTCCTGAGGATCTTCTTTGGACAGTTTAGCCTCTGAGCTTAGGCTGTTTGTTCGTCTTTTGTTTTTCAGGGTTCTTGGCTCATCCCAGCAATCTCATACATGAGTCTAATTCGGTTTTGCTCCATGCATCAGAGAGTTTTAAGACAGCTATTAAAACACCACATGGAAAAGCTTTGCAGGGAATTCTACTCCACAGAGAAGCCACAGAAACCACTACACACCTTAACTATCTCCCCACCCCCAGAGTTGGCTAAAATTACAGCTCCATTATGTTAGTACAATCCAGCCAATTTTATTGCTTGGAGCAAAATCTGAGGTCCAAAATGAACTTCAGAACATAAAAAGTAAGGCAAATCTCAAAAGGAAACAAGCTTCTTTGGGTTTTCAAACAAATATTACATATCAGAGGCATTCTTCTAACAGATGAGACCAAGCAAAGCCAAGAGGAGTCCTGCTAATTGCTCCACGAATGTAAAGTTGGAACCAGGGACTCACCCCAAAGAAAGGAGATCTCTTTTCATCATCAGATATTAAAGGCTACAACCTTTCATCAACTCCCTCCTCAGACATGAGACCCCTTTGTGCCTTCCTCGAGTCCCTTCAGTGTTGAATTACTATCTTCCACGTTAAAAATTAAGATATATTTTCAGGACTCAATATGAGCTCATTAGTTATCCTAATTTAGCCCTTTCCTTTTTTTTTTTCCCCCACCTTCCTTTGTCTAATTAAATGTCATTTTTTCCCTAAGCATTGTGACATAGTCCATGAACTTGTATGGCTTTGGCACTACGGCTACACAAAGGAAACAAAATAACCAACCAATGCTCTTTCTAATGAGCCATCCACGCCCCATAGCTGCTGCTTGGTTTGTTACATCTCACTTGTCATTTGTTCACTACAAAGCCACCGATACAGTTTAATTTCTATATTCATCTTGAGTGAGTGCGGAACACCCAAGGATACTTCTGACTATCACAAGGATATAAGACTGTCCTGATTACAAGCACTCTATCCTATTTGCCCCAAAATTCAATAAAATGTCTAAGAAATGCCAATATTTTGGTAACCAAATTTCATTCCCCATACGGTCTCTAATACTTGGAAGCAGAACAAAAATTCTTTGTCTGACCACCTGCTCTGATTTTTAGGTCTAAAGCTGTGGTCTTCAAATTATGATGTGGGAAAGAAGGGACGATCCCAGGCAGTATCAGATCTTCTAGATACCTGAGTTTGTGTCACGTTAGTAGGGAACGATGAGACTATCCAAGCACTCCCTGAGGGTGTCAGAAAAACTATGAGAGTGTACCTTGGGCAAGAAGCGTGGTAGAGAATCTGTGTTCTGCCTCAACCCAACAAAAAAAAGAGGCGGGGTTCAACTCAACCAGCATTTATTAAATTACTCTGGTTAAATGTCTGAGATGTAACAAACTGTAAAGAATACCCCAAAATGACTAAGATAGGAGTTTGAAAGTGGGCAAACAGTGCTTATACATGAAAATAAGTTCCTTAAAAGGTCTTTCCCTTGTGCGAGCTACTTGGCCACCCAGTTGCTTTGACTGGCCTGTCAAAGGAGTTAGGGTGCGTTGCTCCCCAGATCTCGTTCTGTGCACAGCAATCCTGACTTTTCCAGCTGCCCAGGACCCAAGAGTTGTTCCAGGGACTCAAGAGGTGATGGAGATCTGCCTCTGAGTGAGGAAACTGGGGTAAAACCTCCAAATCATCAAGTGAAGGGTTAAAGGTATTGATCGGTACCCATCATTCCTAGTGGGAGGGCAGATTGGAGTGTGGGTGGTATCTGAGGCAGCTCCTGAGATCTTTTTCCTAGACTGCTTGTAATTTCCTTCTGATCTCCACTCAACTGTCCCTGTTGTAGGGAAGGGTTTCTAGGAGGTGGACAAGAAGGTGAGGTGAAGGAGAGCCAGGAGGGGAGGTGTCACTGAAGCCAGAAGAACAGTGGTGTATGTCGTCAAAGGCAATTAGAAGGTTACCACTGACCTTAGCAAAAGCAGTTGTACTTGAGTGAAACTGCTTCCCACTCATTCCTTCCCTCCTGCAATCCTATACGCCCTCATAATTCACATATCTCCTTTATAATATGAACCTCACATGGTTTAAGGACCACATGACAATATATTCTAAGTTAATGATTATGATAAATTTCAAGCCCTAGACCTGGTTATGGTTATTAATTTTCCCTAACTACATAGGTACATGGAGTCTATTTATTGGTTACATCAGGGCAGTAATTCATTATAATTATTCCTTTCCTATTGATTCCCTAATATAGTCCTTACAATAGCTCTTTCAATGTTATAATGAAAAGACCACTGGATTTAGTATCAGAAAACCTGATCATTAGTCCTGATTCCAACCACGTGGTCTTGGAAAAACACTCATGTACTCAGAACCTGGACCTTAACAAAATAATACTTACAGTAGGGAGTCATTCATTCATTCAATAAATATTTACTGAGGAGTTACTATGTGTCAAACATTGAAATGGGCATTAGGTATAGAATGCATAGGCATAAGGCATAATCACTACCCTTAAATAGCATCAGCCTGGGGAAGAAAAATCCACAAATAACGGAGAAAAGAGATTATAGTTAAAAGTATTCCATAAGAAAGTGCTGTATAAAGTGTCCATTTCTTTTGTTATATTGTTTATCCTAATTTATTCACTAATAACTTTTGCTATGTGGGTACCTATGCTACACTGGAAATGAAGGATGCAAAGATTAATAAGACAAGGGAAATTAAAGGAAATGAACTAAATCTGTATTTCTCAGCATGGTTAGACTTCAAAACATAATGATGAATTTAAAAAAAAGATAAATTGCAGAACTGGTAAGTACAATATGGAACCATTTGTATAAATTAAAAAAATCATAAACAATATTACATAATATTCGTGGATATAGATAAATAGATACATAGATAGGCTCAGAGGATATGCATTCATGACAGTGTGTGCTCCTAGGAAGGGAGAGAAAGGAATGGAACAGAGGCTGGGGGTAAGGACAAAGTGCTCTTCCATTTTTTTCCCAGTGTTTATTTTAAAAAAAAGAGAAACTAGCAATTGTCCCAATGGTACAAATGTCCTTGTTATATTACCCTTTGTGCTTTCCTGCATTAAAAAAG
Organism: Orcinus orca; assembly: GCF_937001465.1. NCBI lineage: Eukaryota > Metazoa > Chordata > Mammalia > Artiodactyla > Delphinidae > Orcinus > Orcinus orca. Next base: position 108,548,578 of record NC_064559.1, on the reverse strand, counting down.
AAGGAAGTCTTTGCTCTCAAAAAACCCACATTCTAGTAAGGGAGGCAGATATGTGCACAGTCATAACGTAAAATGATACGGGTTTTACTGTTGACCGCATCTCTCCCTGCGTCTTGAGTCCCTGCCTCACGGGCAGATGCTGATTGAAGAAAGAGTGGAAGGAATTCTTTGCTTATGTCTCTTGTTTGTCAACCTTCTATCTACACAGTGGCCACACCTCCACCTCCTCAGAAGAGCAAAGCTCTCTTGTTTAGGTTTCTTCCCCTTTTCACATTCTCTTCTCAGTACGTCCTTCACCAGTCTGAAGAACTTGCTCCTTTTTCTTGGGCTGGGGGAAAGATTCTGATCTTTTCTCTTTTGTACTAGAGCAAATGACCCACTTTCCTTTGACCTGCTTTTCCAGATTGTTCCGTCAATCCTATCTCTCCCCCTCCAGTTTTCAATCCCTTCCTGCCCTCTCCTCTCTATCCCATTTCACAAAAGCATAGCTATCTTCACCTAATCCCAGTCTCCCCGCTAACCATTTTCCATAGGATCTTCTTTTCTCCATAGTCAAACTCGCCAAACATGGGACCTAGCGCTTGAGGCCCTGGATCCTGATAAGCCAGAGTATTGCTCCCACCTCCCTCCCTCACCTCCACCACCATTCACTCTATTGAAACTGCATCCTTTAGGATTACTAATTGTGTCCTCATCACCAAATATGGTTGCCTTGCTCTGTTCTCCCTAGATCTCCATAGGTGGGGACTTCAAATGCCATTTCGTGCCCTTCTCCCTGGACTGATTTCCATGACACAACACTGTTCTCATTCTGTCTTTATTCCTGTGGCTGTTTCTTCTCTGACCATCAGGCTCTTTCCTTTCTTTCTACCTCATAAATGAGGACCTTTAGATATTCCATAGAATTCTATGCTCAACCTTCTGTTCTTCTCCTGGCACATTCTCTCTATTGGATATTCTAGGTCCTCCCACAGCATCCTCTCCACTTCTCTACTACAATCCCTAAGTCGATGCCTCCAACCATGGACTGTGAGTTATAGTCTATGGACTTCCTGATGAATTTCTACTTTGATGTTCTACCATCATCTCATACTCAGAGTGTCTGAAAGCTGAGTTCTTTACCTCTCTGTATACCCTAAAAACAAAACAAACAAAATCCTATCACAAACAATAAAAATCATCCAAGTTCATTTAACTGAATTGGTCAGTTTCTGAGACTTTCCATTTTTCCCAGTCATCATGCTTCAAATCCTCCCTCATTCTCCTTTTGTATATGCAATCGCAGTTACTTTCTTTCTAGAATTTCTTGGATCTGTCACTTCCTTTTTATTCTCATGGTGATTCGGCTAGTTCAACCTATAACCACCTCAAACCTAGACCACTGAAAATACCTTCTACAGGGTCTATTCGAGCCTCCAGCTTCTTCCACCTCTAACCTATTAATTTTTTCTAAGACATCAGTTTAATCATTTCATGCTTCCCTCACAGAAAGTATTTTAATTGTCTAACTCTTAGACTCTAATGGGATAAGTCCAAACTCTATCTTACTAGCATTCAAAATCCTTTACATTCTCTTCCCCACATATTTTAAACACCGTATCTCCCATTATTTCTAAACTCTCACAGCTCTCAAATTGTTCTATGTAAGTTCTTGAGCCTTAATTTTGCCATGTAAATGGGAATAATATTTTTAGAGCTGTTGTGAGGATGAACCATGATAGTGTGTGTAAAGCACCTAATCCAGTGCCTAGTGAGTGGTTAATTATGTATCACAAATATGTCATGTGTTTTCTCAGCTCTCTGTTTGCTCAGCATGGTCCTTTTCTACAGAATTCCTTGCTTCCAGGTGAAATTCCTGCTTCATCTGTGGCTCTTTCCCTAAACATCTCAGCCCAGCAGTGACCACTGTGTCCTCTGCTTGCAAACTCATTATCAGTACTATACGAGTAACATAGTACTTACACTGAGGTCATGATATTAGTGTGGGTCTTCAGCTTTCGTGTGCATGAGAATCATGTTTGTTAAAGTACAAATCGAAGTACAAACTACGCTCCACCCCGAGTTTCTGATTCAGTAAGTCTATGGTGGGGCCTGGGAATTTGCATTTCTTATAAGTTCCCAGGCGATGCTGTTGCTTCTGGTCCAGGGATTACACTTTTAGAATCACTGGTGTCTATGTTTTCTCTGATTAGCTCTATGTCTGTGTTTTCTCTGATTAGCTCTAGGTGGCAGGAATGCTGTATTGTTCCTTTTTCCATTGACCCATCCTCCCCTTTCTATACATCCCAGGTAGTACATAGGGCAATAGTTTAATACAAAAGGAACAAATGTTTTTCAACTGAATTTAATCACTTACTGAAGCTATGGTCAAACTCCATATTTACTAGCTGGTTGTACTCAGTCTTAAACCATTTCCAGTATTTGAAAATCTACTAAAGGGGAATGTCTTAGTGATGTCAGGTAAAGAACATATTATTTGTATATAAAAACCACATTAGATATAGATATAGCCTCAAGCTTCAATTCTTCGTTAGTAGAGAGGTATATGGACTCTAGGAATTTAATAAAGGAAATTATTTCTATTTTCCTTTGGAATGCATTTTTAAAGTTATACTTTGGGATGTGCCCATCTTACATTCTGGAAATTCATAATGCTTTAAATAATTCCCCTATGAAAGTATGTTTCTGTGTCAAGGACCACTCTCTGCCTCCTCTGAAGCCTAGAAGTGGACTAGCAGTGAGGGGGATTAGAAGGAAGGTGTCCATACCAAAACAGGACAGAGGAAGAAAAATAGGGAGAACTTTCAGAAGACATTAAAAGGGTAATTTTTTCCCCAAATCTGGGGAAGATAATGGTTGGCAACTTAGTAATTGCTATTCTCCCCCTGGCTCACCCATGACTCAACTGCTACTGGGCTAAAGATACATTACAGGAGGAAGCTCCAGCTCCACAGCTGACCATGTTTAGGGCTTGGAATTGACCAGTGGGGTACGTCTACTATAGACTTACATAAGGAAGATCTAGGAAGGCGTCCATCTTTCCTAGTTTGATTTTATTTTAATCCCACTTTCTCCAGCCCAAACTGAACAATTCAAGATGAACAATCTTTCCTACTTAATTCATTTGAAACATTTAAATACAGTTCTTTTGTTTCAAGGTGCTTGTTCGTTTGACCGAAAATTTTCATTGACCAAACTAAGTTGGATAATTTTAAAGACTTTTTCTAGCAGCTAAAATTCAAAGTAGAAAGGAAACTTTCAACCTCCTCGATTTTGGAGGAACACTGGCTTCTATAAAATAAGACTAATTAGAGACGCTGATGAGGTCAACATGGAGATAAAGCTAAAGAAAAAATGCTGCCAAGGAGGCTGAGAACAAACTTCCAGTGAAGCCACCAAGATGCTCTTTGTGTGGTATACGCTGTGTAAGATGAGAGAATTTCCTCAGCTGCTTTGAAGACAGTACTGATGAGGGTATAGCCAGAGGTCCAGTTCCCATATGGACTTCACGTGACCCCAAATTCTGCTCCACACGACCAAAATCTTTGGCCTCTAGGCATGATTGCTCTTAATTACTGAACACAAGAGGGACTAAACAAAAACCTTTCTTCAGAAAAACAGGTCATCATTGCTTTAACTATGTTTTAAAGCGTATACCCTTCTGAGCAAAAGTGACATCTTCATCACAAAGAATAAAATAACACATTCACAGTTATTTCCATCTCAAAGGTTGAAAATATGGTCCTAATAAATCATTTTTCCACAAACATTTTCCTAGGTTGGTGCTAAATTTATAAGATATGCATGACAAGTTAAACAATAAACATTCTCTAATGCTTCACCTTTATGATTACAGTAACAACTGTGAATAATGAAACGCTTTCTATCCTTGCTCAGCCATCTAAATACTTGATGTGAAGACAGAGGTAGCTGACATAATGGAAAAGAATATGAGAAAGTATGTGTGTGTGTGTGTGTGTGTGTGTGTGTGTGTGTATAAAACGGAGTCATTTTGCTGTATAGCAGTAATTAACACAACATTGTAAATCAACTATACTTCAATAAAAAATTCAAAAAAAAGACAGAGGCAGTTGAAGTCAATATTCCTAACCTTTAACTAGTTTAACCAAAACTCAACTATTAAATACATATATGGAGTCATAGACAGTTTTAGAGATCCCATGATTTTTCATTGGTGCTTATATAATTTGGGGGATTTCCTCTCCATTTCTATTCAATATATCCTGCCTGAGTAACTGTTATGCTGTCTGTACCACCCAAGGCCACACACTATAGTCATATTTAGCAAAAACACAATAAGAACAACACAAAGAATCATGACCGTGAGGGGTGAGGACAAGAGGAAGCCAGGAAACAATTTATTTAATTTTAGAAAGCATTTCACAAGTTTACATACCAAAAACATTGAGTTACCATGGAAGTAGAGGAAATGTTTTGTCACAGAGAACTGGCTAAAAAACAAAGGCGAAGTTAAGCAGACATCTCTCTGGATGGAGAAGTGTTAACAGCAGGGAACCCTGGGAACCTTCCTCGTATATGTCTTATTTAACTGCCTTTATACAAAATACGTAAATAGTTACAGTGAAACACAAACTTTCAGAATTTAATGTTAGGCGATTTCTTCCATTGCCATTTAGTCCAATTCCTTCATTTTGCAGATGGGGGTAAAAAATCTATGACATGGAGACTTGGTCAAGGTGACACAGCTAGCAAGAAGCATGTCCCGATTCCTAGGCAATGGGCCTTCCTCTGCCACCCTGCCTTGGCTTCACTGTGACAATGACATTGTGCCAAGGGGACAATTAAACACTGCAGGGAGATTTCACAAAGCCTTCTGAGTTGAGCAAGCATGTGTGTCAGATGAGATTCAGTGTGGAAAATATAAGTAAATGCATTGAAGAAAACATAATCTAAACTCCAGTCAGAAGTTTAGAGGCTTTATATGACCCAGCAATCCCACTCCTGGGCATATATCCGGAGAAAAGTCTAATTTGAAAAGACACGTGCACCCCAATGTTCATTGCAGCACTATTTACAATAGCCAAGACATGGAAGCAATCTAAATGTCCATTGACAGAATAATGGATAAAGAAGATGTGGCATATATATATATATAGAGAGAGAGAATACTACTGTATTAGTAGAAACTACTCAGCCATAAAAAGAATGAAATAATGCCATTTCCAGCAACATGGATGGACCTAGGGATTATCATATTAAGTGAAGTAAGTCAGAGAAAGACAAATACAGTATGATATTACTTGTATGTAGAATCTAAAATATGATGCAAATGAACTTACTTACAAAACAGAAACAGACTCACAGACATAGAAAACAAACTTGTGGTTACCAAAGGGGAAAAGGGGTGGAGGAGGGATAATTTAGGAGTTTGGAGTTAGCAGATACACACTACTATATATAAAATAAACAACAAGGTCCTACTACACAGCATGGGGAACTATATTCAATATCCTGTAGTGAACCATAATGGAAAAGAATATGAAAAAGAATATAGATATATAACTGAATCACTTTGCTGTACACCAGAAACTAACACAACATTGTAAATCAACTATGCTTCAATTAAAAAAAAAAGAAGTTTAGAAGCTTTGATGATCAGTTACAGGAAAGGTGCCTGTATGTAATGCTTCCCCATAACCAACAGCTTAATGTGCTGCAGTTCCATTGAAATGCCTTGGCTCACCAGATGTAGAAAAAAGTGGGAACAAAATAGAAAACATTGCCCTACAACTGTACAAAACCAGAGGGTCTAAGTACTTGGAAAGTTGTGTTGAGTTTTAGGCATAAAACCTAAAAAGAGATTGAATAGCTGGAAAGAGTCACAAAATGGCAAATAAACTGGTTATAGGAAAAGAGGGACTTCAATGGGAGGACTGACTGAAAGAAATTTAGGAGAGAGAGGGGAAACTATTACTACACAGTAATATAGTACTGAGTACAGCCACAACTACTGAGCCCACGTGCCACAACTACTGAAGCCTGCACACCTAGAGCCCGTGCTCCGCAACAAGAGAAGCCACCACAGTGAGAAGCCCACACACCGCAACGAGGGAGAGCCCCCGCTCGCCGCAACTAGAGAAGGCCCGTGTGCAGCAGTGAAGATCCAATGCAGCCAAAAATAAATTAATAGATTAACTAATTAAAAAATAAAAGATAACAATCACTGAAGTAATTTAGTGGAAGGAGAAAAGTCAGTAGGGACCAGAATAATGTGATTAAGCTCCCTTCTGGAAGATATAAGGGAGGGTTTTAATGAGAAGGAGTTGGATGGAGGCAGGGAGATCTTCAGGCCAGGAAACTACATGGGAAAAGTCAGTATGTGCCTGGGGATACTACAGAGACCACTCAACTGGAGTAAAGGAAGATAAAGACGGATGGGCAGAGAAAGACCAAATTAGGCAGGGCCATGAAAGCCAGGCAGAACATCTTGCATTTTATCTTGTGGGTAACTGGGAGCCAATGACGGTTTCTATGGATAGAGCTGAAACATGGTCAACATTCACCATTTCTTAACATTTCCCTAGTATGTTGCCAAACTCATACTGGCAACACTTACGTTTTACTTGTATTTAATATTTTTCATTTGCTATAAAAACAATCATGTATACCATCTAGGTAGATATTTTGACATGAGAACTCCCTTTGGTTCCAAACTCATTCAAATAATACATTTTTGTCTAAAAAGATAAATTATAATGTGAGGTTATGAAAAGTCCATTTCCCTCTTAACATTCTTCCTAGCAGCTCAGTTGTTTTCGTTGGCCTTTATTAAAACAACCTTTGTGTGAACTGGCAATCTGTTTGGTAAATATCAATGAAAGCATATTTCAGAAAATATAGTAATAAAATCCAAGCCAATTTCAGAAATATGCTTGCTGCCAGACATCAGTCTTCAGCTCATGAGGATTTCCAGTAAGTCTTACACATTAACATGAGAAATAGCTTACTGTTTAAGATCAAAAAAGTTGAAAAATTCTTCACTGCCTCTCAAACGTTATTCAGGGGGTCTGTCCATAATATGTATTTCTCTTTTGATAAACTGCATTTATAATGGTTTCAAGCACTTCAGTTCAATTGAACATTTTTCCTCCCAAACCTACTGAGACTGCTTATTATCATTCTAGTATCTATATACTTTACAACTTTAAGAGGTCTGGAGTATTAATAATTTCAGCAATACCTATCTGGAACCCTTATCTACTTTCCAAACCTTTATAAGATAGAAGCTTTGTTCAAGACTCCAAGGAAATTCTGTTACTATTTTTCAAGTGTGCACAACTCAGCTATTGTCACTAAGCTACATTTAATAAGAGAAACATATTATTCCTCAGCTGAAGTCTAATGAGGAGGAGAAACTGCTAACTATATGTTCTAAAGAGCATTCACTTAAATGCCTCCTGGTTGGCAGATAAAATATCTCTGTGAAGTGAAATGGAATCATTGCATAGTTCTTTTGGGGGTACTGTTACAATCAGCCTATATATCTGCTATGATGGTTTTTTTATATAAATGTTTTCTGTCCCTTCCTCTTCTCTTAGAAAACATCTCCTCAGTCTAACTGTCCTGGTTTCTACAATAAAGGTTTTTTCATATTTCAAAGTAAATCAGTGAATTAATTACGTATAGAGTTTGAGTGTGGTTCTGTGTGCCTATAAACGTGCTGGTCATTGTAGAGTAGATATAAGGAGTATAAGATATGATTTTTCTGTGAAGCAGCTCACATTACATCAATACTTGTGCTCTATAAAACATAAAATGATAGCAAATAACTCAAGGCATTCTCACAACCAAGGACTGAGTTGTAAAAGACAGAGCCTAGATCCAAGGTGGGGGAAGATAAATGTGGGTTAGGTTATTTAGGAAAGCTCACTGCAAGGCATGGCTTTATGAGAGCCTCGAAGAATGGGCCTGACAAGGGGAGGGAAGGTGGAAATTCATTTCAAGCAAAGAGACTAATATGAGTGAAAAAGCAGGATGCAGGGAGTGAACTCTCTTATTGAAGGGTTATTAGATGCCAGATGTGATAAAATATTTATGAAATGAAATAAATATCATTTACTCCTCACAGCAAATCTTTGAGGTGGATATTATTATCTCCATATGACAAGAGGAGAACGAGACTCAGAGAAGGTAAGACATTTGCTCTAGGTCACCCATTAGGCCTTTCAAAATCAGGATTCGACACCTAGGTCTACCTGGCCCCAGAGCTGGGGCTTTCTCCAGCAGCTCATTGCCTTCTTTGTGTGTCTATGCTTCAACGAAGAGAATGTCTTGCCTCTAGCTATTCAATGTGATGGTTAAATGGGGGCCAGCTTAGGGCTTCTCTGGTGGCGTAGTGGTTAAGAATCTGCCTGCCAATGCAGGGGACACGTGTTCGATCCCTGGTCCGGGAAGATCCCACATGCCGCAGAGAGCAACTAAGCCCAGGTGCCACAACTACTGAGCCTGAACTCTAGAGCCTGTGAGCCACAACTACTGAGCCCGTGTGCCACAACTACTGAAGCCCGCATGCCTAGAGCCCATGCCACCGCAATGAGAAGCCCGCACACCGCAAAGAGTAGCCCCCGCTCGCCACAACTATAGAAAGCCCGTGCATCAACGAAGACCCAACATGGCCAAAAAAAAAAAAAAAAAGGAATCATTATTTAAAAATATGTGGATATTTGTATTAAAGAAGAGTTGAAGGCTTAATCAAGCAAAATCTTAATGATAAATATAAGGCAAATGACAATGAGTATCCATTCCCTTAAGCTGGGTATTAGGGACCTGAAATCATCATTACAAAATGAAATCAGTGAATTGGAATAGTGAGGCTGGCTGGGTTAGGGAATGTGTAGATTGCCATAATTTTTTTTCTGTTTTTTTTTTTTTTTTAACATTCTCTATGGTGGGTCACAGTAAGAGAATGAAATAATTGCTGTGCCAATAGTTGGTCTCACAAGTTATGGCTGCCTTCTTGCTACACCTAAAAAGGAGAACTTAAACTTGGAACAAATGAAAAGAAATAACCATCTTGGATAATTTGAAAATGTGGAAGTACTTAAGAATTAAAACTAACAAAATCCCAAACCAAATCGACTCAAACAAACTTTGGAGAACCCTCAAATTCTGAAGAACATATTTGGGACAAAAGTCTATAATACCTTAAAGAAAAAGAAAAGGGTTTGTATCTGGCTTCTCAATATTCACTATACTGGTATCATGCTGTCACTTAACACAGATAACATTGTGAGGATTTTCCCCACTGTGTTAACACAAAAGTCTTGATCATAACACAAGATTCCATTTGAGACACGTAGCTCACTCATTTTGAAGCCACGTGACAATCTGTAGGCTTCTAAAAGGAATGGCTATGCTGTTTGAACAATTTTGGTAAATTTTCCTAAATTTTCATGAGCAAAGCTTCTACTAATCTCCCCTTCCCCAGCATCACCTGCTGTGTAGGTTTGCAAGAAATGGAGAAAATCAGAGTTGATTACAAAATCTCTCAGACCACAGTAAGATCAGCAAGATGGCCAACTAGAAAGCTCTAGGCCCTCTGTCCTTCACAGAAACATTAGAAAAACAACCAGAGATTGACTAAAATAACTTTATAGGAGCTCTGAAACCAGTCAAAGATCTAAAGCAACCAAATGAATGCCCAAAATCAATAAAAAGCCACATTCAATATGGTAGGAAATTGTGTGGCACTTCTACTCTCCCTTGCCCCACCCTTTCTCTGGAGAAAGGACAATCTTTTCAATAATTCGTGCTGGGAAAACTGTATATTTACATGCAAAAGAATGAAGTTGGACTCTTACCTCATACCATAAATGAAAAGTAACTAAAAATGGACCAAAGACCTAAATGGAAGGCAGAAAACTCTTAGTAGAAAACATAAGGTAAAATCTTCATGACTCTGGGTTTGGCAATGATTTCTTTGATATGACACCAAATGCATAGGCAATAAAAGAAAACTTAAACTGAACTTCATCAAAATTAAAAACTTTGTACATCACAGTACACAAAGAGCAAAAAGGCAGGGCTTCCCTGGTGGCGCAGTGGTTGGGAGTCTGTCTGCCGATGCAGGGGACGCGGGTTCGTGCCCCGGTCAGGGAGGATCCCACATGCCGCAGAGCGGCTAGGCCCGTGAGCCATGGCTGCTAAGCCTACGCGTCCGGAGCCTGTGCTCCACAACGGGAGAGGCCACAACAGTGAGAGGTCTGCGTACCACAAAAAAAAAAAAAAAAAAAAAAAGAGTAAAAAGGCAACCCAGGAAATAGGATAAAATATTTGCAAACCATGTATCTGATAAGGGATTAATACCCGGAATATATTTTTTAAAAAAAAAACCTCAACAATTTAACAATAAAAAAACCAAGCAACTTGACTAAAAATGGGTAAAAGAAGATACACAAATGGCCTAAAAGTACATAAAAAGATGTTCAACATCAAAAATAATCAGGGAAATGCAAATCAAAACCACAATGAAATACTACTTCACACCCATTAGGATGGCTGCTATATATAAGTATATAAATAAAAAACACAGACTGTTAAAAGCATTTGGCGAGGATGTGGAGAAACTGGTGGGAATATAAAAATGTTATAGCTGCTATGGAAAATGGTATGGCTGTTTCTCAAAAAATTAAAAATAAAATTACCATATGATTTGGCAATTCTACTTGTGGATATACACTCAAAAAATTGAAAGCAGGGACTCAAACAGATTCTTACACACTCATATTAATAGCAGCATTATTCACAATAGCCAAGAGTTGGAAGCAACCCAAATGGCCATCAACGAATGAATGAATAAAATGTGGTCTATACAGACAACGAAATATTATTCAGCCTTAAAAACAAGGAAATTCCAATACATGCTACAACCCGAATGAAGCTTGAGGACATTATGCTAAGTGAAATAAGCCAGTCATAAGAAGACAAATACTGTATGATTACATTTACATGAGGCACCTAGAGTAGTCAAATTTGTAGACACAGAAAGTAGAATGGGGGTTGCCAGGTGCTGGGGGGAGGGAGGTGGGGAAACTAGTTAATGGATGTATTTTCAGCTGGGGAAGATGAAAGAGTTTTGAAGATGGAAGGTGGTGATGGTTGCACAACAATGTGAAGATACTTAATGCCACCGAATAGTATATTTTAAAATGTTTAAAATGGTAAATTTCATGTTCTGTATATTTTACCACAGTAAAAAATACAAATAAGAATATCTTAGACCAAAATGTTTCCAGATAGCACCTTCTGTCACTGAGCACCTGGGTTAACACATCTTCCTCTCACTGTGGCCAGCAGAGGCTGCCTTGAGAGTTTCATGAAAAGATTTTAATTTCTATGATACCACAGTATCTTTAACTTCTTAATGCTCCTAGATATCATAAATATGTCTATGTCATATAAAGCCCACACTAAGATGCATTTTTATAACCTTGTACCTAAATATTTCCTGTATATCTAATTTGAGATGTGATATTTTTGCATATATTAATAATACAATATACGCACAAATAATATTATTTATTCACATGTACAATAATAAGCTAAATATTTGATACATGGATAGCAAAGTTAGTAAATGACCATTTGATTGACAGAATTAATTTATGAGCAATGTACCCCCAGGAGCTGTCTAACCTACATTTTTCTCTCTATTTAACTGTCCCAGATTTATTTAAGGCACATGCTGGTCTCCTTTCCTAAAATAATTGTCCTCCTTCCTTCTACCCACTCAAATTCTACCTATTCTTTAGAGCTCAGCCAGAAGAAAGTATTTTATAAAGCGTTTCCTGGCTATCCGAGCCCACTTTCATCCTCCTAATGTCCAGACTCTATATAATCATTTAGTGCTTAGTAATAGACTGCCTTGTATTATTTGCTATCATTTTATGTTTTAGAACCAACTAAAATGTACTGAGAAATTGATGATTATTCTAGCCTGAAAGGACAGCCCAAAACAGTGATACAAGGTACATTCACGAAAAGCAAATTGTGAACTTGCTTATTCTCTGTCAACTCTAGTGCAGCTCAGTACGAATATGAGTTCAAAATCACTATTGATTAGGATTACTAAACTGGCTTATGGAAGACTGGGAGGAAAAATTCCCTCTCTGCGACCCCCAATACACACGCAACACACACACAGTAGCACACACATACTCAACCACGTACACTGGAGCACAGTTTGCACAGAAGTAGCAACTTTATGGAAAGAGACTCTGGAAACGAAAGCAGTAACATGTTTTGAGCACCCAATATGTGCAAAGCACTTTGCTGAGCCCTATGAATAAGGAATTCACACATCTACAGTCATCTTTAACCAAAATTCAGAGTCTGTTACATTGGTGGTTAGGGCATGCTTCTGGGCATTGGCTTAATCTGGGAATTTTCCTCTTGGATCAGACATGAAACCAAGCTGAGAAAAAAATATGAGAGGAGGTGGAGGGTAGTTGTCTTCCCCCTGCAGTAAAGAACCCACATTTCAACAAACTGAAGAAGTTTACTTGTTGTAGTTAAAACTACATATTGCTTTGAGTTCAAATTCTTTCTATTAATATGTAAGATTTATTGAAATTATATTGTTTAAGCAGGAACAAGAAAGCTGAAAATTATTTCAGGTTTTCAAGCCATAAGGGAAAATAGTGCCTTTAGGTTTTCCACTCAACTAGGAAAATTATAGCTTCATATTTGCAGCACTAAGGCTAATGCAATGTCAGCAGCTCCATCAAACTCTGTTGTTCAGCAGTTTATAATTCAAGCAGAAATGTTCACTCCAAGCCCAAACTTGGCCTACACAATTTCAAAGAAAATGAAGAAAAAATTATTTTGGCTAGCACTAACTTATAAAAGCAAAAGAGAGGGTCTTTTATAGAGTATTTCAAAAAACATCTAAGAATTTGAGAACGTAACTGAGAATTACTGAGTTGACATCCTTCGTTCCTAAGGTTATAGAAATACCCCCAAATTCCATGACATCATGTCAGCATCGGCAGTGTCTTAACTACTTTCATGAAATTCTTCATCTGGTAGAATTTCATATCAGACAGAATTACTGTTCATAGGGAAAAAACAATTATAGTGGAAAATAAGGACAAATAGGTAGACATTTCTCATGAGGGCATCATAAGACTTTAGATGTATTTTTCCTTTAAGTACTAACTCTCTAGTGGAACATACACACACATAGAAAATGAAAAAAAAAAAAATTCTAGTTTTTAAAGTGTTTTGCAACGGCAGGCTGGAATTCCCAGAATCTAGCTTCCTCCTTCCAAATGTCATCTTAGAAATAACTTAGTGTTGAAGTGAATTTCTGGCAGCAGATGACAGGAACTATTGGGCTGACCAGCTCACTGGAGGTGGGCGGGTGTGAGTGAGGTGGGGAGCTAGTCAGTTCTGGCATGGCAATTCGACGTCATGTGGCAGGTGGGTTATAGACTGCCTTTGTGTCATCCTGCAGATGAGTCTAGCAGCCAACCCCTCAGTACTCCGATCTCCTACAGTACCTTCAAAATACATCAAAACTTTTGATATTGTGGTATCAGGGCATTACATAAGAAAGTCATCCTTTCCTATCTGTAGAAGGCTCACTTGTATTAAATATGTTGATACCTTAGGTATTCCATGTCTGTTTTCATACAGCATTTATTAAAGCTGTACTATGCACCAGGCTACAGATGATCCAACAGGATTTCTCTCTTCAGGAGAAGTCAGGAGGAAGCGAGCAGCTCGTAAGGACAACCCCAGTACAACTGTGGAGTGCCATCTGGATGACTTCACTGAAGAGGATGCTGAGGTGTCAGAAGGACACCTTGTCTCTTCACCACCACGCACCTTTCACCACCTTTTGAAATCTGCTTCCCCTTCCTTCTTCCCTTAACGCTCATTTCGTCAAGCGTTCCCTGCGGATGGGACCCTGGGTCGTTTTGTGTGAAACCATCAGGCCTGGGAGAGCAGTACCAAGTACAATTTTCGGAGGGGACAGCGGTGGCGTCAGGAAGGGAAGGCTAGCCTGGCAGAGTTGCCTGCAGGGTCTGGTCGGGCTTTAGCATTGCGGGGGGGCAGAGAGGATTTACGGGGTTCTGGGCATACCTGGTTGAAGGGTGCGGCGATGAGCGAGGGTTCCCACATCTTAGAACCTGTGGTCCCGCCGTTCTCTTTTTTGGGTGCCATGCAGAGAATGGGAGGAGCATTGGCCTCTAAACAGGCCTAGGCCTGGACTAAGCGTCTCCGCTGCCATAGTAACCAAAGCCACGCCCAGTTCCTGAAGGAATTGTCTCCCCTCTGCCAAACCTGTTCTGAATCCTCAGGTCAACCGCTTCTGTCGCCATGGCAACTGAGTTTCCCGGAGCGCGCTGCAAACTTGAGGGCGGGACTCCAGTCCCCTTGGTTAAATCTTAGGATTTCCCATCAGAAGAAATGTGCAAGTGGAGAGGGAAAGGACGAGGCTGGCCTCGAGCTGGTCAAGCTTTCTTTTACTCACTTCTACCCTCTGCTTCTTCTTAGAGCCTTCTCTGGCCCGAGGCATTGTCTTGAAATTCAAAATCCCTGGAATCCCGTCCAGGACTTCTTCACCAAGATTTCTTTCACCCTGGGTAACCTAGAATGAAGAACTGACTCTCCTCGGAAGATGGCCCATGCCAGTTTTCTCTTCCACTCTAATCTGCCCAAGATGCTTCACTATGTGAGCAAAATTTGTCCCCCGACCTCCATCCTCTGCTTTGGTCTCGGTTCTGCCTCCCAGGGCCTTACTAAACAAGTCCAATCACTCTTCCACAGGACCCTTTATATAATTATAGTTGGGATTACTGTCTTTATAAACCTTTTTCTCTGCCTGAGTAGCCCCAGTTCTTTTACACTGTCCTCCACTGCTCACTAGAGTCTTTTTCCCCTTTCCCCACCTGCAGCACCAGTATCTAAAATATCCTGATCAGACAGAGTTCCCAAAGTAATAATGATAGTAATCATAATAATGGTAATAACAACTCTTGTTGTTTGAGCACTGGTTATATGCTGTACACAGTTATATTATTTAATTCTTACAACAGCCTTGTTCCAAGTCCCACAGTGTATCACTCATGGCACCAGATTTAGAATCCAGGATTCAAATGATTTTAAAGAATTAAACATTTTAAAATTCAAAAAAATGAAGATTTCAGGATGGAAGAATGCACTTCCAGTACAATCTTTTATGGATCCCTTTGTAAAGACCTACCAGGATAAATTTAAATATAGGTTTTCCAAAACTGATTTAGAGAATTGAAAATAAAGGTTTTATTACAGAATGCTTTTTGCCAGTTTTGGCCTGTTTCATTATTCCAGAGAAAGTGGTACTCTAGATAATTTATGACACAAAGGGGAAGACATTATACAGTAACCCAATGTATAGGGAGTTTCATCTTAGAATTGGTCTGTTTAATTTCAGAAAATAGGTGTGAATGACAATGTTCATAGTTTTAAGAAGCAAAAGCCGTTCAGCTAAAAGGGGACCCTGGCAAGAATAGAAAAAAAATCATTACCATCTGTCATACATTTATGCTCTTTTGGTATAATAAATTGTTTCCCCCACTAAATATAAGTTGAAACTTTATAAGCATATACTTTACTACATAAATTTTCCCATATGTCTGTGGCTGAAACAAAGCTATTTGGAGAATTTTCTTTCACATTGGCAGAGTCACTCCTGGTTTGTTTCAGTTTTTCCAGTAAGATTTTGCGTTTAACATTATTTAGCTCATCAAGGATCGTCTACTTTTAGGGATGCACTGTTTCTTTAGGAAACAGTGATTACGGAATTATTCTTTTCAAGTGTTACACTTTGATCTTATAGTAAGTTCAGTGAACTCTTATTCAGGTGTAAGGTCTGAGGCATGACTCTCATACATGAAAGGTTGTAGGCAGCTACTGATGTGTCCAGTGTTTCCACTGTTACCAGGTAACATCAGGAGCTATGGACCAATTCGCTTCTAGGCCAAGACTGCAGCCATTCAAAGTACATTTAGCTGCAGCAACCTGCTTGCCCTCAGCTCAGAAGGCCTCACAGATGTCCTCTGGTTTCTCAGATTGGCATCCTACATCTAAGAACACCTTTCACTATCTGGTTGTGCTATTTACCATCATGATTACTGTGTTTGTAACGTTCCAAATAGAATGTTATAATGCATTGTCCTGGAGTTTTTATTGTGTGTGATGCAGAGGGCTTGATCTCGTTCAGCTACAAGGTCCAAAACATATGGAGAATATTACACCTCCTTTCAATGGTCAGCATTAGCTTCCTATTCCGTCCTGAGTGCAATTTAAAGTGTTGACTTTAATCTTTAAAGCTCCTCATTGTTTCGAAGCCAGTTACTCCAGATATCACATCTCTCCTTATGCATCATTGTGGCAATTAAAATCAGTTGCAGTGCTTGCAGTTCATAATCCCCAGTGAATTGTGGGAAGCCTGGGAGTAGATCACTTTATAACGAGGAACTTCCTAGGAACCCTGTTTCTGTCAATGATAAAAGCAATATTCAAAGTTTACCGTTTTGGCCTTGAATGTCTTGTCATATAACTATACATCTCTGGAACCATAATGAAGTGCTGCTGATTTAATTTTTATGTTATTTTATGTAATTTGTGGCCAAGCATTTAGAATATCAATCTATGTTTTAATGAATCAGATAAATAACAGTTGTATATATGAAAAAATAGGAAAAGCTACAATTCATCTGTTTCATATTTGTTAGTGTGGGAGTTTTTACTCGAGTATTCTCTCACTCAAGTTTTTCTTTGAATCTAATTTTAAATGTCTTCAGTGAAGGGATTTGCTAAAAATCCTTTGGGGACTATTTCAAAATCCATAACTCATGGTAAGTCATTTCTCTAAATGCTTAGCTAAATGTTTGATTTTTAATGTTTTATCAGATGTCTGTTACTTATACATTTGCACTATTTTAAATAATAACTTTTTAAAATTGTGGACAAAGTTCCAAATCTATGTTTGAGGGGAACCTATACCAAAGTGTATCATGCCGGACCATGGAGCAATCTTTTAGGGAGAAAAGATGATTTGTCGTGGGGTTATGAGGAGCTGGGAGAATTATATATGGTGGTGTAGACAAACAGTGGTATCTGCTGCCCCTCCTTCCTCAGCTTCTATCTTTCTCTTTTCCAGCTTGACACTCTCTCTCAGCCTTCCTAAAAAAATGCAGGGTACCACTAGGGAGACGTCTGAATGATTTCCAAGGAAGTTTGTCTCTGACTATGATCTTGTACATCTTAAATGCAACTATGCAGAGTTGCTTTTTTCAATCTTATACATGCCACTCCTTGTTTCCATGAATTAAAATCTTGCTTTTGCTGGCTTCCAACTTTTGTGTAACATCCTGCTGTCAAACGCACCCAAATTAAGACTATCTGTAGGCACCATGCTGCTCCACTTACTGAGAAAAGGGGTCCTGTTCAGTGGGATGAAGTTGCTTCATTTCCTCTCATATTTCAAACTCATAGATCATTTGTTTATTCAATGACTTTTCGTGTGCTTGCTTAGGTTTCTTCTGCCCTCCCAATGTGGTATTTTACAACATACCCATCTCTATGAAAGAATATGAATTTCTCTGATTAAATATCATTTTATTTCACTGGTTGATTGGTGTTTTTATTTATAGGGATAGGGAATACCAGAAGAAGAAAAGGGTCTGGGAGTGGGCTGCTGAGGAAATTAGGACTCTGGTTTTTAGAGAAATTCAGTTTGTATACACCTGAGACATCCAAACATGTAAAGCAGGTAACTGGATATGTGGGCCTGGTACTCAGAGCAGGGGTAGACATGGGCGAGTCATTTACTTATCTGTAGCAATCGAGCCTGAGTGGATGAGCCCACCTGGAGAGACCACCCAGTGAGCAGGGGAGCAAAGCCTAAGGCTAAGCTTTAGGTGTCCAACGGTCAGTGGCTGTGAGGAAGAGGATGGCCTGGGAGTGGAGGTGTGGCCAGAGAGGAAGGAAGGAATCCCAGTGGGGCTCGAGTCACTGGAGCCAAAGGCTGGGGGTATTTCCAGAATGAGGGAGTGCCCAGTAGTCCTGACTGCTATTGAGAAGCCAGGTAAGAAAGTCTGAAAAGTGCCTGCTGGATGTAGGAACAAAGAGGTCAGTGGTGGTTGGCTGCTTTATTTCGAAGTCTTTGGAAAAGTCCACTGATAGACGAATGGATAAAGAAGATGTGGTAGATACAATGGAATATTACTCAGACATAAAAAGTAAGATCTGCAACAACATGGATGGATCTAGAGGGTATTATGCTAAGTGAAATAAGTCAGAGAAAGACAAGTACCTTATGATATCACTTATGTACGGAGTCTAAAGAAACAAAACAAAAACACACTCATGGATACAGAGAATAAACAGGTGGTTGCCAGAGAGGAGGAAGGTGAGGGGGGTGAAACAGGTGAAGGAGTGATTAAGAGGTATAAACCTCCAGTTATAAAATAAGCCACAGGGATGTAATATACAGCATAAGGAATATGGTCAATAACATTGTAATAATTTTGTCTGGGGACAGATGGTTACTAGACTTACCATGGTGATCATTTTATAACGTATACACATGTTAAATCACTATGTAGTACACCTGAAATTGTATGTCAACTATACTTCAATATAAAAAAAGAAAATAGCATCAGTGTTCATTTGAATGTGATTCCTATGCAGGTAATTTTTCTTACTGTTCTTGGATCAAACTAATTGTGGTGGTTGTTCATATGTCAACTTGACTGGGCTAAGGGATGCCCAGATAGCTGGTAAAATACTATTTCTGGCTGTGTCTGTCAGACTATTTCTGGAAGAGATTAGCATTTGAATCGGTAGACTGAGTAAAGAAGATTGCCCTCACCAATTCTGTGAGCATTATCCAGTTGACTGAGGGCCTGAAGAGGACAAAAAGCAGATGAAAGACAAATCTCTTTGCCTGAGCTGGGACATCCATCTTCTGCACTCAAATGTCAGTGCTCCTGGTTCTCAGGCCTTTGGCTTTGGAATGAAACTGCCCACCACTGGCTTGCCTGGGCTTCCAGATTTCAGAGAGCAGATAAAGGGACTTCTCAGCCTCTAAAATCTCATGAGCCAAAGTCTCATTTTTTAATATCTATCTACCTTTTTATCTATAGATATAGATATAGATCTCCTATTGGTTGTTTCTCTGAAGAACCCTAATACATTAATATTTAAGAGTGCATTTTTTAAAAGTTACATTTCCTATGGTTTTATATGCAGAGCGTTCTTTAAAAATCATATCAATACACAGTTTTTATTGTGTGCATTTTTTTGACCTTTTTTGATATCGATTAGTATTGGCTTCTATGTGAAGTATAAAGAAATATTTACCACACTGACATCTTTTATGTTTTTAAGAAATTTAAGAGGGGATTTCATTGAAACCTAAAGATTCTTTCTAGTAAGAATTTAATAGAAAAAACACCATCTTAGTGAAATCTACTTTAACTATGTTTTGTGAAAATGTCAGTCTAAAAAAGGAGGAAGGATTCCCAGATGTTAGGAAAAGGTCTTACACTCAATTTCTGTCCCCTTCCAAATACATATTCTCAGAAAACTTCCAATGAAACCTCCATCTTATGGCTGATGTAAGTGGATATAAGGAAAGAATATGAGGAAAAAGAAAACATTTGAAGTCAGATATTAGGAAGAAAAGGAAGACTATAAGAAAATACTCATTCAAAAATAAAATAATTTCAGCCGATGCACAAGTCAATCAGCAGAACAAATATTGCTTTTAAAGGTCATATTAGGAGTTGCTTTCTCTGCTTCACTCCATTTCTAAATGAATCTATTCAGTTCTTCCACTATTTCCTTTACGGGAGCCAACCATTTCTAACTTCACCTACCAAAATAATGGCTTCATTGACTCTTATATTTCAACTCTCTGCTATATTAAACAAAACCTCATTCTTTGTTATGCTTTGATTGTTACACTTTTTCTTTTGTGCATAGCAGTGCCTTCTTTATGCTCCCATAGTTTCCCTCCCCCCCAACCCCCCCCCCCACCGCTTAGGCTGGCTATTACACTCTAAGCTTCTATTTTTGTTCACAATCAAGTTTTACAATTTGTCAATCATCCACATTTTAAAACTTTTATGATTATTTTTGCCTAACAGTATGCACGCCATCTGAGCCAGCTGTCTTAATCCTTTAGAGTGTGGCCATTTTTCTCTACTATACTTTTGGGTAATAACCATTGCCAATTTATCCTGCTAAGTAAATTCCTCATTTTATTGAAATTGTTTATACAAAGCTTTTTTAAAAAAAAATTTATTTATTTTTGGCTGCGTTGGGTCTTCGTTGCTGCGTGGGCTTTCTCTAGTTGCGGTGAGTGGGGGCTACTCTTCGTTGCGGCACGAGGGCTCAGTAGTTGTGGCTCGTGGGCTCTAGAGCGCAAGCCCACTAGTTGTGACACACGGGCTTAGCTGCTCCACGGCACGTGGGATCTTCCTGGACCGGGGCTTGTACCCGTGTCCCCTGCACTGGCAGGCGGACTCTTAACCACTGTGCCACCAGGGAAGTCCCTATATAAAGCTTAAGTTACTCACATGTATGCCCATACTCTCTTCTCCCTCCCACTTCACTCTGGTAGAAGTCTGAAACCCTATTTATTTATTATCATAGTTTCCCAAACTCCTCCATATTAGCTTTCTGACTTGCCATAGACTCCTTCCTCAATACGACAAAGGCTTATTAAAAATCAGAGAATCAAATCGTGTGCCAAGAGGCACTTCCAGAGATCATCTTGTACTGACAGGACAAAATTCTTTCTCCTGGTTCACCCTCTGCTGGCTGTGTGACAACCTTGACCAAATCACTTAACCCTTCTTTGCTTCAGTTTCTTTTTGAAATGGGGATAATCATGTTTGCACTACAGAGTTGTTGTGAAGATTAAAATAGTTAGTAGATATAACTGCTTAGTACAGTTCATGGCATATACTGTGCCCTCAATATATGCTAGCTAATATTTTTCAAATAAACTTTTTATTTTACAATAGTTTTAGATTCACAGAAAAGTTGCAAAGCTAGTGCACATTGTACCCATATACCTCACACCCAGTTTTCCCTACATCTTAAATTAGCATGTTAAATTTGTCACAACTAATAAATCAATATTGATATGCTATTATTAACTAATGACTTTTAACCTAATGTCCTTTTTCTGTTGCAGGATCCCATCCAGGAGGCTGCAGTCCATTGAGATATCGTGTTTCCTTAGGCTCCTCTAAACTGTGACAATTTCTCAAACTTTCCTTGTTTTTGATGATTTGACAATTTGGGGTTGTAAAATGTTTTGCAGAATGTCCCTGGATTTTGGTTTGTATGATGTTTTTCTTATATTGATACTTAGGCAGGAGTCATGGGATTTGGGAGAAAGACTGAAGACATAAGGTACCATTCATGAGAATCACATCACATCAAGAGTACCTACTCTCAACATGCCTTATCATTGAGGATGTTAATCTAGATCTCCACCATAAAGTGTCCCCTCCCCCAACTTTCCACACTATATTCTTTGCAAGGAAGTCGCTATGTGCAGTCCCAGTCCACATTTAAAATCTGGGGAGTTATGTTCTACCTCCCTGAGGGGGGCAGTATCTACATAAATGTTTGAAATTCTTCTGTATCAGAAAATTTCTACTCTCATTTATTTTATTCAATCAATCAATCAATCATTTATTTACATCAGTAAGAATCATAAATATTTATTTTATCCTTTGGGTTACAATCCAATACTACATTATTTATTTTGGCACTTAACTCAGTTGTTCCAGCTTTGGCTGTTGGGAGTACTTTCATTTGGCTCCTGGGTCTCCTTGATATGCCCCCTCATTGTTTTCCTTTTTCCTTTGAGCACTTCCTTACTTCCTGGCATTACAAGATGCTCCAGACTCATGTTGCATATTCCTGCCCCAGCCCTAGAATCAGCCATTTCTCCAAAGAGCCCTAGTTCCTTATATTGGAGAATTGCATTAAAAACCCAGATCTGGGCACTGGGCATGCTCTTTGCTACTGGAGTGTGTTTTGTTTCTAGGCTCTCTCAGTAGAAAGAATTAAGAAATAGCACATGTATATACACATACACACAATTATTTCTATATATACATATGTGTCTCTATTAAGGTAAACGTGAGTTCATACTGATGTTTACCACTCTAATCCAATACCACACAGTTCCTTCTAGCCTGCTAATATTTTATTAGCTATTCATTCATTCAACAGATTTTGCTGAGTGCCTATTAGATGCCAGGCCTTATGCTCAGGACTGAGGAATAGAAAGTATGGTGGATACTATCCCCACTCTCATGTGGCTTAGAATTCAGGTGACAGCTTAAATATTTACTTTAGTTCTTTGGTACTACCAAGGATTGACATCACTCATAATAGTCTATTTTCACATCTCTCTATTTTTCCCACCATATTTCATTCCCCCACTTCCAAGACTGTACTACTTTCTATTCACCTATTTCCCTCTCTACCCTCATTTCTCTTCCAACTCTTTGTCCTCTGCAATTTTTCATCTCTCATAAAACACACTCCAGGAAAAAAGAGACTATAATATAAGCATATTACTACTTCCATTCCAAAGCTCTTTCACATCTCATTTTTGACTACAGAATTCCTTGAAGAAGATAAGGTTATTGCTAAGGTGTTTTGTCTATAGTGGTATCTTATGATTGCTACTGACATGTATGAACTTGTATGGGATGCTTCACAGAGGAGGCCCCAAATGGTCATGTATTTCTGTGAGAAATTGCAGGGCACAAACTATTCTACTGGGCAGATAGATGATCTCTATTCATGCAAAACACTATAGGGCCACTGACTTTAGTGCCTTTCTTTGCTGCTTACTGAAAAAAGTTCAGTGACATTTTTATATATTCTTACACTTAGTAAATATTTTCTTTTATGTTAAATTCAACCCGATCCTTCTCACCACTTGAGGGAAACTAAGATTATCTCTGTCCATGAAGGAAACTCACTTGTAATTTTCTTTCTCATACTGTCATAGTTTCGTTTGGATAACAAATTTATACTAGCTTGTAAAATGGACCATGCCATATATTCTTTTTTCCGTCTGCCGATGGAGTTTATATAAGACTGGAATGAACAATTCCTGGATTATTTAGAAGAGATCACCTACAAAATTATATAGGCCCAGTGATTTAAATTTTTTGTTGTTAAAAATTATTCAACTACTGATTTGATTTCCTTAATGGCTTTAACATTATTTAGGTTTTCTAGTTATTCTTGAGCTAGTTTTAGCCAGTTATACTTTCCTAAAAATGTTTTCATTTCTTTTGTTTTAGAATTAATGATATAAGGATGTCCATTGTCACCACTTTTATTCAACATAGTTTTGGAAGTCCTAGCCACAGCAATCAGAGAAGAAAAAGAAATAAAATGAATACAAATTGGAAAAGAAGTAAAACTGTCACTGTTTGCAGATGACATGATAATATACATAGAAAATCCCAAAGATGCTACCAGAAAACTATGAGAGCTCATCAGTGAATCTGGTAAAGTTGCAGGATACAAAATTAATACATAGAAATCTCTTGCATTCCTATACACTGACAACGAAAGATCAGAAAGAGAGATTAAAGAAACAGTCCCATTTACCATTGCAACAGAAAGAATAAAATACCTAGGAATAAACCTGCCTAAGGAGGCAAAAGACCTGTACTCAGAAAACTATAAATTATTGATGAAAAAAATCAAAGATGACACAAACAGTTGGAAAGATATACCATGTTCTTGGATTGGAAGAATCAATATTGTGACAATGAATATACTACCCAAAGCAATCTACAGATTCAATGCAAACTCTATCAAATGACCAATAGCATTTTTCACAGAATTAGAACAAAAATTTTACAATTTGTATGGAAACACAAAAGACCAAGAATAGCCAAAGCAACCTTGAGAAAGAAAAATGGAGCTGGAGGAATCAGGCTCCCTGACTTCAGACTATACTACAAAGCTACAGCAATCAAAACAGTATGGTACTGGCACAAAAAAAGAAATATAGATCAATGGAATAAGACAGTAAGTCCAGAGATAAACCCACACACTTATGGTCACCTAATCTATGGCAAAGGAGGCAAGAATTACAATGGAGAAAAGACAGCCTCTTCAATAAGTGGTGCTGGGAAAACTGGACAGCTACATGTAAAAGAATGAAATTAGAACACTCTCTAACACCATACAAAAAAATAAACTCAAAATGGATTAAAGGGCTTCCCTGGTGGCACAGTGGATAAGAATCTACCTGCCAATGCAGGGGACACAGTTTCGATCCCTGGTCCGGGAAGATTATATATGCCACGGAGCAACTAAGCCCATGCACCACAACTACTGAGCCTGCACTCTAGAGCCTGTAAGCCACACTACTGAAGCCCATGTGCCTAGAGCCCAGGCTCCACAACAAGAGAAGCCACCACAATGAGAAGCCTGCACACCACAACAAAGAGTAGCCCCTGCTCACCACAATTAGAGAAAGCCCGTGTGCAGCAACAAAGACCCAACATAGCCAAAAAGAAAGAAAGAAAAAAGCCATAACTTAAAAAGAAGTGGATTAAAGACCTAAATGTAAGGCCAGATACTAGAAAACTTTTACAGGAAAATATAGTGAGGTCACTCTCTGACATAAATCGCAGAAAGATCTTTTTGGATCTACCTCCTAGATTAATGAAAATAAAAACAAAAATAAACAAATGGGACCTAATTAAACTTCAAAGCTTTTGCACAGCAAAGGAAACCATAAACAAAATGAAAAGGAAACCCTCAGAATGGGAGAAAATATTTGCAAATGAATCAACTGACAAGGGATTAATCTCCAAAATATACAAACAGCTCATGCAGCTCTATGTCAAAAAGACAAACAACCCAATCAAAAAATGGGCAGAAAATCTAAAAAGACAGTTTTCCAAAGAAAATATACAGATGGCCAAAAAGCACATGAAAAGATACTCAACGTCACTAATTATTAGAGAAATGCAAGTCAAAACTACAATGAGATATCACCTCATACCAGTCAGAATGGCCATCATCAAAAAACCTACAAACAATAAATGCTGGAGAGGGTGTGGAGAAAAGGGAACCCTCCTACATTGTTGTTGGGAATACAAACTGGTACAACCACTATGGAGAACAGTATGCAGGTTCCTTCAAAAAATGAAAATAGAGCTACCATATGAACCAGCAATCCCACTCCTGGGCATATATCTGGAGAAAACCATAATTCAAAAAGATACATGCACCCCAATGTTCACTGCAGCACTATTCACAATAGCCAGGACATGGAAGCAACCTAAATGTCCATCATCAGAGGAATGGATAAAGAAAATGTGGTATATATATATACAATGGACTATCACTCAGCCATAAAAAAGAATGAACTAATGCCATTTGCAGCAGCATGGATGGACCTAGAGATTGTCATACCAAGTGAGGTAAGTCAGAAAAAGACAAATATCATGTGATATCACTTAAATGTGGAATCTAAAAAAAGGCTACAAATGAGCTTATCTACAAAACTGAAATAGTTACATATGTAGAAAATAAACTTATGTTTACTAGGGAGTAAAGATGGGGGAAAGGATAAATTGGAAGATTGGTATTGATACATATACACTATTATATATAAAATAGATAACTAATAAGGATCTACTGTATAGCACAGGAAACTCTACTCAATACTCTGTAAGGCCTGTATGGGAAAAGAATCTAAAAAGAGTGGATATATGTATTTGTATAACAGATTCACTTTGCTGTACACCTGAAACTAACACAACATTATAAATGAATTATACCCAAATAAAATTTTTTTTTAAATGAAAAAAAAGAAAGAGAAATTAAGGAAACAATTCCATTCACCATCGCATCAAAAAGAATAAAATACCTAGGAATAAACTTACCTAAGGAGACAAAAGACCTCTACTCTGAAAACTATAAAACACTGATGGAAGAAACCAAAGATGGCAAAATCAGATGGAAAGATATACCATGTTCTTGGATTGGAAGAATCAATATTGTCAAAGTGACAATAATACCCAAGGCAGTCTACAGATTCAATGCAATCCCTATCAAATTACCAATGGCAGTTTTCACAGAACTAGAACAAAAAATTTCACAATTTATATGGAAACACAAAAGACCCTGAATAGCCAAAGGAATCCTGAGGAAAAAGAAACAGGAGCTGGAGGAATCAGGCTCCCTGACTTCAGACTATAGTACAAAACTACAGTAATCAAAATAGTATGGTACTGGGCTTCCCAGTACCACTGGGCACAGTGGTTGAGAGTCCACCTGCTGATGCAGGGGACACGGGTTCATGCCCTGGTCCGGGAAGATCCCACATGCCGCAGAGCGGCTGCGCCCATGAGCCATGGTCGCTGAGCCTGCGCGTCTGGAGCCTGTGCTCCGCAACGGGAGAGGCCACAACAGTGAGAGGCCTGTGTACTGCAAAAATTAATAATAATAATAATAATAATAATATGGTACTGGTGCAAAAACAGAAATATAGATCAATGGAACAGGATAGAAAGCCCAGGAATAAGCTCACACACCTACAGTCAATTAATCTACGACAAAGGAGGCAAGAATATACAATGGAGAAAAGACAGTCTCTTCAATAAGTGGTGCTGGGAAAACAGGATAGCTAAATGTAAAAGAAAGAAATTATAACATTCTCTAACACCATATACAAAAATTAACTCAAAATAGATCAAAGACCTAAATGTAAGGCCAGACACCATAAAACACTTAGAGGAAAACATAGACAGAATGCTCTTTGACATAAATCGCAGCAAGATCTTTTTTGATCCACCTCCTAGAGTAATGAAAACAAAAATAAACAAATGGGACCTACTTAAACTTAAAAGCTTCTTCACAGCACAGGAAACCATAAACAAAACGAAAAGACCACCCACAGAATGGGAGAAAATATTTGCAAATGAAGCAACCAACAAGGGATTAATCTCCAAAATATATGTACAACTCATGCAGCTCTATGTCAAAAAAATAAACAACCCAATCAAAAAATGGTTAGAAAATCTAAATAGATATTTCTCCAAAGAAAACATACAGGCGGCCAAAAAGTACATGAAAAGATGCTCAACATCACTAATTATCAGAGAAATGCAAGTCAAAACTACAATGAGGTGTCACCTCACACAGGTCAGAATAGCCATCATCAGAAGTCTACAAACAATGAATGCTGGAGAGGATGTGGAGAAAAGGGAACCCTCCTACATTGTCTGTGGGAACATAAATTGGTAAAACCACTATGGAGGTCCCCTCAAAAAATGAATATAGAGCTACCATGTGATCCAGCAATCCCACTCCTGGGTATATATCCAGAGAAAGCCAAAATTTGAAAGTATACATGCACCCCAGTGTTCATTGCAGCACTATTTTTGATAACCAAGACATAGAAGCAACCTAAATGTCCATCGTCAGAGGAATGGATAAATATGTGGTACATATATACAATGGACTATCACTCAGCCATAAAAAAGAATGAAATAATGCTATTTGCAGCAACTTGGATGGACCTAGAGATTATTATAGTAAGTGACGTAAATCAGACAAAGACAAATATATGATATCACTCATGTGGAGTCTAATTTAAAAAGATA
Source organism: Orcinus orca (assembly GCF_937001465.1). Lineage (NCBI taxonomy): Eukaryota > Metazoa > Chordata > Mammalia > Artiodactyla > Delphinidae > Orcinus > Orcinus orca. The sequence goes on along the minus strand of NC_064559.1, from coordinate 108,520,868 downwards.
CAAATGAACTTATTTACAAAACAGAAACAGACTTACAGATATCAAGAACAAACTTATGGTTACCAAAGGGGAAACATGGAGGGGAGAGACAAATTAGGAGTTTGGGATGAACATACACACACTACTATATATAAGATAGATAACAAACAAGGGCTTACTGTATAGCACAGGGAACTCTACTCATTATTCTGTGATAACTTATATACGAGAAAAGAATCTAAAAAAAGAATGAATATACGTATATGTATAACTGAAGCACTTTGCTGTACATCTGAAACTAACACAAAATCAAAATCAACTAAACTCCAATAAAATTAAAATTTAAAAAAAAGTATGATACAGCGGCCCATCAGCCTGGTCTCTATTTAAAACAAATTTGAAAGAAAATAACAATGAAGAATTTTCATGTCCTTTGGATTTATATTTTGATCATTTCTCATTTGGGAAGGCTATCATCTAAATAAGAAGGGACAAGATAACTACAGTGGTAAATTTTAGGAACAAAGATTGGTGGAAGAATAAACAAAAAGACAATACAGTAAATAATTTGGGAAATTATGTAGGAAAAGAAGAAAAGAGAAGAAGAGGTAGACAGGAGAGTTATTCAAACACTATACAAAGAAAAGAGTTAGATTCAGGGGTTCAGATTTAAAAATATTCTTTAGCCTCTATTATGGGCCTGCCTATATCTTAGGCTTTAAACAAAATGTAAAAGACCTCTGCTTTAAAGGAACTTACATTCTAGTTGTTATCTATCAGTTAAGATTATGTTGTCTGCATTAAAAAAATGTTTAAAAAATGAAAAAAAATCATATTTTCCCCTCTAACATAAAAAACAAAACTCAATATAAATAAAATTAATGATATAAAGTTGTTATAATATTCTCCATTATTTTTATCACTGAAAGAATGTAATTATATCTCTTCCTTCATTCTGAAGGTTGTATATGTATGCTTGCTCGCTTTTGTCTTGAGTAATCTTTCCAGAGGTTTGCCAATTTTATTAGTCTTTTCGAAGAACAACTCTGAGATTTTTTATTCTTTCTATTGTATTTTCTTTTTTATTATTTTCTGCTCTTTGTTATTTCCTCTATTTTCTATGTTGTAGTTGATGTTATCAAATTTATAAAGTTGAGTGTGTAGTACATTAATTTAACCTTTTCTATTTACTAATAATTTAAGCCCTCATATTTCCATCCAAGTGCTATTTTAGCTTTATATCACAAGTTTTGATTAGTATTTTACTACTGTTATATCTTCTAATTGTCATTTCTTTTTGACCTGTAAGTTATTAGAAATGTGATTTTATGTTTCCAAATGTATGAACTTTTTAATATTTGTTTTTAACTTAATTGTATAAAGATTAATTTGTTCTAAATGATATTTATCTTTGAAATTATTGACATACACTTAATGGCCAAATCTGTGTTTTATTTTTGTCAATGTTTTATGTGTACTTAAAATTGAGTATTCCTCAATTGGTGGAAGCAATGTCCTGTGTAAAGGTAAGACTGAGCTTGTATTTTCATTTTTTTTCAAAATTCCTGCTGATATTTTTGCCTGGTTTGAGGATATGGGGAGGGGGAAGGGTAAACTGTGACAAAGTGAGAGAGGGACATGGACATTTATACAATACCAAATGTAAAATAGATAGCTAGTGGGAAGTAGCCACATAGCACAGGGAGATCAGCTCAGGTGCTTTGTGACCGCCTGGAGGGGTGGGATAGGGAGGGTGGGAGGGAGGGAGATGCAAGAGGGAAGAGATATACATATGTATATGTATAACTGATTCACTTTGTTATAAAGCAGAAACTAACACACCATTGTAAAGCAATTATACTCCAATAAAGATGTAAAATATATATATATATCAATTATTTAGAAAGGTGTTAAAATCTCTCTCCTTAAAAGTAAAATCTCTCCTTAAAAGGTAAAATCTCTCTCCTTAAATTAATCCTTGAAGTTTTATCAAATTTTGCTTTATATACATTGTCATTTGACTCATACATGTTTAGAATTATTATGCCTTATTATTATTTTCATATTAGTGATATTGTCATATCACTAGTTAGTAGTGATATAAAACTTTTATCATTATGTAGTGATTCTGTTGCTTTTGCAGAATGATTTTTGCCTTAAAGTCTATTATTTTTTATGTTACTAAGGCGAATCAAACTTTCATTTGGATAGTTTTTGCCTGGTTCACCTATTTTCATCCTTTTCAAGCTTTTTGTATTCTTTTTGATTAATAGCAAATAATCATTTAAGAAATTCAGTCCAGAAGTCTCTGTCTAATTTTAGAGCATATACACTGATTATTATCAACAATTTATTTAGGTTTATTTCTACCATATTATTTTGTACTTCTCTTTGTTCTGCTTTTCTAGCTATCTGTAGTTTTTTTTCCTCCTTTCTTGACATTTTATTATTATGTTTATTTGCTGAGGCTTTTCTTGATTGCTTCATTTTCACCCTCTACTAGTATGCAAGTTATACACTCCATTTCTATTCTTTTAAAGGTCACCTTAGAAATTTTAACATGCATACTTGAATTATCAAAGTCTCCTCCCAAACAAAACAAGGGCTTTAGACCACTTTAAATTTATCAACCCTTTGTCATTTATACAATGCTGTTGGGTAGTATTTCATTCCATTTTGTCCCCTCCTTAACAAGATCGTCAATGTTTGTTTGCTTAGATACTTAGATTTATCCACTATTTGGGTTATTCTTTGCCCATCATTTCTTATTTTAATTCAGATCTTTCCTCTTCTATTTTCCCTTCTTTGTGCAGTTCACCCCTTATAATTTATTTTAATGATAATCTGTTTGAGATAAAATAGATTTTATGTGTATGAAAAAGTATTCGTTACTAAATTCTTAGAAGATAATTTCATTTGGCATATGATTCTAAGCTGATGATAACTTCCTTTCAGAATGTTGAAGTAATTATTCTCCAGTTTTCTGGTTTCCATGGTTACTGACAAGTCAGCAATAAGATTATTTGTTGTTTCTTTGTGTTGCTGTTATGCCCTCTCTGGTTTTATCAGGATCTTCTCCTCATCTTTGATTTTCTACAGTGTCATTATGATATATCTAGTAATGACTGCTTTTTATTTATCCTGCTTGGGATTCATTCTGCTTCCTGAATCTGTCAAATAATATCTTTAATAAATTATGGAAATTTTCTCAGCAAGTATGTCTTCACATATTTCCTCTCATCCATTTTTCCTATTGTTTTCATTTGAAATTCCAAGATGTATGTTTGATCTTCGTACTCTATCCTTACATTTATTACTTGTCTTATATTTTCCATATCTCTGTTTCTCTTTGCAGGCATACCTCAGAGATATTGAGGGTTCAGTTCCATACTACTGCAATAAAGCAAATATTGCAATAAGGAAGTCATATGAATTTTAAAACTTCCCAGTGGATATCAAAGTTGTGTTCACACTATACTGTAATCTAGTAAGTGTGCAGTAGCATTATGTCTAAAAAACAATGTACATACCTTAATTAAAAATAGAGCTACCATATGATCCAGCAATCCCACTCCTGGGCATATATCCAGAGAAAACCATAATTCGAAAGGATACATGCACCCCAGTGTTCATTGCAGCACTATTCACAATAGCCAGGACATGGAAGTTACCTAAATGTTCATTGACAGAGGAATGGATAAAGAAGATGTGGTACACATATACAATGGAATATTACTCAGCCATAAAAAGAATGAAATAATGCCATTTGCAGCAATATGGATGGACCTAGAGATTGTCATATTGAGTGAAGTAAGTCAGAGGAAAACAAATATAATATGGTATCACTTATATGTGGAATCTTAAAAAATGGTACAAATAAACTTATTTAAGGAAGAAATAGAATCACAGATGTAGGAACCAAACTTCTGGTTACTTGGGGGAAAGGATAAATTGGGAGACCGGGATTGACATATACACACTACTATATATAAAATAGATAACTAATAAGGACCTACTGTATAGCACAGGGAACTACTCAATACTCTGTAATGGCCTATGTGGGAAAAGCATCTAAAGAAGAGTGGATATATATGTATATGTATAACTGGTTCACTTTGCTGTACGCCGGAAACCAACACAACATTGTAAATCAACTATACTCCAATAAAAATTAAAAAAAAATACTTCATTGCTAAAAAATGCTAACCATCATCTGAATCTTCAGCGATTTGTAATTTTTTGCAATAGTAGCATCAAAGATCATTGATCACAGATCATCAAAAACTTATAATGATAATAAAAAAGTTTGAAATATTGTGAGAATTACCAAAATGTGACACAGAGACAGGAAGTGAAAAAATGCTGTTGGAAAAATGGTGCTGACAGACTTGCTCAACACAGGGTTGACACAAACCTTCAATTTGTAAAATACATAGTATCTGAGAAGCATAATTAAGCAAAGTGCAATAAAACAAGGTATGCCTATACTAAATTTTCTGTAATTCATTCAGATTTATCTTGTATTACACTAATTTTCTCTTCATCCATGTCTAACTTGCTGCTTAATATTTCATTTTTATGAAAATAAAAAAAAACTATGCAATTTTTTTCATAAAAAATCTATGTGAATTTTTTTTAAATGTGCCTGGTAATTTGAGTGTCTTATTTATTCCTTGATCTATTTAATACTCTTTTATTTCTTTTAACATAGTAAGCATGCTTATTTTATATTCTTACCTGATAATTCTACCATTTGAAGTAGTAAGTGTCTCTGAATACATCTTTTGTCACTCGTGGAGCATTGCTGCTTTGGGCATTTTATTATTATTACTTTCTTTGAGTACATATTACTGAAATATTTGAGGCCTGGATTGGAGATATCTTTCTCTCATAAGCATGTGTATGCTATTTCTAAATTTAAAATTTTGCAGATTACAAAACTACAAAACTTTGAGGGTGGGCTTGCAGTTTTAAAGTCTCAGAGAGATTTCGTTTTCACCCTCTGCCAAGGCTAGGACAAGCAAGTTTCTTTGCTGTCACCCTCTCGGGAGTGGACTTTATATATGCACACATTTGGACTATTTCAGCAAAGCTGTACTCCCTTGCAGTTTCAGCTTTATGTGGGGGCCTACTATTCAATGGCCCACCTCGAGTAAGCCCTAGGCATTCTCTCTAGTCCTTCCACTCCTCACGGGATTGTCAGAATGGAAGCGCATGGTCACTTTGGTGCTTCCTTACCTTCCCAGTTTCCTGTTTTTACAGATACTTTGTTTTTGGCCTCTGAGGATTTCTCTTACATTCTTATCAGCTCAATAGTATACTTTAATATATTTTAAAGTACAACTTTAGTCAGAATTTTAAAGTTTTTTGTAAGGAGAAGGTTGTTCACTGTACTTAGTGTATCATACTGTCAGAAGTATTATAACCCATTTTCAAATAATGTCTATTCTAGACAAGGCAGCTTTCAAAATGAAAGCGCAACAGGTAACCTCTTTCCTCTTAAATTATCCCCGCAGTCAAGAACTCCTGTCTGATCAGTTGGTGGACGTCTGGCAATTCTGCTTCAACATATGCAGCCTCAGTAGTATTTGTACCTTTTAGGAAGAACATTCTTTATGTGAACAAGTTTTAAGAATTTATTTTCCTGAAATTGATATATATTTTTTGCTTATACGTACCAAAAGTGAACAAAACCTGTTCAGTGATAGAAACACTTGAATATAAAGGAGAGAGCCTATGTGAGGTGCTAAAATCTCTAAAAAATATGACCATTCAAATATTCTCAGGAAGAGCCAAAGGTAATGTCCTTTACCCTAATCCCCCCACAAAGACGTTGAAAACTAGTGTAAGCCAAAAATGCAACAGAAGGATCTTCTGAGAGTGAGACGGAATAAATCTTCCAAGCATGGAATAAATGTCATTGCAATCAAAGGCATTGTCTACCACATGAGAGGAATACTGAGCACATATGCAGAGCATAGGAAATCCTCTAGTCAAAGGTCACACATTAATAGGCAACAAACTGTACAAAATCACTTACTGGGGGAACAGCATAGATATAAAATGCAGATTTGAATGGAACCACACCCTACATTTACTCCTTTTTCCTGGTGTACAAGGCCCTATATTGCCCTTGGGAAATGAACAATGCACTAAGAAATATTAAGGAGGGGCTTTATGGATGGAAACAGATGGAGTGGGCTGCTGGCAGTATAACGGCTCTGTGAATTGCATTTCTTGAGCATTTTGAAGTGGGACGGGGCAGAAGAGGAAAGCACAAAGAACAAGAGGAAGAAGGTACGGGGCTTAGGTTTTCAACAGAAAGACTAGTTGTGGTAGCCAGATGGAGAGACGTCTGGGGAGTTTGTTTGGATTTTCTTTGGTTCTTTAAAGGGAAAGCAATTTTGGCTCTGAGATTCAGAGCCTCTTTATAATTGTTTATAATTGTAACTCCCCTCACATTTCTATCCAGGGACAATATGGAATAATGGAAGAACTTTATATGTAACTTCCTGTCAAACTGCTTTAAAGAAAAAATATGACTTTTCTCAATGAGTTACATTTCCAATGCCCATGGAAATGCTGATGCAAAAGGATCTGTTCTGAAAATAATCAACTTGAAAATCACAAGTATAATAAGAATAGTTTTATACTAATTAAATTCTATTTAGCAGCCCAGGAAAGGAGAAGGGGTAGATATTTTCCAAACCTCCTAAGTTAAAATTCAGAATGTTATCAGATTTACATGAAGTAGAATTTTGTTTTTATTTTACTTATCTTTTTCATTCTCGTTGGAAACTTAAGATAGGCATTTGTCTGAAAAGATGATATGTACTTTACACAACTTAATCCTTGCTGATTGGAATTCAAGCTGAAATAAATACAGGTGCTGAAACTTTGCAGAAATTCCAAATACTTACATTCAGCTCAAATATCCAATCTAGAATGTTGTGCCTCTGAAATCAAGAGTTAATCATCCCCTCCCCATGCATTACATATTGTCACCATGATTCTGATTAAAATCATAATTCTGATCATGGTTGATAGTTACAACGAGAAGACTTTTTGTGGTGGCAGAGGGATACAATCACCGAAAACGAGACAAAATTACCGATTCTTGCTCCTGTAATTATTCCCACAAAGACTCATGTCATGTACTTGATGGTTCCAACAACAGAGCATAAGAAGTCCCTGTAAAATCAATGCTAGCACAATGATTGGCACATATAAACATCAATAAATGGTAGCCATTATGGATTTCATTTTCATTATTATTATTATTGGCCTTATAAAATAGATGTTACCAGTAACTTATAATATCTTTGTGCTGATGGTCTCTGATAAACAAAAACCAACTCACTCATATAAAACACCCATGGCTGTTTTCCCTATTATTCTATTCTGGCCACTAATGCCTCTGCTTCATCTGTAATATTAGATAGAAACCTTGCATATTAATTATATCTCCTTTCTTGACCTCTCACCCACTGGAATCTTTAACTTATTTTTCTGCTGCTGATGTTGTCTTAATGTTAGGAAACAGAAAGGGTCCTCTCCCTTCTTCAGCCCAGGAAAGGAGAAGGAATGGGTGGGTATTTTCCAAATCTCCCAAGTTGAAATTCAGAATGAACTTCCCTTAGAAACAAAATCCAAGTGGAAGTAACCAAATGAGTCAGCGACTTTCAGGCCTGTGAAATGTTTTCCATGCTATGACAATAAAGAAACTAGTCAATGGAAGGAGCAGGTGAAGCTGTCCACTGACTCACAGCAAGGAACCCTAAAACCTTGCAATTTCAGACAAGAGCTGGAAAGCACCTGGATGAAGAGAGAGAACATTATAGGTGAGAGAGTGGGCACAGGCAAAACATCAAAAAGGAAAAGTCTGTGCTGTGTGTGTGTGTGTATGTGTTATGTTGGTCAGCTGGGGTGGGTTGGGGGGCTACAGCAACAAGACCAACAAGATTGGAATCAAGAGTGTGTTAAAATAAAGATGTGCAGGATATAAGGTTGGTAGCCAGTATTAAGCCAGATTACAGAGGCTCTCCTTAGAAAATTTCAGAGATGTGAATCATGATCGGTTTGACTCCTGGGTCTTGAACCTATTTCGGTTTTTCAACAAATCAGTCTCATCTCCATCCATAGGCTCAGTCCTGACCCATGTCAAGTGACAGGCAGTCATGCTTCTGGGCCCAGACTGATTGTGTCCTCTGATTCAATCATCAAGCTTTTGCCTTGTTTCTAGTCCTGAACTCTGCCACTGTGCCCTGATCCTGTTATTTGGATTTCTACTCTGTTTCCCATTCCTGGGTTCTCACCTTGTCCAGGTGATGATGCTTTCCTCTCACATTGGCATCCTTCCTCTCCCTTTGGCATCTCTGCCCCTTATTGTAGCCCTCTTTATCTCCTTACCCATTGGATTCTTTCCATGAAAGCTAGTTCCTGTCACTCACACGAGAACTCTTTTATACAGATTTCTTTGAAAATACTACCTGTAACTTGCCCTATGTACTATCCTAATAACCACACTGCCACCATGGGTGGGTCTGTAACAATTCTCTTGTCCTCTCATTTCTTCTCTGTCTGCTGCTTAAGAGATTATAGCTATGTGGAGATAATTTTTTATTTTGTCACTACTTCACTCAAGGACCTTTTTTTTTTTTTAAGATTTTTAGAAATTTCATGTAATGTCTGAAACATTTATATTAACATATTTTCATACAAATAACCCAAAGAAAGTTTAGTATTACTTGTTTTTTGCTTGTTTGTTTTATACTGCAGGTTTTTATTAGTCATCAATCTTATACACATCAGTGTATACATGTCAATCCCAATCGCCCAATTCAGCACACCACCATCCCCACCCCACCGCAGTTTTCCCCCCTTGGTGTCCATAAGTTTGTTCTCTACATCTGTGTCTCAACTTCTGCCCTGCAAACCGGTTCATCTGTACCACTTTTCTAGGTTCCTCATACATGCGTTAATATACGATATTTGTTTTTCTCTTTCTGACTTACTTCACTCTGTATGACAGTCTCTAGACCAATCCACGTCTCTACAAATGACTCAATTTCGTTCCTTTTTATGGCTGAGTAATAATCCATTGTACATATGTACCACAACTTCTTTATCCATTCGTCTGTCGATGGGCATTTAGGTTGCTTCCATGACCTGGTTATTGTAAATAGTGCTGCAATGAATATTGGGGTGCATGTGTCTTTTTGAATTATGGTTTTCTAAGGGTATATGCCCAGTAGTGGGATTGCTGGATCATATGGTAGTTCTATTTTTAGTTTTTTAAGGATCCTCCATACTGTTCTCCATAGTGGCCGTATCAATTTACATTCCCACCAACAGTGCAACAACCTCTCCAGCATTTGTTGTTTGTAGATTTTCTGATGATGCCCATTCTAACTGGTGTGAGGTGATACCTCATTGTAGTTTTGATTTGCATTTCTCTAATAATTAGTGATGTTGAGCAGCTTTTCATGGGCTTCTTGGCCATCTGTATGTCTACTTTGGAGAAATGTCTATTTAGGTCTTCTGCCCATTATTGGATTGGGTTGTTTGTTTCTTTAATATTGAGCTGCATGAGCTGTTTATATATTTTGGAGATTAATCCTTTGTCTGTTGATTCATTTGCAAATATTTTCTCCCATTCTGAGGGTTGTCTTTTCGTCTTGTTTATGGTTTCCTTTGCTGTGCAAAAGCTTTGAAGTTTCATTAGGTCCCATTTGTTTATTTTTATTTTTATTTCCATTACTCTAGGAGGTGGATCAAAAAAGATCTTGCTGTGATTTATGTCAAAGAGTGTTCTTCCTATGTTTTCCTCTAAGAGTTTTATAATGTCTGGTCTTACATTTAGGTCTCGAATCCATTTTGAGTTTATTTTTGTGTATGGTGTTAGGGAGTGTTCTAATTTCATTCTTTTACATGTAGCTGTCCAGTTTTCCCAGCACCACTTATTGAGGAGACTGTCTTTTCTCCATTGTATATCTCTGCCTCCTTTGCCATAGATTAGTTGACCATAGGTGTGTGGGTTTATCTCTGGGCTTTCTATCTTGTTACATTGATCTATGTTTCTGTTTTTGTGCCAGTACCATATTGTCTTGATTACTGTTACTTTGTAGTACAGTCTGAAGTCAGGGAGTCTGATTCCTCCAGCTCCATTTTTTTCCCTCAAGACTGCATTGGCTATTCGGGGTCTTTTGTGTCTCCATACAAATTTTAAGATGATTTGTTCTACTTCCGTAAAAAAATGCCATTGGTAATTTGATAGGAATTTCATTGAATCTGTAGATTGCTTTGGGTAGTATAGACATTTTCACAATATCCATTCTTCCAAAAAAAAACATGGTATATCTCTCCATCTGTTGGTGTCACCTTTAATTTCTTTCATCAGTGTCTTATAGTTTTCTGCATACAGGTCTTTTGTCTCCCTAGGTAGGTTTATTCCTAGGTACTTTATTCTTTTTGTTGCAATGGTAAATGGGAGTGTTTCCATAATTTCTCTTTCAGATTTTTCATCATTAGTGTATAGGAATGCAAGAGATTTCTGTGCATTAATTTTGTATCCTGTTACTTTACCAAATTCATTCATTAGCTCTAGTAGTTTTCTGGTGGCATTTTTAGGATTCTCTATGTATAGTATCATGTCATCTGCAAACAGTGACAGTTTTACTTCTTCTTCTCCAATTTGTATTCCTTTTATTTCTTTTTCTTCTCTGATTGTCGTGGCTAGGAGTTCCAAAACTATGTTGAATAATAGTGGTGAGAGTGGACATTCTTGTCTCGTTCCTGATCTTAGAGGAAATGCTTTCAGTTTTTCACCATTGAGAATGATGTTTGCTGTGGGTTTTTCATATATGGCCTTTATTATGTTGAGGTAGGTTCCCTCTATGCCCACTTTCTGGAGAGTTTTGATCATAAATGGGTGTTGAATTTTGTCAAAAGCTTTTTCGGCATCTATTGAGATGATCATATGATTTTTATTCTTCAATTTGTTAATATGGTTGCATCACATTGATTGATTTGCGTATATTGAAGAATCCTTGCATCCCTGGGTTAAATCCCACTTGATTGTGGTGTATGAGCCTTTTAATGTGTTGTTGGATTCTGTTTGCTAGTATTTTGTTGAGGATTTTTGCATCTATATTCATCAGTGATACTGGCCTGTAATTTTCTTTTTTTGTAGTATCTTTGTCTGGTTTTGGTATCAGTGTGATGATGGCCTCATAGAATGAGTTTGGGAGTGTTCCTTCCTCTGCAATTTTTTGAAAGACTTTGAGAAGGATGAGTGTTAGCTCTTCTCTGAATGTTTGATAGAATTCACCTGTGAAGCCATTTGGTCCTGGACTTCTGTTTGTTGGAAGAGTTTTAATCACAGTTTCAATTTCATTACTTGTGATTGGTCTGTTCATATTTTCTGTTTCTTCCTGGTTCAGTCTTGGAGGCTTATACCTTTCTAAGAATTTGTCCATTTCTTCCAGGTTGTCCATTTTATTGGCATAGAGTTGCTTGTAGTAGTCTCTTAGGATGCTTTGTGTTTCTTGTAACTTCTCCTTTTTCATTTCTAATTTTATTGATTTGAGTCCTCTCCCTCTTTTTCTTGATGAGTGTGGCTAATGGTTTATGAATTTTGTTTATCTTCTCAAGGAACCAGCTTTTAGTTTTACTGATCTTTGCTATTGTTTTCTTTGTTTCTATTTCATTTATTTCTGCTCTGAGTTTTATGATTTCTTTCCTTCTGCTAACTTTGGGTTTTGTTTGTTCTTCTTTCTCTAGTTCCTTTAGGTGTAAAGTTAGATTGTTTACTTGGGATTTTTCTTGTTCCTTGAGGTAGGCTTGTATAGCTATAAGTTTCCCCCTCAGAACTGCTTTTGCTGCATCCCATAGGTTTTGGATCATCGTGTTTTCATTGTCATTTTTCTCTAGGTATTTTTTGATTTCCTCTTTGATTTCTTCAGTGATCTCTTGGTTATTTAGTAACGTATTGTTTAGCCTCCATGTGTTTGTGTTTTTTACGTTTTTTTCCCTGTAATTCATTTCTAATCTCACAGTGTTGTGGTCAGAAAAGATGCTTGATATGATTTCAATTTTCTTAACTTTACTGAGGCTTGATTTGTGACCCAAGATGTGATCTATCCTGGAGAGTGTTCCGTGCGCACTTGAGAAGAAAGTGTACTCTGCTGTTTTTGGATAGAATGTCCTATAAATAGCAATTAAATCTATATGGTCTATTGTGTCATTTTTTTTTTTTTTTTTTATGGCACGCGGGCCTCTCGCTGTTGTGGCCTCTCCCACTGCTGAGCACAGGCTCTGGACGCGCAGGCTCAGCAGCCATGGCTCACGGGCCCAGCCGCTCCGCAGCATGTGGGATCTTCCCAGACCGGGGCATGAACCCGTGTCCCCTGCATCGGCAGGCGGACTCCCAACCACTGTGCCACCAGAGAAGCCCCTCTATTGTGTCATTTAAGGCTTCTGTTTCCTTATTTATTTTCATTTTGCATGATCTGTGCATTGGAGTAAGTGAGGTGTTAAAGTCCCCCACTATTATTGTGTTACTGTCGATTTCCTCTTTTATAGCTGTTAGCAGTTGCCTTATGTATTGAGGTGCTCCTATGTTGGGTGATTATATATTTATAATTGTTATATCTTCTTCTTGGATTGATCCCTTGATCATTATGTAGTGTCCTTCCTTGTCTCTTGTAACATTCTTTATTTTAAAGTCTATTTTACCTGATATGAGTATAGCTACTCCAGATTTCTTTTGATTTCCATTTGCATGGAATATCTTTTTCCATCCCCTCACTTTCAGTCTGTATGTGTCCGTAGGTCTAAAGTGGATCTTTTTTAAACAGCATATATATGGGTCTTGTTTTTGTATCCATTCAGTGAGCCTGTGTCTTTTGGTTGGAGCATTTAATCCATTCACGTTTAAGGTAATTATCTATATGTATGCTCCTATGACCATTTTCTTAATTGTTTTGGGTTTGTTTTTGTAGATCCTATTCTTCTCTTGTGTTTCCCACTTAGAGAAGTTCCTTTAGCATTTGTTGTAGAGCTGGTTTGGTGGTGCTGAATTCTTTTAGCTTTTGCTTGCCTGTAAAGCTTTTGATTTCTCCATTGAATCTGAATGAGATCCTTGCCAGTTAGAGTAATCTTGGTTGTAGGTTCTTCCCTTTCTTCACTTTAAGTATATCATGCCACTCCCTTCTGGCTTGTTGAGTTTCTGCTGAGAAATCAGCTGTTAACCTTATGGGAGTTCCCTTGTATGTTATTTGTCATTTTTCCCTTGCTGCTTTCAATAATTTTTCTTTGTCTTTAATTTTTGCCAATTTGATTACTATGTATCTTAGGGTGTTTCTCCTTGGGTTTATCCTGTATGGGACTCGCTGTGCTTCCTGGACTTGGGTGGCTATTTCCTTTCCCATGTTAGGGAAGTTTTCAACTATAATCTCTTCAAATATTTTCTTGGGTCCTTTCTCTCTCTCTTCTCCTTTTGGGACCCCTATAATGCAAATGTTGTTGCATTTAATGTTGTCCCAGAGGTCTCTTAGGCTGTCTTCATTTCTTTTCATTCTTTTTTCTTTAGTCTTTTCCACAGGAGTGAATTCCACCATTCTGTCTTCCAGGTCACTTATCCGTTCTTCTGCCTCAGTTATTCTGCTGTTGATTCCTTCTAGTGTATTTTTCATTTCAGTTATTGTATTGTTCATCTCTGTTTGTTTGTTCTTTAATTCTTCTAGGTCTTTGTTAAAATTTCTTGCAGCTTCTCGATCTTTGCCTCCATTCTTTTTCTGAGGTCCCAGATCATCTTCACTATCATTAGTCTGAATTGTTTTTCTGGAAGGTTGCCTATCTCCACTTCATTTAGTTGTGTTTCTGGGGTTTTATCTTGTCCCTTCATCTGGTACATAGCCCTCTGCCTTTTCATCTTGTCTATCTTTCTGTGACTGTGGTTTTTGTTCCACAGGGTGCAGGATTGTAGTTCTTGCTTCTGCTGTTTGCCCTCTGGTGGATAAGGCTATCTAAGAGGCTTGATGGGAAGGACTGGTGGTGGGTAAAGCTGACTGTTGCTCTGGTGGGCAGAGCTCAATAAAACTTTAATCCACTTGACTGTTGATGGGTGGGGCTGGGTTCCCTCCCTGTTGGTTGTTTGGCCTGAGGCAACCCAACACTGGAGGCTACGTGGGCTCTTTGGTGGGACTACTGACAGACTCTGGTAGGGCTTACGCCAAGGAGTACTTCCCAGAACTTCTGCTGCCAGTGTCCTTGTCCCCACGGTGAAACAGAGCCACCCACTGCCTCTGCAGGAGACCCTCCAACAATAGCAGGTAGGTCTGGTTCAGTCTCCCACAGGGTCACTGCTCTCTCCCCTGGGTCCCGATGCCCACAGTACTTTGTGTGTGCCCTCCAAGAGTGGAGTCTCTGTTTCCCCCCAGTCCTGTCGAAGTCCTGCAATCAATTCCCACTAGGCTTCAAAGTCTGATTCTCTAGGAATTCCTCCACCCGTTGCCAGATCCCCAGGTTGGGAAGCCTGATGTGGTGCTCAGAACCTTCACTCCAGTGGGTGGACTTCTGTGGTATAAGTGTTTGCCAGTCTGTGAGTCACCCACCCACCAGTTATGGGATTTGATTTTACTGTGGTTGCGCCCCTCCTACCATCTCATTGTGGTTTCTCCTTTGTCTTTGGATGTGGGGTATCTTTTTTGGTCAGTTCCAGTGTCTTCCTGTCAATGATTGTCCAGCAGCTAGTTGTGATTCTAGTGTTCTCGCAAGAGGGAGTGACAGCACATCCTTCTACTCCACCATCTTGGTTACTCTCCACTCAAGGACCTTTAATAACTCTCTCTTGCCTACAGTGTGGAATCCAAGTTCCCAAGACTGGGAGCAGATAACTTTTGATGAGAAGACACGATGATTTATTCATTTTTATTTATCCCTGGGGCTTAGCACATAGAAGGCACTCAGTAAATCTTTGTTAAAGGGATGGATTTTGTTTGCTTTCTAAGTCTTCCTCTATAACCTGGTCTCATTCTACTCACCCACTTTTTCTTCTTCTTTTTAATATAAACACTATATTCTAATTAAACATATCTTTGACTAGTTTTCCCCACCCTCTTCCTCATCTACCCACAAAATCACGGCTAGTTATTATTTCCATGTCTTTACTCATTATGACCCACCACTGAAATGATCCCTTCTCTGCTGTAAGTTTTTCTTAGATCAAGCCTTGCCTCCTTTAGGAAAGTGTCATTAATTCTTCTAGCCAACACTAACAACTTCATTTCAATAACTGTTTTATGTCTTAATAGGCAAAGGATCCCCCAGACATATTCTATTTCTTTTAGTTTCCACTGTGCCTAGGTCAGTGTTAGACACACAGTGGAATTCGGGACTCACTGTCTGTTATTGATTACTGGAGGCCTTTGTCTCAAGCACAGAAAAGATAGTTTCCTCCCCACTGGACTTTCATGCACTCTCTCTACGAGCTTTGCACTTTCATCTCTGCCTTGCTGGCAGGGTCTTGCACTGAGTAGGTACCAGATGATTTGGAGTCAAGAGGCCTGTATTCAAATTCCAGCTCTAGCTATGTGTATTGGTCAGGGTTCTCCACAGAAACAGAACATATGTGTATATATATATATATATATATATATATATCACATTAAGGACTTTAAAAAGAGCACAACAAATACAGATTTATATATATAGTATATATATTTGATGACTATATATGTATACATATATTATATATATATATATATATATAAGAGATTTATTCTAACGAATTGGCTCTCACAATTCTGGAGGCTGAGAAATCTCCCAATCTGCCACGTGTAGCTCCAGTCTAACCCGAAGGTCTGAGAACGAGTAGAACAAATGTAAGGTGTAAGTTTGAGCCTGAGGGCAGGAGAGGACTGATGTCCTCACTCACACAGTGGAGCCAAGAGCACAAATTCTCCCTTCCTCTGTCTCTTTGTTCTGTTCAAGCCCTCAACAGGTTGGATAATGCCGCCCCACCCCACATTGGCGAGGGCAATCTGCTTTATTTCGTCCGCTGATTTAAATGCTAGTCCCTTCTAGAAACGCAGGCACAGACAGATCTAGAAATCACGTTTAACCAAACATCTGGGCATTCCATGACCCAGTCAGGTTGACACATAAAATTAACCACCACAGTGTATGCTTCTGGGTAAGCTAATTCAGTTTGTTAGCTTCAGTTTACTCACAAATATTAAGTAACAGTAATAATTGCCCCACATGATTGTTTGAGGATAAGATGTGATAAATGTGTATGAACAGAGCTTTATAAACTATAAAGTGCTTGGTAAACATTAGTTAGTTTTAGGGGCTCAATAAAACATCCTTGAATGAATGTGTCAGAGAATTACTCATCATTCCTCGTGTGGTGCCCAGATGAGGAGGTTCATGACAAAATGGTTTGACAGAAAACTCATAGGATACCAGTCACCTCATCTGTATTTGCTGTGTTATTTCTCAAGGTCCTTCTTAATGTGTTATTTTCTAAATTTCTTTCTTCTTCACTTTAATTAGCATACAGAGGATTCTCCAGCTATTGTCACTATTTTAATAAGCACTTAAGACATACTTTTCCGTTTATCTCTATTTTTTTCTCACTTGGATTATTTTACATGGTCTCCCTATCCTAAGTGAGGTTCACCACCTTCTAAAGAGTGGCTTTGCTTATCCCCTCCCCTGAATTCTCCAAGGAGATGCTATGTAGGTTAATGGACAGGTTAGCTTATAGGGATCCCCCTTATACCTCTCCCTCCAGGACCTTTCTGCACCTCCCACTCCCTGCTGTCATTCCTTTGGTAGGAATTCCAAATGGGAAGGGGCCCCATGTTGATGAGACCAACTGCTGAACTGCAAATGATAACTCATTCTGATGTGGCATTGATAGAGGAGAAAGGCTGAGGGAGGCGTGCACCTGAGCAGTAGGCGGTGGCACTGGTCCAAGGAGAAGTATCTGGACAATCTTTGACAACAGCACATGCCTGGCTTAGGATGTTTTTTTCCTTCCCTCCATTTATTATGATCAGGTCTAAGAATAGAGAAGAGCTTGGCAGAAAAGCCCTAGAGGGCAAGCTGTTCTACTTAATATCTCTAATGATCAACAACTGAGATACAGCAGTCCTTTGTTATCCATGGGGGGATACGTTCAAAGACCCCAAGTGGATGCCTGAAACCACGAATAGTACCAAACCCTATATATACTATGTTTTTCCCTAGACATCCACACCTATGATGTTTAATTTATAAATTAGGCACAGTAAGAGATTAACAACAGTAACTAATAATAAAATAGAACAATTATATCAATATATTGAAATAAAAGTTATGTGCATATGGTCTCTCTCTCTCAAAATACCTTTTTGTACAAATTTAATGCCTTTACCATCTTAACTAACCTCAAGCTTAACTAACCTTAAGCAACCACATCATATGATTTTTTTTTCTCTCCCTTTTAAAGTCAAGAACTTTTACCTTTTTACTTAAAGGAAGCACTTTACAGCTTCTCTTTGGCAAATCCAAGTTGCTGGCATCACAACTCTAGTGCTTTGGGGTTTTCATTAAATAAAATAAGGGTGATTTGAACACAAACACTGCTATACAGGATAGTCGATCTGATAACCAAGATGGTGACTAAGGGGTGGGATACACGAGACAAAAGGATGGTTCACACCCCAGCAGGAAGTGTGTGAGATTTCATCACGCTACTCAGAACAGCACACAATTTAAAATTTATCGATTATTTATTTCTGGAAATTTCCATTTAATATTTTCGGACCTCAGTTGACTGCAGGTAACTGAAAGCATGGAAATCAAAACCACGGATGAGGGGGAATCTACTGTACAGTCCATTTATGTTTGAGCTACACTGGAGGGTGTGGATGATGGATATGTGTAAATTTCTTACCTTTTGGCCAAGTGATTTCAATTCTAAGCTGTAAACAAAAATTCAGTTATGATGTTCATCACAGTGTGTTTATAGTAGGTTGGAAAATAATCTAAATTTCTGCCAATAGGAAATTGATTAATTCATTAATAGTGGCTCATAAATATGATGAAATATTATGCACCTATTAAAATGATGTTTCAGAAGAGTATTAAATTACATGAAAACTTTTCTAGGTATATTATTAACTATGAAAAAGCAAGTTACTGACATAGTTTGTACAATCTGATCTCAAGTTTATGTGTGTGTGAAGCAGTAGATCTTAAAATAAAGCACATTCTTAAGAGTTACGCTGCTTTGGTTCAAATCCCAGCTCTACCACTTAATATACGTATGGCCTTGGGCAAGTCAGCCTCTCCTGCCTCAGTTTCCCCATATGTTAAGCAGAGGTAATAATTATGCCAATCTCATGAGGTTGTTCTGAGGGTTAAAAGTAATCCACATAAAGTGCTTAGACCAGTGCCTACTCACAGCATTTATGGAGTAGATATTAGCTATTGAGAAAGACAAATATACAGAGGAGAGAAGTCTTATGGAGAACGCTGAAGAATCCTAGCAGGGAGCTATTTGGTGTCATAAGCAGAGCCAGGTGGCAGCTATAGCAGAGAATGAGGCTCTCAGTGCCTGAGTAAAAAAGAGAAAGGACTCACATAATATTGTAAATCAACTATACTTCAATTTAGTTTTTTAAAAAAAAGGGAGAATGAGAGCACAGTCACATCTTTGATACAGTGGGGAGCATCTTGGGTTGAGTATGGGATGGTAGAAGTCTTGTCTGCTTTGGAATCAGAAAGATCTGAGCTCAGTCCTTATTACCCTCTCCCTTTATTCCCTTCAGTCCTTCTCTCCTCTCCCCTCCCCTCCCCTTCCCTTCTACTTTTCTCATTCTTTCACTTATTCAACAAACTTTCTGAGCTCTGCTTTGTTTTAGGTATTATGGTAAACTTTGGGAATACAAAGGTATATAAAATACGTTGTGTATCTTCAAGGGGGATATAGGGTCTGATGGTGGTGATGCTTACCTCAACAGACAATTCCATGATGGTGTGCTCAGTGCTTTGGTTTAGATATTCATCAGGTATTGCAAGAGCAAGAGGACTGGTAATTAAACCTGATTTTGTGATGAGGGGGTTGGTGGTGGGACACGTGGGGGCAGGGTGCTTCCCAGAAAAGGGGCCGCAAACTGAGTTGTAGGAAGGTAAAAGTAGATGAAGATGGGAAGAGTGAACAGCACATATGATGCACACAGGGCTGAGACACTGGCTTGAGGAACTGAAAAGAGCTCCATATGGTATGGGAGATTGGCGTCAATGGAGGAGCAGTAAGAAAGGTGGGCAGGAGCCAGACCATGATGGGCCTGGTGTGTTAAGATGAGGATTCGCTTTTGTTCTGAAAGCATGGGAAGTTCTGAGGCGCTCTTTATCCTGGAAAGTCATGGAAAGTAACGGATAGATTTTGGGCAGAAAGCATCTGAATCATTTCTGTGTTTGGCTGTGTGATCTTGGGCACTGTAACCTTCATGAGCCTCATTTCTATAATGAGGCTTGTATATCTTCAAGCTAACGATATTAAAACCTACCTTGTTGGGCGACTGTAAAAAATGAGAGAATGTCCATAGGGCACATAGTATAGTGCCTGGGTTTATACTTCTAATATGGTGGATAGCTTCAAAAACAAAAAAAAAGGGCTTGATAAATCAGAGAGAATGCTGGACTTGAAATAAGAATCTGTCTTTACATCTTGGTTCTGCCACTTCCTGGTTCTGTGACCTTGGGTACCTCACTTGACTTCTCTGAGCCTCAGTGTTCTCACTTATGAACTAGAAACAAAATCACCCTCATATTAAAGTAGGATAGTGCTTGCCATTAAAAAGTTCCCAGTACAAATGATTTCTCTCCTCTCTTTTTTTCTCTCTCTCACTCTCTGTGTCTCTTTGTTCTTTCTTCTGAAGCTGCAGGCTTTTGTAAATTAACCCTCTGCTTCATGAGGAAGGACACCCTGAGGTGGGATCTCACATCACCGGTACCTTGACTCGTAAACCAGCATATTGGGAGCACCATCTGGAGGTTCCTGCAGCCAGGGGAAGGAGGAGAGGCAGTGGTTGGCCTGCCAGGGAGGTAAGCAAGTGTGTGCACAGAGCGCAATCTCACCTAGCGGCCCGCTGAGCCACTCCTTGAAGGCCTACACGGGTGTAGACCAAAGTCAAGGCCTACATCAAGGAAAAGTATTACCACATGTTCCCGCATGGAGACTAAAGGAGAGAGGGCTGCTCATGGCAAGGTGGGGAGGAGGGTAGAGGTGGGAGTGAGTAACCAGGGGAGGAAGGGAGAAAAACAGAAGAGCTGCCAATATAAAGAATTCATTAGAGGAGAGTCATGTTGTGACCTCCAAGATGAAGATGAGTGAAAATTCTTGTATAATTTAATACTCTCTGGAAATACACCAAACCACATGCTCTCTGAGCAGGTTGCATCTTTTACCTCATTTCAGGGAAGTCTTAACTCCCGACTACTCTGCATATTGCTTACTTAGTCTGAGCTTTTTGAAACGTGCCGGCAAGTGAGAGGGAGAGGCGGCAGTTAGAGAAGTCTGGCCAACAATCTGAGGGAGGGAAGCGTCCTAGCAGAGTGCCATGCGGACCATCAGGCAGCCTTACCTCTGGGGACAGAAGTGTCATCTGTCTATGTCACTTTCTCCAGCTCTCTCAGGTAGTCAGATGAGTCCAGTGGCTTTGAAACGTTAAAAAAAAAAAAAAAAAAAAGTATTAGATATGTCTTTAAGAACTCTTATGAAGTGATGGTACCCCTTTGGAAGAAAACCAAACAAACCAAAGATCTGCTCGCAAATCTAATACATTAAAAATATAGTCATGAGCTTCCCTGGTGGCGCAGTGGTTTAGAGTCCGCCTGCCGATGCAGGGGACACGGGTTTGTGCCCCGGTCCGGGAAGATCCCACGTGCCGCGGAGCGGCTGGGCCCGTGACCCACGGCCGCTGAGCCTGCGCGTCCGGAGCCTGTGCGGGAGAGGCCGCAACAATGAGAGGCCCGCGTACCGAAAAAAAAAAAAAAAAAATATATATATATATATATATATATATATATATATATATATATATATATATATTTTCATATCTGCTCTGGTTGGAAGTAGAATGGGGTCCTGGGGCCTTGCCCACAAGCTTCTCTCCCCTGTGCAGATCAGCCCGGAAGGCTTCACAAAGCAAGTGTGAGCACTGTAGTTCCAGTCCTACTCCTCCAATGTGTGGATGAGGAAATGGAGATGCAAGAGATGAAGAAACTTGTTCAGCTCTGGTAATTAACTAGGGGCTGAGTTAGGGTTGAAATCACATTCTTCTGGTACCCATTTCAGTGTATTTTCCCAGCCCTAGACGCATAGCTATTTGCTTTCAGAAGAGAGTGTTTAAAGTGATCTTGCGTCTAATCAGCTAATACAGATCCAGGAAGGAGTGGGAGAGTCGAGGAACCTGATGCCCTCCCCTCTGCAGAAGCCCTGGGGGAAGCCTCCACACCTGGTTCTCCCTGGGCACAAAATCTACATCTGTTGAAGCAGAATGAAATGCTGCGGTCTTAGGCAAGAGTCCCTGGGAGTCCCCACAGTCTTAGACGTTCCCTGTCTCCAGGGGACTTGGACTCTGAAGACCCGCCTCCTCCCAGGAATGCTCTGTGCTCCTGGATATGGGCTTTAGACTCTGCAGAAAAACCTCAAATTGCTAGTTTATTGTTTGGACAAGCAAATTCATAACAACTTGCCACATCTCTCAAGTGTGGCAAAGAGGACCGAGCAAAACCTACCTGGGGATTTTGTTGAGTTATAAGTCTCCTTCCTGGTCACAGAACTATTGGTTTGGCACATTAGTATTTATTAACAGTAAAAAAAAAAAAAAAGGTTGTTTGAAGATTCTTGTTGAGCTTCTGATTTCCTCAAGGCAATAAAGGATCAGGTCCTTTATTTCTCCTTAACCCTGCTGGGTCCCCTGACTCTGGTATGCCCTGAACCATCAAGAAACACTGATGCCTACCGAAACCATCATGGTTGTGATGAGACTGTGGTACTCACCAACATTCCATCCGCTTCCTCACACTTGCCAAATCCCTTGCATATAGGTGGAGCTGTGAGACTAGTTCTGACTAATGAAACGTGAGCTGAGATGGTGAAGGCCCAAGTACAAATCTCCAGACCCTCCTTCACTGACACCAGCATTGTCCAGATGAAGCCCTATCAGTCTGGAACCTGAGGAATTTTGATAAGCAGAGTACCCTCCTGCAGTGGACCCATGCTGGACAGGCATCATGAATGAAACATAAACCTTTGCTGTTTTAAGCCACTGAGGGTTCAGGGCTAATTTGTTGTGTAGCATAACCTCGCTAATCATGGCTAATATAGAGGAATTGGGGTTGGAAGCAAGGAGGACCTGAAGATCTGCTCTGGCAGGAACGACACAAGAAGACTTCTCTTCAGATCGGGCAGCCCCAGGGTTTCAAGCAGTGGTGCACTGGAGCTGCCTCCCCCCGGCTTTGAAAAGCTGACTGTGCACACATCTTTTCCCAACTGTGCAATCTGTGACCTTGGTGACTTGTAATGGGCCGTGGTGGGAGTATTTACAACCCAGAAATTGGCAAATGCTACAAATCATGGCATTTTTCTCCCCTGACAAACTGGCTGTTAAACATTTACCAGCACACCACTGGTTTCAAGTCTCTACAGAGAGATTCAAGGTGGGAGTAGGAAATGGGACAGGGAGATCTTCAGTAAATAAGAACCCCCTCAAGTCCTTAATTGTTTCACATTTTCTGTAAAGGGAAAATTTGGTAGAGAGACGGCCTGCTAGATATGGTTTTCTCCACATCATATAATAAGTGGTAAAATAAAGTTTATGTCAGCATAAAATTCTAAGCTCATTTTATTTCAACAGTTATCTTTGCACAGGGTAGAAACGCCAAAATCATCTTTTACCGTTCATTGACAACACACAGCAGGATCCTGTGCCTTTCAGACTTTCAAGTGAAGCAGCTGATAAAGAAGTTTTTATTATGGCTTTGCTAAGTGCTGGCATGTACCCTGGAGAAGCTTCTCAAGTTAGCATTATTATTTCTCCAGCATTCTGTTTTTCTTTTTTTTAAAAATATACTTTCCATGTACAGAATATTTCTTTCTGCTTTCTCACCACTATCCTTCTTCATGAATATAAAACAAACAGATTCAGGTTTGATTTGTTTGGAGTTTGATATTAAATCTCAAAGCCTAATGAATTATCATTTTGTTAAATGATAGTTAGCATAACTGCTTGAGCGCTCCAAGTATGAAGAATTTAATTCCTTAATATATTACCTAAAATTTCAGGTACAGAAATAAGTACCACCTAAAGAAACTCCTTGCCTTGACTGCCCACTCATGACAATCCCCACTTCTTACACTGTTCACGGTTCTAAGAACTTTATAGAGGAGATGTTCAAGAGATTGGCAATGCCATACTTCCCCTCGTCTTCAGAAGTTGAGGGAAAGGTCTTGCTTAGTAAGTTACATAGTATCGCAAATTAGTAAACACTCTTCTTTCTAGTTGCATTTCTACTTATTCTTTCTAGCATTTTCCCAGTTGTTCAACTGTGAAATGTGGCTGGTTTGGAGCGGGGAGGCTAACTTACTGACTTAAGAAAAATATCTCATGAAAACTTGATTTATTTTATAAGGAGTTATAAAATCATTTTGAGCACCATATTACATTATTTGGCTTGAATACTAAATGTCATTGGTGAATAGCTTATGCTTCACTTCACTGACAACTCATATCTGCTAAAAATAAAATAGTAGAATACTTTTCTAGCTTGTATCATTCTGAGAAACAGTCTTGCCCTAAGTTTCTTGACCTCAACTTCTTCATTTGTAAAATGAGAGGTTCAACCTGATGATTTATGGGGTCCCTCTCAAGTGAAATTTTCTTTGAATCTATAGGTATGCTGTCATATCAAAGACATACAGGGCTGAAAGTATATTCATTTATGCAAAGCACATTAATTGCCTACTATTGTCAAGCGCTATGACAAGGAAAGTTATACAAGGTCCCTGCTCTCAAAGCACTCACAGCTTAATGGGGAAGAAAAACGAGCAAAAAGCAATTACAATATAGCCGAATAAATGTTACAGTAGGGGGGAATAGTGGATGCAAATGGAGAAAACAGGAGAGGCACCTAATCCATTTTGAGGAAAGAAGGTAATAGGATGAGAAAGAAGTGTACGTAGGGCTGGAACTAGGGTGAGGCAAGAAAGTCACCTATGGTGTAAAATTGAAGCAGGCGCCCCCTCTTGGGGTCATGCACGTGTACTCTTAATCCCACGCCCTGAGTATGAAATGTGACAGTGTGCTTGAGTTTAGCCATTAGAAGCTGTTCCAGGCAAAGAGAACAGCGTGTGCAAAGGCTTAGGGGCAAGAGAGAAATATAGGAAACTGCAAATGCCTTAGTGTGTCTGGATTTGGGAGTAGAGTCAGTTATAGACGTGAAAGATGAGAGGTAAACAGGGCCAGCCCATGAAGTATCTTGTACTGATAGAATATGTTAAGGTATTTAAACTTTCTTCTTAGGTTAACAGATATCCATCAGGGAATTTTTAAAAAAGGGTTAATATGACTAGGCATGCTTTTGAGAATATTCTCTTTGGCAGCAGTGGGAAACAAGGATGGAGAATTAGATAGGGAAAAAGACTGGGGGGCAGACAGACCAATTGGACGGTGGTGGAGGTGGGGATGGAGAGAAGTAAACCAAGCAGCTTCTAGAGGTGCTTACAAGTAAGAACCACCTGGAACTGACAACTGATTGAACAAGCTGTGTGTCGAGAAAGGGAGAGAAATAGGATGCTCAGAGTTCCTGGTTTGAGAAAGTGAGTGGAAAATGGTGCTGGCCACTGAGATATGGAGCACACCAGAATGAACTGGGTTGAGAGGGAAGGTGATGAGCTCGGACTTTGACTCGTGGGGTTTGACATCTGAGGGGAGATTAGGAGGTTAGGTGGTTGCTGTATGGGTTGGCACTCAGCAGAAAGACATGGGTGTGAATATTGATTGGTCACTCATTTGCTCATAAGTGATAAGGAGAGCAATGGGAATGGATGAAATTGCCCATGGAGGAAGGTAGTGAGAAAATAAGGCCTCGCGGGTATTGAGACCTCCTTGCCACCCTTCAGTAAATTTACAAAATATCGATAAAAGCACATCTTCAGAGCCATCATTGGGATGTGAGAAAGGACAGAATACATAAGCAGTTGTGTTGCTCTTCCCTTGCTGCAATGGATTTCCAAAGCCACTAAGAAATTTGTGTTAGTTTGTGGATACAGAGATTGTTAGCTGCAGCTGGTGATTCTGTGGTCTCCCTGCAAAGAAGGAACACGGGTTCCCTCTCTGCCTTGTGGTTCTGCAGAGCACAGCACTGCTCACTCCTGAGGAGAGGGGGGAAATTGGGAAGATTTAAATTTCTCTTTCCCTCTAAGTTGCAAAAGCACAAAATTAGTGACTTTTTTGGATGTCCCCGTCGAAATGTTCACACTTGAGAGAAAATTGCTCTCTCCAGGAAGTAAGTAATAAATCTCTCTCACCAATGGAAGTCGCTACATCCTGAAACAACACTCTTCAGCTGAAAAGGAGAAAAAAATAAAACATTCCTTCCCACCATGAAACTCTCTTTCTCCAAACATGTGTCCATCGGACTATATAGAGCACCATTATGCAGACATCTCAGACTTCTTCAGGACTTGCCCAGAAACATAATTGGCTGTGACCAAATGACCATGGCAAACTGCCCAGAGTGTGAAAATGTTTAGTCAGGGTCATGGCTGGAGGGGCTCTGCTGGGTAAGAGGTTGAATGAGCACACCAGGCCAAGTGTATGCAGATGTGGCCAACATTTAACTTGAAGACAGAGTGGTTGGGAAGGGGAAGTGGAGGGAGATATTTGGACCCATGCCCTTTAAATCATTTATGCATCTTCATTTTGCAGGCTGTGTGTGTGAGTGAGTGTGTGCGTGTGTGTGTGTGAGAAATGCCTGAGTGTGTTGCTTCTTATCCTTTACCTGTGTTTTGCCCTTATTATCGGGCTTTCTAAACTGTCCCCTCCCTCTCACCTTGCTTCCTTCACATCCATCTTCCGAACTGTTGCCAGAATGAAATGCCCCCCAGAACCTGCTCCAGACTTTGCCAGGGCTCCCTGCTCCTAGCACTGTGACTATATATACCCTGAATGCAGAAGAGAGGACATGCCTGACTCTCAGGGGACTTGGGGCAATTCTCCCAGAAAGGGTAAATCTCACTTTTAATTTAAAACTTCAATGGAACTTTTTTGATTCATTCCATAATATACTCATGTTTGTTTTAATAAAAAGTATTGTTTTAAACTACTTATCATTGAGGAAAATATAATGCTCCCCAGGAAGATGCACCACTTTGTCCCTAAAGAAACATAGCCCTGGGGGAACCAGTCTCAGCTCCTATCCAGGGCTCCTTCAACTGGCCTCCCTCTACTTGAAATTCTACAAATTAACCTAAAGTAAGTTCCTACATGGACATGTGGCAAGGTATTTATTTTCTGATCAACTGTGTCTATTAACATATATCTGACTTATAGATGAAATCGTTCTGCTTGATATTAACGTGGTGTAGCACAGAAGTTAGGAGAGAGCTAAGCAGTTCTAACCTTGATCCCTTGTTCTGTCATTTACCAAGTATACAACCTCATGGAGCCTCAGTTTCCTCATCTGTAAGATGGGCATTATAGTGACAATTAACTCCCGAGGTTGCTGTGAGGATTTAACGGGAGGTCCGTAAAGTATTGTGCATATGCCTGTGTTGACTTAAAAAGAATGCACAATATGAGAGTTGTGAGTGAAGTTTTATCCGGTGCAAATTGAGGACTGCAGCCCAGGAGACAGCATCCCAGATAGCTCTGAGAAACTGCTCCAAAGAGGCAGGAGGGAAGGTCAGTATATATGTGATTTTGGTGAAGGGGAATATATGCAATCAGCACTAATTTTTACAGAAGTTTTCTGCTAGTCTCGTGCAGGTAACTGCTAGTCACGGGGAGAGGACCTCACCATGAAGGATTTTAGTGCTTTTCTAGATATGAGAAGATACAAGAATTTGGCTCATAAAATCGGCTCCTGAAAATATCTAACTATCTGCAGACCTGTTCTGCCAGTTTTTCTCAGAGCACAGGATGCCTCATTTCTGTCCTCCACCCTGAACTCCTTTCAGGGGGTGTTGAAAGTCAGCAGCTGCAGCAGCATATGATTTAATCCTTGTAGAGGTAGCTGGCAAGTGCCAATGGAAAATGCCAATTTGTAGTTGACACCTGTCAGAGTAAGAGTTCAATACATATGAACAATTTTGCCATGGAAATAATTTTAGAGGTAATTCAGATACACAGTCTGCTCTCCATATCTTAAGGTATCATATCCACGGATTCAACCAACTTTGGATCAAAAATATTTGGAAAAGTCCAGAAAGTTCCCAAAAAACAAAACTTGGATTTACTCCACATCAGCTCTATTTACCTAACATTTACACTGTATTAGGTATCATAAGTAATCGAGGGAGGATTTAAAGTATACGGGAGGGTGTGGGTAGGTTATATACAAACATGACATTTTATAACATGGACTTGAGCATCTGAGAGTTTTGGTATCCGTGGGGGGTCTTGGAACGAATCTCTCTGGATACAGAGGGAGGACTGTAGTTACAGGCACTAAATGATCACAGAGAGATACAATTGGTTTGATTATATTAGACAATTTGCAGGAATGAAACAATTTTTAAAAGGTTACTTTGCATTGTGCCAGTGGGTACTTCAAGACTACTAAGACTTAGAATATGAAATAAGAAAGGATTTACGAACTCGTTATAAGTATGTTTTAAGAAATTATAGAACATATCACTTTTTTTGTTATGTTCAATTCTGGTGAGCACACTATTTTGACATTCTGTGTAATATAGTTTATTGTACTAATATGTCTTTCCCCAGAGCAGAAATATCTCAAAAACTTAAGCAAAGAATATAAATAAATAAGAACATCTGGTAGAGGAACTGAAGCAGATGTGAAGATTGAGGTACATCAAAGAAAAGCTCGTTATTATCTTAGTGACTGACTAGTCCTGCATAATATAAACAACTTACAGAAATGGAAATTAATGGTCCAGAGGTGTCAGCTCATATAAAATATATCCTCAAAGCAAGAAATCTTATTTAAACAATAAATGATTACAGTGTATGTAGTTAGTGCTCAGATTGATAAAGGGCATCAATAGAAAATACATTTAAGACACAGAAATACCAAATGTCTGGTTCTGTGTACAGGAAAATGGTTTCCTTAAATGTGGAAATAAGAGCATCTCTCTGAGATTTTCTCACACAGCACTGCACATGCTGGATAGATTACTGTTCCTGAATTGATAGGTTACACGTGGTGATTAACTGACACATTTAATGCTATTGTGTACACACAACTATGTATCCGTGGGATCACAGAGTGAGAATGATCATGCAACATGCCACTTTTTAATTCAGGAAGCAGTGGAATGGCCTTATGCCCAGAGTGATTCTGTCTGATGTCATGTAAGACAGAGTTAAAGACCTTCAAGTCTGAGGTCAGAAAATTGGACAGAATAATAACAGGACTTCAGATTTATTGATGGAAAATCCAAATATATTAGTTTTCTTTGACATACTGCAGAGAGGAAAGGGTAGTGTGCCCACTGTTGTGAGTAGTTTCTCTAATATCTTACTGACTTTTATAGATTCTTTCTGAAATCCTTGGTGCAAGTTATGCACCAAGTACAAGGTGTGATGTCTTTCTTCTGATGATTTTAAAGGTGACAAAAGGTACAAACCCTGAACTTTGGATAGGTGGAAAATTACCTTCAAATGCACTGAGTCTTCACTGCAGAGGAAAGATAAAAGCCAGCCCTTCAAAGGTGAATCTTGCAAGTTCAGTGTCATGGAGTTAGCAGTAGAGTCTAAAACTCCTTCAATGTCACAATCTGACTGTGAAGGCTAAGCACAGTCCTAGGAAGTATTAGATAATATAGTTGTAATCCAAATAAACTTGGGTACCCAGAGGCACAGTGCAATATCCCTAAGTGCCACAAAGACTCCGTAAAACACTGAAATAGGGCTTCCCTTGTGGCGCAGTGGTTGAGAATCCTCCTGCCAATGCAGGGGACACGAGTTCAATCCCTGGTCCGCGAAGATCCCACATGCTGCGGAACAACTAAGCCCGTGCGCCACAACTACTGAGCCTGTGTGCTGCAACTACTGAAGCCCACGTGCCTAGAGCCTGTGCTCAGCAACAAGAGAAGCCACTGCAATGAGAAGCCCGTGCACAGCAACGAAGAGTAGCCCCCACTCACCCCAACTATAGAAAGCCCAGGCGCAGCAAAGAAGACCCAATGCAGCCAAAAATAAATAAATAACATAAACAAATTTATAAAAAAAAAAGATGTGGTTACTCTTATTATAAAAAAAAAAACACTGAAATATAGCAGGAGGCTTCTATTGAAGATTTCTTGAACAGGTAGCAAAGGAGAGTTTTTTAAATTCAGAAAACTTCCTAAAATCTCCTTTACTTATCTCTATCAGACTCTAGACCAGCTGGCTCTCCTATTTAATTCATCACCAGCCCCTCTTTCTCACCCTCTTTTTCCCACTTTCTGGATCTTTCCTTCTGTTCTCAGGGTATAATAATGTTTTTCTTATTTATGTAGCGTGACCCATAGCATCTCTCTGCTTTTTAAGTTCCGTTGTGACTGTGCTCAGCACAGTTAGGGATCAACAGCCAAGCAATGCAGTTAAGGATCTTCCCAGGAAGGGAAGGAAAACAGTGTCCACACCGCAGGTTTTTTGTGTTCATCTACAACATTAAAATGTCACTTAATAAAACAACAGAAGAAATGCCACAAGATCCTATATAATAAGTGCCAAATGGGTGACCTAGGCAGGCAGCAAGAGATTTAATTCTTCATTTTCATCCAGGGTGATCAAGAAAGAATTGATGGGCAAGGTGAACAGGAAGTGGGTTGAGCCTGGACTGGGAAAGAGAAAAGACCTAAAGGATTCTTTAGGTAATCAAATATTTTAAGCATGTATACTCAACATTATGCATGTAAGTTCCTTGAAGGCAGAGGAATTTGAAAAATTCTTGACACATACAGTAGCAGAAAATAAATATTTGTCAAACGAATATAATCTGCATTTGTGGAACGGATATAGTATGTGAAATCAATTATATGTATATGTTTATGGAATGTGTAATTTCAATATAAACTTAAGGAAGACCTTAATCCTTCTGAGATACTCTCTAGAGCAGTGCTTTCCACTCTTTTTGGACTACCACCACAAGAAGTGCATTTTAAATTTGTACATATAGTCTATGCATGTTCATGCATGCACACTCATATACACGTGCACACACAGGTATGCACACAAGGTGGAAGTTTTATAAAATATGCTTACCTTTATATTGTGATGCACTGATAATTTCTATCTATTCTAGTTTGTGGAAAACAATGCTGATCCCAGACCCACTGAATAGATTTCACAGCCTCTAATGACTGGAGACTTGCAATTTTAAAAAATAAACTGCTCTGGAATAGAGATCAAAGCAAAACCAAAATAAAACAAAACAAATTAAAATGTACATATAAACCAGTTGCTATAAATTTGTTAATCTGCCTGGTATGACAAAAGCTAGCCTGTGGATAAACTGATATAATGTATGACCCTTGTAAGGACATTTAAAATGTCTTAAAAATAGTAACAACCATAACTACAGCAAAACAAGTGCAAAATAAAACAAAATGTACTGTGTAAGCCAAATAAAGCTAGTCTGGGCCTAATTTGACCCATGGTCACTTGGTTTGTCACTTTTTGCTCTAGGAGGTAGAATGCAATTTCAGAAATTTTAAACAAATCACAAATGTCTTAAATGTGAGGGTTTAATTTCACTCTTAGTCATTGAGTTTCCTCATCTACCTTTAATTTCTTCTCTCTTCAGGCACATTAGCAGTGATCAAAGGAATAGGACCTATTTGAAATTTCAGAATCTGAGTTTGTCCTTATGATATGAAAATATCTTTTCTTTTTTTTAATGTTCAATTAGGGCTACATATGATCTTAAATTCTGCTTTCTTGTCCCGCATATACACCCAGAGGCTGGTTTTTATTTTGCACAGAAATAAATTTTAACTTAAAATAATTTCCACACCTACTTTGTTTAGTTAAAGAGGAGCTACGAAACATTAAATTTAATTTATGAAGCCCTCTATTTGTGTTCCAGTTCTCTGCACATACACACTGTGGTAATGCTGTGTCTCTATATGCCAATGACATTAGAGTTTCTGGCAAAACTCAATATGTAATCAATTATCACCTGTCATGAATGACTTTTAAGATCCAGCCAGATATTTTAGAAACACCGCTTAGCTCCACTGAGAAGGGAAATCTCCCTCTGAAAGTGGTATGGCCCTCATCCTTAAATCTCTTATTCAAAGGAGTCTGGACAACTTTCAGCGTAGTCAATATGAAATAGAGTCCAGCAATTTACATCTTAAGAAAGCATTTCAGCTATTTCAAAACTGCTTCAAGAGTATGCTCGCTGCTTAGAAAAGAAATAACAACTCTTTAATCATTTTTTTT
Organism: Orcinus orca; assembly: GCF_937001465.1. NCBI lineage: Eukaryota > Metazoa > Chordata > Mammalia > Artiodactyla > Delphinidae > Orcinus > Orcinus orca. The sequence continues at coordinate 108,489,216 of NC_064559.1, read as the reverse complement.
CTCTGCAGGGGAGCAAAAATCTTACATGCACCAGTTACAGGCCAGCACTTCCTTTTTTACCCCTTGCTTTAATGCTTGTTTTGATTTCAAACTCACCAATTGAGAAGAACTGGAATCTGCCTCCTAGGATTCCAGTAGTGTTATACTTTCTTTTCCTTTTCTTTTTCTTTAATTGGTTTTTTCAGAGAAAACAAAAATCTATCGTTATCCTACCAGCTAGAGACAATCACTAATATCCCAGCAAAACAGCTTTTCTAGGCTTAGACACATATTTTTACTTTCTCAAATATTATCAGATGGCTTTGTGACCTGCTTTTCTCCTAATTAATAACATAGTGTGATCATCTCTTTGTGTCACATTTAATTGATTCCTATTTCTATCAATAGCAGAGAGCTGTAATGAGGAGAGTTTCCACATGCTCCCCCCCAAATTGCACAGATTTTCACATGCAGTGAGATAACTCAGGGTGGTCCATGCTCATCACTATTTACTCTCTCAGCCTCATACACTCACTCCTACATATTCAACAAGTGCCCATATTCAGCATGAGCTGTTTGACTCCACTGTGTGTAGTTTGGGGGAACCAGTTGACTGAAACTGATTATGCAGAGATACAAAAAGCATGGCCTGTTTACTTGCATTTGCCAGATAATAAAGAGGCCAGAGGATTCCTGCTTTTAAACATAATCATTTTCATAGCACCAGAAAGCAGCTACTTTGGATAATTTATTTCCTGAATTTAGGTATATTGGGATTAACAGGTTAGTTATAGTGATCAGGAAGCAAACGACTAATGGATAATGCCAAGCTCACTGTCTCGTCTGCAGTAGATATACAGTAAGTGCCGTCAAGACATGAATTATCTTCCTGAACCATCTGGATACTAATAGATAAACTTAAAGCCCTTTTTCCCAGTTTCAAAAGCTACAGTAAGTTCCCTGATGAGAAATTTACTATGAATCCCACTGTCTTGCATTGCTGGGAGGGATCTCCGAAAATGATTGCATCTGTGCCACTTGATTCCCAATGTTGAAGCTGCTCTATTCTATGTGAGGGGTCAGATGATCTCTTCCAGATTCAATATCTGTAATGCCTCTCTGGCCTGCCTTTAAGGGAACAGGCTTTCTTAAACCTCCAGGGGGCAGCCCCATACCAGTTGTGATGAGGGATAGGGTTGGACTGTTGGGAAGAAGAGGTTAGAATTTCTACCCCTTGTTCAGACAGACAGCAGGCTCCACAGAGAGCTGCTGACATGGACATTTGCCTGAGATTCACAGCACCTTCCAGGGACATGGCATGGGGTAGGGTGAGTGTGGGGCAGAGATAAGCTGTCTTTACTGGTGGCTAAACAGTCAAGGCTCCTAGCTGTGAGTCTCAGTTCTGACACTTTTAGATATGTTCAGTGAGTTCTTGTGAAGTGTGGTAGTTTGTGTTCACAAAGCAACTACGGCTGACTGATCACATTACAGCAATCTGTTTCCCAGGGTCTGAGGACATAAAAAGCATGTGTATTCACTGTATATTTGTATGTGTGAGTGTGTGTTATTAAACTTGGGAAATTAATAAACATTAATCAAATATCTGTTTGAATACATACCTGCAGTTCTCTTAACCGTCCATGGCTCAAGGCCAATCAAGGCTACATCCAGCAAAATTCCCCCACATCTGACGTTGCCCTCCCCACCAATAAATAAGACAAAAAGGCAGTGATTTAGATGCTTATTTTGTGCTCTTGGATTTTCTGCTGAAATATAAACTCACTGAAAGCAAAAGAGACTCACTAGTGTTTCTAAAGGCTCCACTGGGAAAGCTTAATTGTCAAAGTTGGTCAATGGCAGGTTCTGGAATCTACAGGAGCCAAGGGTTTGTGAGGAATTAACACTTGGCTTGGTTCATTTTTGGCTCGATAGATTTCCATTGCTTTCTTTAGGGAGATAAGACCAGAATGGATTCCCTATTTATAGACCAACATTTTACAGTGGATCACATTGTAGAAATACTTGTTAAGCATTTCATGTAGGGGTTTCAAAAACACTAATAAGTCTCTTCTGCTTTCAATGAATTTATTTTACCAGGATATCCAAGAACACAAAATAAGCACCTAAATCACTGCATTTTTTGCCTTTTTGGGGGAGAGGTGTTGGATTCTGGGGAGGTTTGCAGGATGTAGCTATGCTAAGAGAGGCCTGTTCTAGAGAACAATGTTGGAGGTGAATCGAAGTTTCCCCTCTCCCCCTGGTGCTTGGAATCCCCAGTTCTCAGCTGTAGGAGAAAAACATCAAGCAGAGTATCAAAAAGGTGGATCACAATTGTTCCCAAACCAATTCTATACAGAAGTAACACTCTATGCTTTGCTGATCATTTAAGGTGAGGCAAAGGTTAAATTTTCAGCATTCCTCACGCCCATTTCCCTGAGAAATACTTCCTAGAGGGACACGCTGATTTCTGAGTTCCAAGGACTGTCAGAGCTACTTGAGTAGTAGTTGTGTGTTTCACACGGACACGTACAAGCACACACATGCACGCATGTGCACAACAGCTTACTAAGGTGGTCCCACTCGAGGAATTCAACTGCAGGGAAGCACCTGATTGATGCTATCTTTAAAAAAACCAATTCGAATGTTCATTACTGCACATAACAAGAAGTCTAGAGAAAAGTCAGTTCTTAGAGGGGACCTCTCTTGGAAGATGCTGCAGAAAAGCAGCTTAAATTCTCCTCTTCATAAATCCCATGGTACCTAACATGTGCCCCTCATGACTGCCCTCTACTGGATGGAAGCCGATCCAGCTAGTCTTGGAGGTCTCCCAGCTGAGGGACAGAGTGACAGCTTAGCAATGGGTTCCTAGGCTGGGCAAAGTGAGATTTAACCTCTCAACTAGTATTATCCATCTCTCAGTTGAAAGTTCATCCATCTACGATTTTGTTTCATAACATCATTTAGTAATACTACTTAATGCTCAGCATTTTGAACCCGTTGTGTAATTTAACCCTCACAACTACCCTGTTACGATATTATTAACTCCATTTTCCAGAAGAGTAGGCTGGCGCTCAGAGTGTTTAAATTTCCTGTCCTCTGCCCCACAGGTGGAAAGAGGCAAAACCTGACCTTGAGCTCAGGTACCTTTCACTACAAATCCAATGTTCTTTCCCCTGCATCATCCTAAATGCCCATAGGCCTGTTCTGGATATAATTTCTTGATAGGTTATCATAATGCTTACATGAACCTCAGACAAAGAATGGCCATGAAATACGATTAATCAAACAGGCGCATTAAAAATTATCCTCACCACCATATGGTCACACCTATACGCATACTTAGCCGACACTCTTTGGAGCTGTTACCTACGCTCACTGTTAGTGTGTGTATCTGATTCCCTAAGGATTCGGATAAACATTCCCTGTCCCCGCCCACCTCCTCCACCATGGTTCTCTAGGCCCTGAACAGCTGGACCCACACTCCACCCCAAACACAGCATCCCTGACCTTGGTATTAGAGACTGTCAGGATTTCTTTCTTCCCTCCCCATACCCCAGTATCTCAGTCAGATGGGGTGTCCAAGACTCCCAGGTCATTCCTTGTCACCAGACTCTCTTCCCCTAAACTGACCCATTGGCACAGATTTCTTCAACCCCTGACACATTCACCCGGAACTCACTGTCTGTCTTCAGCAAAAACCTCCAATCCTCAACTCTTTCCTGCTCTAATCTTAATTCAAACCTGGCTCTTCCCTGAGGGTACTCTCTCTATAGCCCTCTCAGGCAGTGCCTGTTTCCTTCCTATACCTGGAGTGCTTGAGGTGTTCCCCTTACTCTTCATTCACTGGCCTTCATTGTCTCCTCCAGACTATTCTCCTGCCCCCCTCTACCCTCTTCCCTGCCCAGATTATTGTCACGCTCTCAGGCTCTACAGTCTACTGCTCTTTCTTGCTGCAGTCAGCTACAGACCTCTAGGCCTCTCCCCTGTATCCCTTGAATATTTCAGCACCTTGCTGATACCCCACTCTGTAAAACAATTCCTGTAATATATTCATGATGTTTTCAAATCCCTGGGGGTGATGAACGCCCTGAAGGATCTGTTCTTTGGCTCCTCCTACTCTTACTAAACCACTCATTCTTAGTTCTACTCTCATTCTGGAGTTCTACCCCAGTTTAGTCATGACCAAGAACTGCAGCTACTCTAGATCTCATTTCAAGCGTTCCTCTCCATGACTAGCATTTCCTACCCTTTAAACTCGCTCTATCTAGTCTCCTGTCTCCAATAGTTCCCCAACTCCACAGAAAGCTACAAACCTATGGATCCTACTCTATTTACACTATCAGTCATCCTTCCTTATCTCCTCTTTTTCCTCCCAACTTTGATTCCATGGCTCATAATCATAATCACGACCTTGTACACAAACTCAGCTCTTTCATTCCTCTCTCCCATCACCATACTCATCTAGCAAAACCGCAACATTAATTAAACTAAAATCTCTACTCCATATCATTCCCAGGAAGCTGAACGTAACAGGAGAAAAAAGCTCTCAGTCTCATGGATGGAGCTCACATTTAAGCCATGGCAACTTAGTTCAGGTGGGTCCTGGTGCTGCCCCCCAAGTCTACTCTATTTCCCTTTGCCAGTCACTCCACCACTCTCCTAGATGACTGCTTTACCTCTTTTCCATTCTTCTTAAACCTCCAACATCTCCTCCAACTTTCCTCTTGGCCATTACCTGGCTTCTTATTTCATGAACAAAACACTAAACCAAGGAAACTCTGTATATCTGTTCCCATGCTTTCTTCCTTCCAGCCTCTTTTTATGGATATGCTAAAACCTTCTATATATGCACTTCAGCCCATCCCCTCTCATCTACCCAAGGGCATCTGTTATGGGCTGAATTGTGTCCCTCCAAAGTTCAGATGTGGAAGTCCTAACCCCCAGTACCTCAGAATATGACTGTATTTGGACATAAGGTCTTTAAAGAGGTAATTAAGGTTAAGTGATGTCATATGGGTGGAACCTAATCCAATAAGACTGGTGTCCTTATAAGAGAAGATTAGGACACAGACAGGAACAGAGGGAAGATCATGTGGAAGACAATAGAAAACAGCCTCTACAAGCCAAGAAGAGAGGTCTTCAGCAGAAACAAATCTTACCAACACCTTGATTTCAGACTTCTAGCCTCCAGAACTGAGACAATAAATTTCTGTTGTCAACCACCCAGTCTGTGATACTTTGTTATGGCAGCCCTGGCAAACTAATATAGCACCTCTCCTGAAATCCTTTGTGTTTCTGTATCATCTACTTTTTCCTTTCTACTAAACTATTCACATCACAAACAAGCTAAATACTGTACTCCATTGTCGAAAACAAAACAAAACCCTGCCTTGGCCTCACACTGCCTTCCAGCTCTGCTCCTTTATAGGAAAACTCCTTAAAAGAGTTGTCCTTATTCACTGCGTCCATTTATTATCCTCTTGGACTCCTCTCAACCAACTCTAGTTGGGCTTTCAGCCCCATCACTCTACCAAAACAGCCTCTTCCAAGTTCAGCTATGGCCTCACCTTGCCAAAACAAGTGGGCTCTTCTCAATCCTCATCTTTCTCGCTTATCAGTAAATCTGACATGATTACTTTTGAAAGAATTCTCTTGGCTTCTGGTACAATTTTTTTCTGGTCTGGTTATTCTGTTCACTGTCTAGTACTTCTTTTCTGTATTTTTGCCTGTTTCTCCTGATTTTTGCTACCTCTTTTTATGTTATGGTTTCCAGGGCTCAGTCCTTAGATGTCTTTTCTTTTTTTTTGGCTGTGCTACACGGCTTGTGGGATCTTAGTTCCCCAACCAGGGATCAAACCTGGGTCCAAGGAAGTGAAAGCACCAAGTCCTAGCCACTGGACTGCCAGGGAATTCTCTTCGATGTCTTTTCTGACTACACTCAACTCTTAAGTAAAATATCATCCTGTCTTAGCTTGAAGTGTCTTAGCTTCAAAAGTCATTTCTATGCTGATGACTCCCAAACTTGTAACTTTAACTCAGACTCTTCCCTGAACTATAGACTTCTCTATTTGGATGTCCATCATGTTTTGAACTTGACTGGCTCAAAACAGAACTCTTAAACTGCCTTCCAACCTTGCTCCTTCTATATTCTTCCTCATCTCATAAATGTTGTTCCTGTTTCTCAGGGAAAAACCATGGAGTCATGCTTATCTCCTCTCTCTCAATCATATCACATCCAATTCAAAGCAATTTCCTGAAGGTTCTTCCTTCAAATATACCTGGAATCCAACAACACCTCAGCACCTCCACAGCATCTCCTCTGGTCCAAGCCATCATCTTCTATCCCTTGGACTAGTGAGGTTGTCTTCTGCAGCTTACCTTGCTTCCATCCTTGTCCCTAATGATCAGTTCTATAACCAAAGTGGTACTTTTAAAACTTGTCAGTCCATCTCCCCCCATGGCCTGGCAAATCCTTAACTAGCATCTCATCTCACTCAGAGAAGATCCAAAATCTCTACCACAACCTAAAGGTGTGATGCGATCTGGCTCCTTGATACCTCTTCTGATGCCCTGTCTCCCAGGCTCCCCTTGACTGTTCTGTTCCCTTCGCATGGGCTCTCTCTGTTCCTACAACATGCCACAAACCCTCTTGCTGAAAGGCCTTTGCAGGAGCCATTTCATCTCCCTTTAATGCTCTTTTGCTGATTATCTTCATAACTCTTTCTCTCATGTCTTTCAGGTCTTTATTTTTCAGTTGTCTCCTTAGAAGAGAGACCTTGCCTGTACTCTGTGTCTAAAATTGTTCCTCTCTCTCTCTTCTCTCCCTCTCTCTCTATCTCTATCTCTCCCTCTCTACTCTGCTGTGTCTTCATAGGACCCATCATCATCTAACTTTTAATGTACGTATTTGTTGACTGAATAAAAAAAATAGAGATATTTATGAAAATAATTTTGGTATCTTTATTTCAGATAATTTTATAAAAAGAAGAAACATTTCCTGAACACTCATTTCCCTTAGTTAATGATTGCTGAGAATTTTGTGCTTGGGAAAATAGGTCCTGATGCACTCCCCAACTTTGGTAGAAAAATTATTTTGAAATATAAAGGGCCAAACTCCTTCTTTATGGTCAAACTCCTATACATTTAACACTGACTTAAATGACAAGGAATCTAAAGCTAATGGCTCATGTTGATGCAGAAATCAGACCAAGTCTAATGATATTCAGGAAACGGCTGAAATCTTTAGACCTTTATTCAGTCTGTAGTGAAGAGGAAATGCAACAGTAATGTCTCCTATGCTTCATCTCAATGCTCAAAGCTTTCTACACTACTTTCTAGCTCTTCCTGGATTTGCTTTACTATGAATCTATAATTATAGGGAATGTTTTGTAAATAGATGCTCACTTTTATTAGATTTGCAATTAAAATAAAAAACTGGACAGAGAAGCAGAAATTCCTAGTAGTAGTAGTAGTAGCAGCAGCAGAAGGGTTGTGGCACAGGTGAATGTAGGCAAGGCCAAAACAAAATTAGCGAATGTCATTTTTGTAGGCTTGGTGAAAACACACTGCAAAGTGACCTGCAAGAACATTTCAAGTTAGGGGATTCATAAAAAAATGAAGAAATTACTAAATAAGGGAGCAAAATACTTACAGAGGGAAGTAGATATTTTCTAAGGGATTTCTCAAAAACTACTGTTGATGGAGATAAAAATCACTATGGACTTGTCCACTTCATCTTTAGAGAAGAAATGAACCTTCTGTACATATGTCATAAATATTAGTGACAAGGAGCCCAGGACTAACCTTATGACTAATCACCATTAGTGACTGTTATTGTCTTTTTATTGAAAAACCAAATTTAAATCTCATCTAGTGACCATTTACTTTCCAAAGCTGTATGCCTATGTCCAAACTCATCAAATTGTATATATTAAATATGTACAGGGTTTTTTGTACATCAATTATACCTCAATAAATCTTCAGTTAAAAGGAAAAAATCCTTAGGGTGTAATACACTTCTTTTTTAAACATTAATAGTACCTAATCTTCTGAATTCCTATTTAAAACTCTATAGAGTAGGATAATACTCTGGTGCCTAAAGAATATATTTGATGACTTTGATTATTCTTTGTTGTTAAAAGATTTCTGCCACTTTAAAAATTTGTAATTTGGGGTCATCTTTTCCTTGTAAATAAAAAACATTTAATATTTTTATCATAATGCATAAATAATGTTTTCACCATCACTTCACCAACAATACAAGAATATTTTACATTCACCTGGTTCTTCTGAATGCTGCAGGAACTGTAATGGTTCCTAATCTTTTCTTGGACATAATAACAATAGAAACTTGGAGAAAAGGGATATACTCCTTAAAAATATACCCTCCAAGAATCCCTCTGCATAATAAATAATCGTAATAAATTGCTACAATAATACATAGCTTACATTCATACAATACTTTATAATTTACAAAGTCCATCATTAACTTTTTGTCAATTGCTCCTCATAATAATTATATGATGTATGGCTTAGATACATTTTGTAGACAATGAAATGTAAGTTCACAAGCTTAAGCTACTTGTTAGAGAAACACAACTAAGCAGAACAAAGTTACAATCTATACTCATTCTGTTTGTCTGTAGAGGTTGTACCCCTATAATTTTCCCACCTACTATAAAGTAACCTAAGAAGTTAGAAGTCCTAGGCTCATGTTGCCATCAATGTGTTCAAGGTAGGCAGGAGGTGGAAGGACAAGAAAGACTGTACTCCCAAGACAGAAGCCCAGATGGGAACTCCAAATCCTGGGGTAGCAGCAGCATGAGAGCAAAGAGGATGGAGTTAGGCAGGGAAGACATTTAAAGGCAGGCATTTGCTCTCTGAAATGTTTGATTTTTAGACTTGACCTCAAAAGCAATGGAAAACCATTACTCAAATCCTGTCTTTCATCAAGTTTCAAGTCTCTGAGATCAACAACTGCAGGGATCTGACTTTCTACTTCTAGCTTGGGGTGCTGTATAAATATTAGTTTCGAACTTCCACCTCCCTCTGACAAAGCCTCACAGATGAAGTGTAAAATGGAGGCTCCGGCCATTTGTGCTTAGTAAAGGCTCCCTGGTACCTTTTACAAGAATTGGGTGATTAACATTCACAATCTTGGCCTATTTCCAACAAGGAGAAAGAAATTGTACTTCAACATTGCAGGCTTGCTTGCCCCTGTCGATTCCACTGGGTGAAACACAACACAGGGACTGCAACCCAGGTAGATTAGACAGGGTAGAATTGTTGCGAAAAACCCATTCTCACTATGTTTAATTTAGGACATATGAGGACCACCTGGATTAAGGAAACCAAATTTACCACTGCCTTCAAAGGAGGGGAGAATCAAGGCTTTAGGAGTAATTTACTTCAATCAATTTCAACTTCACTCCCCTGGGCTGTTTTTCTCCTCACTCTGAAAGACACTGGCCCTAGGCAAGGAGCAGATGCGTGTCTCAGAACACCTGGTAGATACACACCACCTATAGCTGAGTCTTCGCTCTGGGTTCTGAATGGCGGCTTCAAGGCTAAAATATCACACCCATATTTTATTTTATTTTATTATTTTTTTTTTTGCGGTACACGGGTCACTCACTGTTGTGGCCTCTCCCGTTGCGGAGCACAGGCTCCGGACGCGCAGGCTCAGCGGCCATGGCTCACAGGCCCAGCCGCTCCGCGGCATGTGGGATCTTCCCGGACCGGGGCACGAACCCGTGTCCCTTGTGTCGGCAGGCGGACTCTCAACCACTGTGCCACCAGGGAAGCCCTCACACCCATATTTTAGCTTGGAAGTAGATGGCACAAAATAACTCATGACTCTAAGTTACTGCTGCAAGTGTGGAGGAGGGGAAGAGAGTAGGCAAAGCAGGAGAGAAATTTTGCTCTCTCCTGCAAAAGTTTTGTTTGTGCTTTGTGTTTCAAACCTTCCGGTATTCTGGTGGGCATACCCTGGGCAAAAGGCAAATCACTCTCCCTAAAATGCTTGGTGGACATCAACTGGACCTTATGGAGTGACCTATGAGTTGAGTGTAAATGGTCTGAAGCATATAAGTTTCAAATGATCCAAAGTTCACAAACCAAGAGAAAACAATCTATAGAACATGGAAAGAACCTAAACATATTCCTAGGAATAAAGTAACCCCTTGGCTGTAGTCACTCAAGTGTTCACAAAAAAGCATGGGCAACCCTAAGGCTTTGACTTTGGAAAGTAAGTGGTCACTAGGAGAGGGTCTAATTTGTAGACACTAATAAGAAAGACTGACGGTGGTCAGTCAGGGGGTTAACTCCCTGGCCTTTTTCATTGCCAAAATTTAGGAAATACATACAAAAAGCGCATTTCTTCTCTAAAGATAAAAAAAAGTGGACAAATCTACATTGCTTAACGTCTTAAAAACATGTTAGGGTCTAAGGCTACAGAGGGGAGGCAGAGACAAATGTTTGGAAACGTAAGTGAAATAAAAGAGGAGAACAGGTTTGCGGATTAAGCCATTGCCTCCCATGCTTCCTTAGTCTATTTATTTTAAGGCCAGGCCTAGCTATTCTTGATTCTGAGGGGATTCTGTTTCCTTTCATTTTCCAATCACAGGCACTGCCTAAGACCACTTAAGCCAATAACCCTCTAGATCTTACCCCACGGGCCCAGCTTCTCGCAAAGCCTATTCGTGCCACTCTTCTGCTAGGCGTTAGGTCATTTTAGCCATTTCAAAGGCCAGAAGAGGTTGCAGAGGTATGGCGAGTCATCAATTACTCAGAAATTGGTTGTCATTATAGAAGAAAAAACAGCAACAAGGAAACAGGCCCCAAACAGCTGATTTGGTCATGGAATATGAATGGGAAAATTTGAGTAGACATAGTCACAGGCTGGACAAAATTAGAATGTTTTTCACGCTACTTCTCTTTTCTTCACGTTCCTATATTCTAGCGAAAGGGCCAAAGGAAAGCTTGGTTGAAAAAGTGAAGGGGCATCTCTCTCGTGTCCCAGAGAACTACCACTGCCTATTAATGCTCTAGCTTTGGTGCTTTAGTTAGTCAAACAGGTATTTCTTGAGCAATGACCATATTCCAGGCACTTTGTTAAGGGCTGGGAATATAATGAGAAGCAAAGACAAGACACAGGGCACTAGAGAAGGGACCATTTGGGATAGGCATGGGCACCAGGCAGCTCAGAAACAATCTCTAACAAGGTCAGCAGAAAGCTGAAAGTAAGAAAACAGGATTTTACCCTGCTTTTCCCCACAGCAACAGCTGTGGCCTTTTGCAAAGCAACTAAGCCTGTGGCTAGCATTCCAGTCCAATCTCATGTCAGCAGCCTGTAGCCTTGGAACGTTCCTGAAGGGAGACTCTTAATCGATTGCATTCTTTTGTTTTTGCCTTGGCATCTCAGATGGTGGCATTCCCAAGGCTGATTAGCTTGGAGTTCCTTCCCTGTGAAGCTAAAGCCACCATGTAATTTCCATTAGACCTGAAAATGATCCTGATATAAGACATAGATGGAGCCTGTAAGCCACTGTCTAATCACACTTAAGAATTAACTGGCCTGGGTTGCATGTTCTTCATTTCTCTAGCAGTAAAATTATTCTTAAAAATATGCATCACTCTTTGTGGACAATGAAATAAGCATGATGACAGCCTAGTTTAGAATTGAGTACTGCGCTAAATGTCATAACTCTGATGCTGAATTGCTGTGTGCCTTTGGGTAAGCCACTTAACTTTCCTCCTTGTGTTTTCTCTTTTCTGTTCTTTTAGTATCTTTGACGTGCCAATCTTTAAAACTGGACTTGGGGTGGGTTAGAGTGTAGGTAGGTGGGGAGGGGAAGGGTCTACAAAGATAAAGAAAACCTGCCCCCTGCTCTGGAGAGGAGAGCACAGTCTACTGTGGAAGTTGACTTCAATGTCAATAATTAGAGCCCCACGGTCCAGGACTGTCACCGAGGTGTGTGCAGGGTACTGCAGGAGCACAAAGGAAGGAGACTCACTGCTTCCGGGAGACTAAGCAGGGGAGTCTGACAAGATGTCCAAGAGGTATTACCAGTTAGCTGAATTTTGAGGGATGAGGAATTCCCTGCATGGAGAAGGGGGAAAGACACACTCCTGCTCTATCCCTGAAAAGGGATGATAGTCTTTGATTCTGCTTACCTCTCAGAAATATATTGACAGCATATACATAAAACACAGAAGACTTGGGAGTCCAACTCCTCCATGAAGGCCAAAGCACTCCAGCCCCACCAGAAAAATGATGCCACGTGAGTCTTTGGAACTTCGGAAGGCTTCTCTGCCCCGTGTCAGGAAATGCTTGTTAATCTTTTTTCCCTTGGCAAGTGAGTGAAGACTGCTCACAGCCGGCTTCTTCATCCTCTCCTGGCTCAGACTGACGCTGGGACTGACACAGCTTGTGGCAATGATGGCTCTCAGAGCTGCTGTGGGAGACCCAGTGCAGTGCCGAAGGGGTGAGCACCTCCCTCCCAGGAGCGAGGCTGGGACCTCCTTCTCCCACCATTACAGTGGGAGGCCTTTCTTACACAGCTTTCTAGAAGCACTCTTAGCTGTTCAGTTAGCTCTAAATACTCTACCCAGTAAAAGTCCCCATATAGCCCTCATGAGCTTACAGCTGCCATGACACTCATTGCCTCTGTGTGTGTGTAGCTTCCCTGAGGATCAAAGGCACATCGGTGTAGTGGCAAAAGAACATGCAGACGTTATTAAGGCCATCCAAAGCCTCAGTGTCATAGGGATTTTGTGTCTCATCAGTCAATAGTGAAAAGAGCAAATATCAGGTAATGCCAGCTGGACCCTGCCATGGTACTCAAAGCTATGCTAAGCACTGGGGTTCCCACGAAAAGTCTAGCATGCAAGAAACGGGAATGCTGCCCATATTGCACCCCATGCCATGTGAAATCCCTGGGCTTCTGCTTCCTTATTTAAGACGTGATAAGGAGGAGAGGACTTAGATTACATGATTTTTCAGAGCTGTGATTCTCTAACTTCACAATATATGTAAGATTCTCAAACCAAAAGAAGACTATGGTTATTATACAGGAGTGGGGATTTTAAAGACTGATTTAATAGAACATGGTTCTAAGAAAGCATATATAAAAAAGGTGTTACATTTAATATGCTATATTGGGGAGTACTCTAGTCATCTTCGTAGACAGTATTATCAATATTAACTTTATTGTATAAAAGTGGGAATAAAAGGGTCACAAGTAGATTAAGTACAATGTGCATTACTCAACATGGTGTAGTGCTAATGTCTCCCCTTCCTACCTACTGCAAAAACCACAGTGGCTTCAAGAATAAGCATCAGAGAAAATGTAGGAAGCAGCTGGATTGAGACATACCGTTGGTTTATGAGGCAGGGAAATCAGGTTTTCAGTTTCTTTCTTTCTTTTTCCCCTTTCTGACTGTTTTGTGACCTACGGCACCTTGTCATTACTTTTAGGGCATTTATTTCTGTGCCTCACAAATTAAGGGTGGCAATGCTATCCTCCTATCGATGTCGTAGGGACAATTTAAGAATAATGACAGGTGTGCATTGAGGGCTCTTCTGAAATAAAGGTGCAAAGGGGCGGTCCACACTCTGTCTTGGGGCTGGTGGGGAACATATGCTTAGCTGTGGGGAGGTGTTTCCCTGCACGAGGCTGTTGTGTGTAAAGCTCAGTAGGGCCCATTGCTCGTGTAAGAGCCTCAGTCATTGTTCCATTGTTGTTTTAACCCCAGTGGGGAGCAACCTCCCTGTCCCTTGGCTGCCACCCTCACTCATACTGCCTGAGGATCTCAGAGCATAGGAGCTAGGCTCAGTTTGGCTTCTTCACCAGGGCAGGCATTCTAAACCTCCTTTCTTTCTCCCCATCTCCCTTCAATTCACCTATTCACTCACCCAATAAACATTTATGAAGCCCCTGCTATGTGCTAGGTTACTGCTCTGAGCAGGGAGACCCTGCTTCTTTGGAACATCTCCTATCATGGGGAAGACAGGAAACAAATAAATGGATGATACCACTTCAGATCATCATTTATGTGCAAAGAAGACAATACATGGGATGATGTGAGAGAAAGTGACTGGGGAGGTGGACTCTCCCACCTACAGAGATTCAGATTCTCTGTATATGAATGGGGTGCAGGCATCTGCATTGTTAACCAGAAGGTCAGGGGATTCCAATGAAGCTGGTTCCTGGATGATCCTTTGAGCATCACTGCTCTAGGGAATGTCCTGAGTGTATGACCTTCGGGGTTGTGGTCTCCTTCGTGAGTGGTGCAAGTGGAGTGGGGCGTGTTTCAGAGTGAGGGTTAATTGCTCTGTGCAATTCCCACCTGAAGCTCTTTTCCTGGCATCCTTTCTCGCTCCCAGCAGCTGCCTTCTGTGCAGGAATGGGCCTTGCCACCTGTTGGCTACAGCCTTGCTCTCAGAAGATTAATATGTTCTTATCTGAAATGACAGAAAGAGGAGGAGAGGGAAGCAAAATTGTTAACATGGTTCTCCTTATCTCTCCTCTCCCAGATCTTTTTCTGATCCCCCCTTCCTGGGTTCTCCCCCAACCCTATCAAATCCGCTGTGAGCAGCTGCTGACCTCCTGGCCTGATGGGCCTCCTTGCCAGCTGTCTGACGTCACAAGTCAATCTTCCATCTTTACTGCAAATCTCTACTGATCAAATTTCACATTTCCAGGACTCTGGTCATAAAGCCCCTTTCTCTGGTATAATTAGTAATTAGAGGAAAAATGTTAGCTAACAGACACTCAATCCCCATCTGTCAAGTGAGGAAATTCCCATTCAAGTGAGGCCTGACCACTCCATCCAGGTGATGGACCCCCTCATGGTCTGCTCTTCTGAACTAAGCAATTCTAAGGGAATGAGAGAGCTACATTACCAAGTGTCCATTTGGCTGTGAACAAATCTCTCTGTATCTGTATAATTTAATTCATAACTTAAAAAATCCCTTCTTCCCTTCTCTCCTCTTCTTTCCCACACTGCATTTAATATTAAGTCAATGGAAACATTACTAAAAGAAGTTCCTCTTACTAAGGCACACTTCTTATGCTGTCACTGGAACCTCCTCATGATTCCCTCCTGAAAAGCTGGCTGCAGCTTCCAGTTGGTCAATGAAGGGTCCTAACTGTGAAAATGTGAGGTTTAGGAAAAGCCCCGTGTGAGGCCGATGTGATACTTGCAGACTTGCCTAAGTGGAGACAGTTTTAGTTGAGGGTAGTCTTTCCTTATTAATTGTTTCTGCCACTTATAAAAGGATCTCATGAAATATTCCCCAAACTCATGCTTTGCAGAAGTTTAGTTATTATTTAGCTAAACATGGGCCACTGGCACAGTATGGATACCCCAAATAAACACACAAATAAAACTCCCCAAATCAAATGTGTTTCTAGAGAGAGACGATAGTTTGCTGTTCCTGGTGGTGGTGGAACCACATCAGGCTGGCTGTTCTGAGGCATAAACTGAATGATGACACAGAATCACAGAGGTGGTCCAGAGGCCAATCATCAAGAAGGTAAAAGACTTTTAGACCTCATCATTTGAAGAATGGTTGAAGAATTGGAAGATTCAGAGAAGAGAGGCCTCAGAAAGAATGTTAGTTGTTTTCAAACAGTTAAATGGTTTGCATGCTGTAAGAACTTGGACTCATTCTGTAGCACCCAGAAGTCAACATGGGATTACAATTACAGGCAGTGGGGTTTTAGCTGCATGTACAGGACACTGGAGTCAGGTCTGGGATTGAATTCTGCTTCTGCCACTTAGATGTTTGATGGTGGGCAAATTTCTTAACCTCTGTATCTCAAATTTTTTTCTCATCTGTAAAATGGGAATAATAATTGTACCTTATGGGGTTGTGAGAATTAAGTGAGTTAATACATATAGAACATTGCAACAGTGTCTGACACACAGTAAGCACTGGCTATTTACATCACTACAAGAAGGGGTGGCATGATCGCCTGGTCTAGAAGCTCAACATATCTCAAAGAATTTTCCACAAAACATGACTCCCTGAAGATGCCTCCTGAGAAAAGAGTTCTGAAATCAAATTGCTCGATCCCCAGCCTTGAGATTCATGAGACAAAGGACAGTAAGAGAATGCAAGTTACTTTTGTTTAACTAAATATTTCCCATTTATTTCACCATGGAACCCTCCTTTAGTGGAGAGATATGGTGAAATACAGTGTTACACAAAACACATTTGATTAAAGACTAAATGACAGAATTGGCCAATCAGTTGTGCCTGTGGGAGAGTGGTTACGTTCTGATGGGCTGGGTAGATCTGATTTCTGGAAAGGACGTCTGCTGATAAAGCATCAGGTTTCTGAGGGGAGCGAGTGAGGCATTTTAACATCAATACTAACAGTGTGGAAAGACCACACGCATCACCTCCCCAAATAGCTCTGTCTAGAAACAGAAAGAAACTTAGGAAGTGAGAGGTGGAGAGGAAACAAACCACTTTTTCATTTAACATTCATGGAAAAGATGTTTGCTTATCTCAGGGCTTGCGATAAGCAACGGAGACACCAAGATGACTAAGACACCATCCCTTCCATCCAATGTAGGGATATGACCACAGGAGCTGAGCACAGGGGCTTGCAATACGGTATAATCATTGCCTTAGTGGAAATTTAGAAATAAAAGGCTCAAGAGAACAGACAGGAGGGAAAACTAATTCTGTTTGAAGGAGAGAGGTTTCTGGAGGTGGGGGTGACTCCAGATCTCCTCTGTGAGGGAAGAAGAGGTACATATTATAGGTAGATACATGGGCCAGGGGAGGGTACTCATTACAGAAAGGAAGACCAGGGAGAGGGACCTGGGGGAAAGGCACCAGAACAAAGAATGAATTTATGCTCAAAGATAAGAAGATATCAAAAGTGACACCACATTCAGAAATGGCCAGGTTAAGGGCCCAATAACCAAGAGCTCCTGAGTTTTCAAATTTACTTCTATTGCTTGAGCAATCACTTTAATCAACTACACCCTTTTTTGAACTATCTGAGTTGGCTTCATTTGTAAAACATGGGAGGGATGGAGTAGGTTTCTAAGACCCCCCTCCTTCTCTAATATTCCCTGATTCCATGAAAGTTTATAAACTGAGATCCACCAGGCTTTATTTTCCTATCAGAGCCCGATACCAGCCAGCCCATTCTGTGAAATTTTTAAATCTTCATTTTAAATCAACCGCCTTTAACTGCGTAATTATTAGTTTTGCACTTTCCTGACCTCTTCATTTTTCTTTCTCATCCTTTACTTTCAAAGAGAGAGACCTGAACTCAGAATTCCAAGTGTGGCCTCCTCTTGGGGTAGAGAGATCACCCATCTTCTATTCACTAGCACGATGATTCTGTCTCGAGTTAATCTGGTTGCCACAAAACATTGCAAACTCATATGTTTCTGGTTACTTGCTCCCAAATGCATTACTTTGCATTTTTCAAAGTTGAATCCCATTTTACTTTTTTCTACCCATATTTCGATAATCTCTTAATATCATTCATGTGTTCAGTGCCTGCCCACACTGGGGTCTCCTTCTTCTAGTCTGGTACCATCTGCATGTTCTATTAATCTTTTTTAAAAAACACTGGGTCTAATACTTTCTCCCATGTCTTTTACCTATTACCTCACAGCTAAATGCCTGTTCTCACACTCAGATCCAAGGCTGCCTTTGCCTTTTAGTCAGAAACATCACTTCGCAAATGCAGTTAAAAATTCTAAATGCTGCTTCTTTATCTAACAGTTGCTCAGTTCTTATGGATTTTAACATCTTGTAGTTGGATGGTATTATTAAAATAATATTAACCAATACCCCCATTTTATGGATGAAGAAACTGGCCCAGAGAATTTAAATGTGCCATTGGCAGGGCAGGATATGGGAGAAACCAGCACTTAAGGTTCCCATCTTCTCATTCGCCCCAAGATGCATTCACGGTGCAGGCACTTATGCCCTCTCCCTTTCTAGGAGCCTCTATGGGGCCTGAAGAGGGGTGGGGCTTATCCATCCTCAACAGTTGAAGAGCCATGTTCTAATGAAGAATAATGTTCAAAAATCCCTTTCCGCCTTTCCTAGCTTGGTTTAATAGTATTTATTTTTAGAAAAATTCCTGGGATTCTTTTCCATTCTTCATTAGCCTTCAAAATATTATAAGTGGTTTCTTCCATACACTTTTTCATGCCTCACATTGTAGTTTATGGTTTTCTGCTAATCTTTGTGCATTGAGGATTTCAAATACCCACCAAAATTATTTACAATTCATCTTACTTTGAACCATTTTTTGGCTTCCTAACTTATCAATCATTTGCCTGAATTGTGCAAGAGGTATAAGAATTTAGTTCACTATTTTCTGTTGTCTGGTCATTACTCACTGACTTATTTAGAAAATTTTTTTCCCCAGTGTCTTCTCACGTCATGACAATCATAAGTGAAAAATACTCATATTTTTAGACTGTTATGCTAGCATTAAATCATTCTGGTTTTTTTCTGCCAAGTTTTTTTCTCCAAGTTTTGACTGAAGCTGGGTCTATATGGTAGCAAAACATCCAAATGAGAAAGAAAAATTCAGTGGAACCACTCAGATGTTTATCCACCAAATCCAGATATCTGGCAAGTGTGGATGATACTTCTGGATAATGCGTGATTCTCCCTAGAGTCAACATTTTCATCTTAATGCTTCAATAAATAAAGATACAGCTTGACTATATGTACTCTGTAGAGGATGGTAGTTTCTGGTAGACTCAACCGTGTGTGAAAAGAACCTCTGACTCATTAGTCTGTCTAGGTTGGGATGAAGTCGTTTGTCCCGTGTGGATGTGATGGGCTTGTTACCATGAAGAACTGTGGGTTAGGAAGTGGGCATCTATCCCAGCATAAACAAATCCAGATGCAAAAAAAAATTCAAGGGAGAAAGAATCAGGAACTTGAATCTTCCTTGGCTGTAGAATTGTGGTAAATACTTCTAGATGCCCATACTACCCAATTCTTTTAGTTTGCATAAGTTGCCTAACTTGTCCCTTAATATAATTAAATGAAAAACACATATTTTGCATTTAGACATTGTCATTCTGAAAGATTTTACATTCTCTCAATATTCCAGTGAAAAGAGTTTTACTATCTTAATTGATCAAATGACTAGAGTGACGCTTAGACAGTTTCACATAAAAGGTAGAAAACATTTGAAGACTAGACCTGAGTCTAGGATTATAGATTTGAGGGACTTTAAAGGTCTTTTAAGGAAAATCCCCATCTAATGCTTCAAGCTGCTCCCCATTTGGCACATGTGTTGAGGGGTATCAAGGTAGTTCTAGAGACAGGGAATGGCGTTATTATTATTTTTAATTTTCCCAAGAATCGACCTCTCTGTGGCTTCCATTTCCCGAACGCTGACTTCCTCCTTGAAGCCCCAGGACAAGTCACGCTGTCTTTTTTACATCATTGATATCTGAAATAATTTGTCTCATCCTTTACCCCTGACCACCTATTTGTCCTGAAATTTCAATCAAGACTTCTCTTCTCCAGCCACCTCTGCCCCTCCCATCATGAGGTCTGATGTTCTTCCCGAATGTGTTCCAGTTTGTTTGTGTTTCTCTTCAAGCACTAAACACAGGGAGACTGTGCTTTGCCGAGGCTCCCCTCCCCCGAGCTGCTGACTGCCCGGAGTCTGGCGGCACGCCACAAAGGTGGGGGGGTGGGGCTCACTGGCCAGGTGAAGACGGCTTCCACCCTAGTGTCTGTCTCACTTCCGAGCTCATCCTCACATCAGAGGCCTGACTTTTTGACGACAAATAGAAACTTGAGTACTGCCACACTCCACCACAGTTAACTGCTCCTCGCAGCAGCAGCCACTACCACTCAGCCCCTCCTGGCAGGGCTCCGGCACAAGGTGAGGGCTCTGAAACTTTTACACAGCACTGTATATAGGTCAGGGGCTCTGACAGGTACCCAGACCACCTAATGACGGAAAGTTTGATCTGGCAGGCAGTTAATCAGCAGCAATGATCCCGGCTCTGAGGGCAGAGTGGAGAAGCAAATGCCCATGCTCCCTCTTTGCGGTGGTAGTGGGGGGGTTGCCCCCTTTTCTCACCTGAGCTTTGCTGAGGCTCCCACACATCTGTAGTTTCTTTATAGCTCCCAGCAGCCATTCTTGAGGCCCCAGTGGTGACTCTCCGGGTAAAAATACTGAACTTGCCTCCCACCTTTTAGCCTTTCTCCAGGTACAATGTAACACTGTCTGGTCCAGAGTTGAAACTTCTTTGAATTGTGGTTTGTACCACTATCGCCTTGGGTTTATAAAAAAGAGTAAAATTTCTGCCTTGTACTGTGGCTGTAAAAACCCTTAACCTAATTTTCCAGCTGAGCCAATTTTGAATTAAGAGGCTTCATGTCAGGAACATCAACATTTGGACGAGACTCTAATAGATCCTGTGATAAATCAGCAGCTGCTGTGGGTGAATCTAATTCCAGATTCTCTGCCTGGAAAACACCGAGACGATAAATTACCACACAGATTCTGTAAAAGCCAGAAGGGGTTCACGTGGGAGACTGAGGCGAGCAGGACAGTCTTGGGTGGCAAAGTAGACAACCTCTGTGACATTGCTGTTAGCTTGAATGAGTTGATGAGGTTGCAAACTGGAGGGCTTCCCTGGTGGTGCAGTGGTTGAGAGTCTGCCCGCCGATGCAGGGGACACGGGTTCATGCCCCGGTCTGGGAAGATCCCACATGCCGTGGGGCGGCTGGGCCCGTGAGCCATGGCCGCTGAGCCTGCGCGTCCGGAGCCTGTGCTCCGCAATGGGAGAGGCCACAACAGTGAGAGGCCCGTGTACCACAAAAACAAAACAAAACAAAACAAAACAAAAACTGGAGGTGACTGGGTAGCCTCTGTTCTTAGTCTCTGCCCCCTCACAGCAGAACCGGGCACATCACAGCACTGCCCCAAAACAGATCCAATAGATAATATCCGTAAAGACTTGATAGGGGAGGTGGTGGGAAAGAGACTGTCTGACAAAGCTTCATAAAATCCTGTTTAAACATCTCAGTCAGTTCCCAAGAGTCCCCTCTGGGCCTCTGTCACTTCCTCTTTCCTCTCTCTCCATTCCTCCTCGGGGCCAGCATCTACCTCTTCCCTTCTCCCTGGCTCCCACTCTCAGCCAAGGCTCCAGCCTTACCCTGGACTGTTCCAGGTTTCCTCTCCATCCTTTTCTTATACAGAGTACTGCCATACCATCTCAGTTTCTAATAGGCAGCTCCATACCCATGGTATGCTGCAAGCTAAGGACTCTTCTTAGGGTCCACTCATCTTCCATGGGAGGGATGGAAGTGGGCGTGGTAATGCTGCTTGCAAAACACTTTCCTAGAAACAGTTTTTCCCTGACATGTGGTTAAATTATTTAGGACTGCATCTAACTCGTAGTACATGTACCAAAATGGTAGATTCTAGCATTGCTAGTAAGTAATATTATTTTAAAGGAAAAAAGATCCTCTGATTCTCATTCATCTATTCTCTTTGGACTTGAAATTCTGTTGATTTTCAATTTT
Source organism: Orcinus orca (assembly GCF_937001465.1). NCBI lineage: Eukaryota > Metazoa > Chordata > Mammalia > Artiodactyla > Delphinidae > Orcinus > Orcinus orca. Next base: position 108,467,687 of record NC_064559.1, on the reverse strand, counting down.
AAGGACTTCGATTCTTTGTAGTTCCCAAACTCTGGTGTTCAAAAGAATAACCTAGTGAAGACCTCACAAAGGTTCCTGCAAGATTTTAATTCTGTAGATCTGGTCAGGGACTCAAGAATCTGTAGTTTAACAAGCTCTGCAGGTGATTCAAATGTAGGTGGTTTGTGGCCCACCTTTGAGAAATACTGTCTCAGGACTTCCAATGTCTTCCTACTATCAATACATTCCTTCATCCATCTCTACTACCAGATCAATTTTCTTGAAGCCCAATTCTGATCATTTCTGTGCCCCAATCCTGTGCATTCTTACTTCTCACTGTACCTTACCACGGCCACCCTAACCTCTCCCAAGTCTCACCAGAATTATCCCAAATCATTCCCAACCACCTTGATCCTGCCCTTACCTCACTACAGTGAATCCTCAAAACAGTAGCCTCAGATGCCACAGATGCATCCTTTAGTAAGGATGTAAATTCAGTAAATTCAGGTATTTCTCCTTAGCTGAAAACCCTCTGGTGGTTTCCAACCTCACTCAGAGTAAAAGTCCTTACAGTTACCTCCAAGGCTCCTGTCATCTGGCCCTGCATCTCTCTGGCCTCATTTCTCACCACTCTGCCTCCCTCACTCTCTCCCAGTCACAGAGGCCAGGCCAGGCACACTGTGCTTCCTGTTCCCTCTTTCTCCTTGAATAGAGGAGGTGCTTGTCTTACTACTAACTTTGCCTTAAGTAGTTGTAACCCTGGGAAGTCTACCCACATTTCTCAGGCTTCTGGGTGGGCTTCTGGGCATTTGTACCACTTATTAGCTATAGTCTGCAGAAGTGCTTGGTCTTGTTTCTTTGTTCCCTCAGTAAGAGACACCCTACATCTCTAGGCCCTTGGATTTTCTGGATTCTCTGCAGATAGCGTCTGGTGTTGTGATAAGCACAGTGGGAACACCTGTTACAGTAAAGGATCATTACTTTTTAAACTCTGCCCTATTCTAGAAGAAATTTAGGAAGATTATAAAAAGGTAGTTTTTAAAGTGAGAAAATTAATTAAAAAGAAAAAGCGATGTAGAACAAGCAGATGGCTAATGATTAACATAGAAAGTGATTAATATAGAACATGAAGGCCATAAGATCCTGTATATTTGCTGCAAATCTGACTCTGAGCTTCCTAGAAGTCAGAAAAAATAAAAGAGGGAAAGATAATCAATTACAGGAGTCACAGGGTCTACTAAGAACAAATCAGTGCTCAAGAGGAGCACCTCTCTCCCTGTGCCCTAAGAAATTTTACTCTGTGCCTTCTATAGAGAAGTATCCTGCATAATACAGACAACAATGTCCTTAAGAATGCTGAAACACAACAGCAGAGTCTGGGCTTGATACAAATCTGGTGATCGGCAGCATATGCATGTGATAAGGAACTGCTGAACAGACCAGTGGTTTTCTCCTGCACCTTACAACTTTAGCCCAGCAAAGCTTGCTAGAGCTAATACTCGATGATGTCAGCCAGGAGTAAATGTTTCAAGGGGCCAGCACAATATACTGAAATCTAGCAAAGCTGTGGTCTTTGTGCATCTGATATCAAAAAATGAAGGTGTCTCAGTCAAAATCTTAGCTCTCATCAGTGGAACCAGAAAGTCAATGCAATTCAAACTTGACAGGTAAGGAGGGAAGTCTTATAACAGCTGTTTCTTAAACACCTCTAGTCAATGTAGCCATCATTCTGGTTAGTGCTGAGTCCCTTAAATTTATCTGGGTACCCAGAACTACAGCTTCAACAATACACTGTGGGTGGCCTTTGCTCCAGACAGAGGTACATTCTCATCACATAGAGGAAAAGGGTACCATCTTGGTGTAGTGCAAATAAATTGACAGGGGCTGTTATACTTTGAACCACATTCAGTAGTCTCCAAATGACTGAATCCAGAATAAAATTAGGAAATGCTTTTATTAAAAGGTAGTTAAACTATGACAGAACAGGGCAGTCTCTATGTAGTAATAACATCATTACTTCCCTAACAAACATTTGTGAGCTCTTGTGTTGTACATAAACTGAGAAGAGGAGGGTAATGGTGGACAAAAGCACTGGACCAGAGTATCAGTGTTAGAAAGCTCACAGTCCAGCAGGGGCAGTTGAGAAACTCAGTTAATGCCCCCGTGGCCATACAGCTGTGTCTGGGGTAAGGCTTTGACTTGATACCTTCTCATGGCTTTCTCAGACACTCACATGATGTTCCACATCTAAGAATCTCATTCTTATTAGCAAAGCCCCCTTCCTCTATTCAAGCAGAAAGAGGGAACAGGAAGCACAGTGTGCCTGGCCTGGCCTCTGTGACTGGGAGAGAGTGAGGGAGGCAGAGTGGTGAGAAATGAGGCCAGAGAGATGCAGGGCCAGACGACAGGGGCCTTGGAGGTAACTGTAAGGACTTTTACTCTGAGTGAGGTTGGAAACCACTGGAGGATTTTGAGCTAAGGAGAAATACCAGCTGAGCATCTAGCTACACCCCCACCTGGGTGTTTTCATTCCATGGATGTAGCTAGATGCTCAGCTGGTCCCAACTGGCACAGGTGTCCCCAGCTGGGAACTTGAGTACCACATAAGCCACGAGCTGAGGAGAAAGAGGCACCGTAGCTTGACTACCTCTGCTGAGAAATGCCATCAGCTTTAAACACCTCTTTGGCATAGGGAAGTCTCCAGACACCTTGGGCTCATCACTAACTGGCTTCCCACCATGAGTCTGGCATCGTGATAGGAAGTCAAAGAAATACAAACCTGGGTGATATACAGACTTCAAGGTAAGCAAAATAAGCCCGATACATAAATAGCCCTAAATAAGGTGAAAGTGTTAAAAGCCAAAAAAGCATAAGTAAACTGCTTACAGGAGTTGAGAAGAGGGAAGGGTAACTTTTAGCTAAGAGATCAGAGAAACTTTCAAAGAGTTTTCACTGCATCCTGTAGTGGGCAAAATTTGGACCGTAGAGGCAGAACCGTAAGAGCAAAGCTATGGAAGTGTTTAAGTGCAGGGTATGTTTGGAGAACAGTAATTCAGGTCAGTCTGGCTGGGTGGAAGTTGGGTGAAGATAAAAGATGATAGGGGATGAGGCTGAAAGTGGGACTGGTAATGGGATTGGGCTTTATGGGAATTAACCCCATAATGATGGTTAGACACTAGAGATGGAAATGCTAATAAGGGAACTGCCATAATAGTCTAAGCAAGAGATAACACTAGGAGAACATGCTAGTGATATTTCAGAGAAATGTGAAAAAGTGTGAACAAAGGTATTGTCAAAAAGACAGATGTTGTCAGTCTCTGCCTTATGCTACCTCCTCCGCATCTCTTCCACCCCCATGTACACTTTCACACAAACTTGCAAATAATTCCCATTGCTTGTAATCACCAATGAAGCTAGTTGCTCGCCAGCCGCCAAACTTTCTTCCTTGGAAGGGATGGATTTTCCCAAAGTAAACTGGAAAATCAAGGCATTTATGCAGGGAATATGTTGGGGGAAAATCTAAAGAACTCAGATAAATTTTTATTACTTTCAAATTTAATAAATCACTTAATTACTTCAACTCTTTCTTTTTTCACAGATAGAGGCTGAGAACTGTGAAGCAGGCCCTCCATTATCCCTGATCCAAATGCAATAGCAGTGCTGAGATGAATGTGGCCTTGAGCTCCTATAAAAGGTTTACTACCATTGCACTTGGGAAGGGACTGATCCTTTTCTTTCCAAGAGTTAATAGCCAGGTTGATTCTGGATTCTTCTCTCGATTGCATCACTGTTCTGCAGGACCAGGGAATCTTAGGTGTAACTGAAGCTTCAGAGCCTCAGAAAGGCAGTTTCAACCTCTGAGTGCTGTCCTAAAGCAACCCTGATTTTTTCACGGCTAAGAGTGATCCATACTCCTAAACTTCAGCTGGCCCTTCCCACAGCCTCATTTCTTGCCATGCCTCCACCCTGACCCCCGATCCTTCAGAACAACTTGAAGTTCCCCAAGCAACTGCTGTTTCCCATGTCTACTCATTTACATACATTTTCTCCCATGCGAAGAAGGCCCTTTTCTGTCCTACCCAGCATGCTGGGTCCTCCTTGACATTCAAGTTCAGCTCACCTTTTCCTTCCTTGAGAAGTTTTCTCTCATCTCTTATCTCAGTTAGATGCCTGTCCATGTAATCTATGTCACCCAGGTTTACCTCTATCATAGCACTTTGTTCATTCATTTCTTAAGTTAATATTACTGAATGACTACCAGATACCAGGTACTATGCTAGGTCTTACAAACATCATAGGTATGTATATATATATATATGGAGGAGACCTATTAAAAAATGGTGATGAGACCCAGTGAACTATACTCTAACTGTTGGCTTTCTTTCCTGATTTTCCTGCTCTGCTATGAGTTTCTTGAAGGCAAGAAAATAGCTCTGTCTCTCTTACTTATCAAGTGCTTAATAAATATTGAAAGAACAAATGGAAGTTGGCTACTAGTAAGGAAGACTCAGCAACTGTAGACGTCAGTTCTTAAAATTACAGTGAGGTGAGCAGTTGTCTGACTCCGAGTTATCATCAGATTGGAGTCACTGGGGCTTGGAAGGGGCCTTAAAGGGAATGTGACTATGCATCCTGGTTTGCCTGGGACAGTCCCAGGTGACACCTGTTCTTTAGCATCTATCTGGGTTAGCATTTATTCTAGATTTTTCTTTATTTCAATGACATTATTATTTTATTAAAGTAAGTTGGGATGGATTTGGTAGACCTGGACTCTTTATTCTCAGATTCTGCCCCAGGGAAAGGGGCTGAAGATGGAGTTAAATCACCCATGGCCAATGATTTGATCAATCATGCCTATGCAACAGAGTCGCCATAAAGCCCCACAAAGACAGTGTTCTGAGATCCTCCAGGTTGGTGAACACGTGGAGATCTGGGGACTGAGGTAGCGCTCTAGGAGAGGGCATGGAAGCCTGGTGCTCTTTCCCTACACCTTGCTCTGTGCATCTCTTCCATCTGGCTGTTCCTGAGTTATATTCTTTTATAATAAACTGATAATCTAGTAAATACAATATTTCTCTGAGTCCTGTGAGCCACTTTAGCACATTACTCGAACCCCAGGAGGGGGTTGTTGTAGGTAGGTCGGAAGCACAGCTCATAACCTGGATTATGATCGGCACCTGAAGTGGGGGGCAAGCAGCAGTCTCGTAGGACTGAGCCCTTAACCTGTGGGATCTTACACTATCTCCAGGTAGATAGTGTTAAATGTGAGATTAATTGCAGGACACCCCGCTGGTATTGGAAAATTGTCTGGGACACCCAGCTAGTATCGGAAAATTGTTTGGTGTGGGGAAAAACCTTTACATGTTGGAATTGTAGATGCCAATGTCAAAAATAATAAAAGTAATAAATATAATACCTTTTAGATAAATAATAAATGTAATGATACATTTTAATACTTTCTACTAATATCCTACTTTACTATAGACAATTGAGATCCTCCTGGTTTTATTGTTTTTTTTTTTTTTTTTTTTTTTTTGCGCGGTACGCGGGCCTGTCACCGCTGTGGCCTCTCCCGCTGCGGAGCACAGGCTCTGGACACGCAGGCTTAGCGGCCATGGCTCACGGGCCCAGCCGCTCAGCGGCATGTGGGATCCTCCCGGACCGGGGCACGAACCCGCATCCCCTGCATCGGCAGGCAGACTCTCAACCACTGCGCCACCAGGTAAGCCCCTCTTCCTGGTTTTGAGATCCTATTCCATCACAAGTAAGAGTGTAACCTTAGGTAAATTAACTCCTTTGTCAGTATGTCTCTTCACCTGTGACACATGCATGATAATAGGCATCTAGCTCATAGCATCTAGCTCATATGAGGCTGTAATGAGTTAAGCATTTAGAAGAGTCCCTAACATCTACTAAGCAATAAAGTCTGTATTTATTGTTCTTGTTGCTATTGTTATTATAATAATTATTTTTTAGCATATATTTACTGAAACATCTGTGCCAAGTCCTGCAGATACCTGGATGATGAGTAAGAAACTAGGAATAAAAGAAAAGCCTATGAAGAAATATCCTCTGGCTGTGTGGGAGGACCAGCCACTTTTTCACTTTTCATGTTCTGCATAAGCCTGGCCTGAGCAGTGTAGGTGGAAAAGTTCTGGGCCCTGAGAATACGTGGAACTAGGTACTGTTCCTGACTCAGCCACCAGCTAACCTCAATTTGCTCATCCAATAAACTGCGATTAACAGTGCCTACTTTGCAAGATGGTTCAAAAGGGATTATATCAGACCATAGTTGTAAAGAGGCCAACATAGTGCCTAGAAAATCTAGATGCAAAGACCTTTAAAACAGGTTTGAATCTATGAAGTCCACCTGTCTTCCACCTAGACAAAACTAACTTGGTCATTTCTGACATGGGCAGGCTCTTTGGCAGGAATAGCTGAGCGAACAGTAAAGCCAAAGGTATAGCTCCTGATGAGCTTACGGTGGAGGCCATTCCAGGCAGGTTTCTCCAGTCACAGCACCATGGGTTAAAGGAAGGAAAATATTGATGTTTTATTGAATTACTCCTATAGGTCAGATCATGTATCACTGCTGTGATCTAAACAATGAGCCGGTGCAAGAGGAATGCACAGCTGAGACTGATGAGATAAGCCTTCCCCAGCCCTGACTCCTCCAAGAGTCAGTAAATTGCTTCCTTTATTTAATTACAAATTAATTGAAAACACTCCCATGCTGATAAAACAATACTAGTCCCCGATTTGTTGATAATAGCCTAATCCTCCTGTAACAGTCCCATAGACACCATCGCATGATTATGTCATCAATTTTACACTTGCGGGGTCTGGATAAACATGGCTGCCTGAGGTTCAGGAAAAGGATAAACACGCAGAGAGGTGCACTTTAGGAAGACCAATTTAGAGGTAAGTTTGGTGTCAGATGATTCTGGGCCGATTCCTAGTTCTGCCAGTCACTAGCTAGGAGGCATTTTGAAGCCCTTGGAGCCCTTGAAGATGAATAAATATATAAAATGTCTAACACTAGGCTTGTCACATAGTGCGGGACTCATTAATGTTAGCTGCGTTCTTTTTTCTTCTCTCCTCCTCTATGCACTTAGGGAAATTCCTGCTTTTCTTATCAGTTCAGAAGGCTATCTTAATCCCAGGAGGTCAGAAACTATAATGATACCCTCTCAAGCATCCACAGCCCCTTATCAATCTGGTCTTCTGTACTCATCAGGGCAATTTGCACCCCATGATCACCCCTTCCTGCTTACTATAACACCTGCTTTTGCTTGATCACCAGATTGTCTCATCTTCCCAGAGTGAGCAATGTATCCTGTTATGTGAAGTGGGCACCAACATTGCTGGCTAGCAAAGCACATGTGTTGGGGACACTACTCACTCCTGGGTAAGGCAACTAGAGAAATGTTCCTGCAGTTAAGGACAGGCACATGTAATAGAGAGTAAAGCGGTGTTCCAAAGCATAGGACTCATTTTAAAAGAGCAAGTAAGAATTAGTTAATGTTAAAGCTCAAAGGATTTTGGAGACCAGGCCATTTACTAGCACAAGATATATGGTCCCTACTACAACAAGAATCATCTCTCCATTATGACTGTCAGAATAAGATTCTACCAGGAGGAGTAATTAATGTTCATGCACTTTTGTGTAAAGCAGAAATCAAGACTCTGTGTCTTTATTTCAGTGGATGCAACTTTGAGAATAGGGCAGAAGAAAATCAGACACTGGCTTTGCCTGTATTGAGAGGATGAACTGGTCTCTCATAGTTTTCATCTTCAAGATGAAAAAAGAAAAAAGGGGGCTTCCCTGGTGGCACAGTGGTTAAGAATCCACCTGCCAATGAAGAGGACATGGGTTCGAGCCCTGGTCCAGGAAGATCCCACATGCTGCAGAGCAACTAAGCCTGTGCGCCACAACTACTGAGCCTGCGCTCTAGACCCTGTGCTCCACAATTACTGAAGCCCACACGCCTAGAGCCCACACTCTGCAACAAAAGAAGCCACTGCAATGAGAAGCCCACGCACCACAACGAAGAGTAGCTCGCCACAACTAGAGAAAGCCTGCGCACAGCAATGACGACCCAACGCAGCCAAAAATAATAAATAAATAGATATATAAAAAAAGAAAAAAAGAGGGGCTTCCCTGGTGGTGCAGTGGTTGACAGTCTGCCTGCCGATGCAGGGGACGTGGGTTCTTACCCCGGTCCGGGAAGATCCCTTGTGCCATGGAGCGGCTGGGCCCGTGAGCCATGGCTGCTGAGCCTGCGCGTCTGGAGCCTGTGCTCCGCAACAGGAGAGGCCACAACAGTGAGAGGCCCGTGTACCGCAAAAAAAAAAAAAAAAGAGAAAAGGACATGGTCATGTCCATAAAGCAGAGAGGTACACTTCTATGAGACTGGCTCAGGAACACTAAGGATTCATAGTTTCAGAGTTCTCAGACCACTTTCTACTTTCTTACCGAACCCCACACACCCAGTCCCTGGAAGAAGGCCAAGAGAGGAAGGAAGTTCTTTCTCAAGACAGAATCACAATCCTTATTATGTGTTCATGTCATTTTTGCAGGACTCATTTTTGAGCCTGTCTAATTGCAAAATGAATTGGTGTGGGAAGATGGACAATATTTAAGTAAACCCTCAGTCAAAAAGAAAAAAAAAAGCCTACCTAATCAGGTGGATAGACCTAGAGTCTGTCATACAGAGTGAAGTAAGTCAGAAAGAAAAAGACAAATACCGTATGCTAACACATATATATGGAATTTAAGAAAAAAAAATGTCATGAAGAACATAGGGGTAAGACAGGAATAAAGACGCAGACCTACTGGAGAACGGACTTGAGGATATGGGGAGGGGGAAGGGTGAGCTGTGACTGGGCGAGAGAGAGTCATGGACACATACACACTAGCAAACGTAAGGTAGATAGCTAGTGGGAAGGAGCCGCATGGCACAGGGATATTGGCTCGGTGCTTTGTGACAGCCTGGAGGGGTGGGATAGGGAGGGTGGGAGGGAGGGAGACGCAAGAGGGAAGAGATATGGGAACATATGTATATGTATAACTGATTCACTTTGTTATAAAGCAGAAACTAACACACCATTGTAAAGCAATTATACCCCAATAAAGATGTTAAAAAAAAAAAGCCTACCTTAAAAGCAGGAGTTTGGGGACTTATGGAAAGTCTTCCCATGGGATCCAGAAGAATGACTTGCTCCCTTCTCCTCTGCAGCACATGGCTTACACCCTCTCACTGTGCTTTTCTCCTGGCATGCCTGACACTCCTCTAGGCATGAGAACTCTGAGGGTAGGTTATGGGTCTCATTCATGGTTGAATTTACTTCAGCCAGTGAATGTCTGATGCACAGTACAATATCAGTAACTATTTGCTTTGTGAAACAACTACAGGGAGAAAAAAGAAAAGCAGAGGAAAAGAGACAAAAGAATGAAAAATTCTTTCAATCATAGAGCTATTTTTGCTTCAAAGCTAATCAGAAAGTAAAAGCTGATTTTGCATGTATTATAAGAAAAGACATAATGTTTTTGGATCTGAAAGTTGATAAGTCAGTATCACTTCATATAACTACTGAAGCTACACACAGACATCTCTGGAGTCAGAGCCACAACAACTTGCACAACAACTTGTAGTGCAAACAATGGTTTCACCAGGTGAAGATAAAGTAAACTTCTCAAATTCAAAGCATGTTTAGGCCAAACCTATCACCCTGACCGAGGGACTAATTTGCTGTATTGAATAAGATCATCTAATTGGCAAAGCCAAGATAAAATACTGATGGCAGATGTCAGTAATCCAGTTGTCTGCTAGATCTCATCCTGCTAAAACTAGAGAAGACATAAGATAAACTTTTGATTAGGATGTCTTGCTGATAACTTCACTTTTTTTTAGTGTATAGGAGTCAATGAAGGGACTTAGTCCAAAGTTTCATTCTGATTAACCAACAATAATGGATTTATATCAATTAGAATGTGTTCAACCACAAGTACATTAATATCTGTATATTATTAAGGAAATACATTAGCTCACATAAATGGAAGAGCAAATACAGTGCAGATTTCTCAGTTGGTTTGTCCAATGGCTCAATGCGGCCATCAAGAATTCTGAGCATTCTCTTCTGCTGAACTACTGGTCATGTCAGTTTCACCTTAAGTCTACTTTCTTTCATGGCAATGGAATGGCTGCTGGTAGCAACTGAGCCTACTTTCCTTTTCACATCTAGTGGAAGAGAAAGAAAGGCCTCATTGGCTTTCTTTTAAGACAGAAGAAAAATATTTCCCCAAACTTTCAGCAAATCCTGCCTCACACCTCATTGGCTAGAATTAGGTAATATATTCATTTCTGAATCAATTACTGGCAAGGGCTTGGGATTTCTCTAAGACCCATCAGACCCATCCTTGAAACTAAAAGGGGAGACTTCTTCCCCTAAGTCTTATTAGCAGCATAAGAGAGGGAGAAAGACTTCAACCTAGACTATATATATATATATATATATATATAAAATATACCCTGAGAAAACCATAATTCAAAAAGAGTCATGTACCACAATGTTCATTGCAGCTCTATTTACAATAGCCAGGACATGGAAGCAACCTAAGTGTCCATCAACAGATGAAAGGATAAAGAAGATGTGGCACATATATACAATGGGATATTACTCAGCCATGAAAAGAAAAGAAATTGAGTTATTTGTAGTGAGGTGGATGGACCTAGAGTCTGTCATACAGAGTGAAGTAAGTCAGAAAGAGAAAAACAAATACTGTATGCTAACACATATATATGGAATCTAAAAAAAAAAAAAAGGTTCTGAAGAACCTAGGGACAGGACAGGAATAAAGACACATATGTAGAGAATGGACTTGAGGACACAGGGTTGGGGGAAGGGTAAGCTGGGATGAAATGAGAGAGTGGCATGGACATATATACACTACCAAATGTAAAACAGATAGCTAGTGAGAAGCAGCCGCATAGCACAGGGAGATCAGCTGGGTGCTTTGTGACTACATAGAGGGGTGGGATAGGGAGGGTGGGAGGGAGACACAAGAAGAAGGAGATATGGGGATATATGTATATGTATAGCTGATTCACTTGTTCTAAAGCAGAAACTAACACACTACTGTGAAGCAATTATACTCCAATAAAGATGTTTAAAAACATAAAAAGTTTGACATAATGTAAGGACAACCTATTTTTGGAGACTTTTGCTGTTAGATTACTCCCGAGGTAATACTGCTCATTCGTGACATTATATAGGTACCCACTATTAACTAAGGTCAGTTGGAAAAGCAAAATATTGTTTGGCAAGCTCACGTTAGAAATATTTTATATCTTTCTAATAGTAACTAAAATGAAAACTTACCTTTTCTTTAACTCCTGAACTTGAAGATTTGGCCCATGATTAGAACACAGACTTGCTGAAGCAATTCCCAACTGAAGCTTTGTGCACTGCTTGAAGATACTTCCTGAATATTTTCAGAAGTAGACTTAAATTGTTCTTGTTTTTCATTTTATTTCTAATACTTCTGTAATCACTGCTTTTCCCGATTACTTAAGATTTTTTTCTTTTGATCTATTATTGTAGCAATGGAGCTGAATAACTAGATTTCAAGATAACCTCATGGCTCTGCCTTTTCATCTATACCTGCTTTCTCGGCATGCATATAAGTGTTAAAATCATAGCTGAGTTGAGCGATGGGGGCTCTTTACCACAGGATTCATGAAAGAAGAAATACTGAACACTCAAGGCACATCAGTCAATGACTTTGCAGCAGGCTCCCACAAACTACTTTCTTTAAGCAATCTTTGTTTTTGCTAAGTTCTGCTATGTAAGTACTGTCATTTACAAATTATGAAGTTCAGGCTTGTGGCGGTGTTGAAGAACAGACTTCTAAACTTGTGCTTTAATTTTATTTCAACATTTTTAATATTATAAGATACTTATCAAATCAATTAGCTGATAACAGTGACCCACTGTCTTTCTTGGTCAGTCTGGGATTCTGTTACATTATGCCGTGCTGTAATTTCTGTCTGAACACCCTGTTGAAGGGTGTGAATAAAACGTCTTATGTTTGTGACTCCTAAATTGCTTCACCTGATTGTTCCATTGTCAATGACAATTGTATGACATTTTCTCAGTCTGTAATTACTTCTTCAATTAGATTTACTGTGTTGCTAGCTGTATAAGACCCAAAAATCTCCTGGCAGAAGAATAAAGCAGTAGTGTGGTTTAATTCATCTTTAATCTCCCATTCTGTGAAAAGTTAAACAAAGCTTGTGTTTGCATTTGCAAACTGTCTAAGCAGTATGAAGAGTTATTATTAAAAGTGCTACTACTTTGTCATGTAATTAGATTTTTGTTTGACTAATGTGTCAGATTTTCTTGAACATTAAGACTTTAAATAATAAACACATATCATAGTATTCATAAACATAACAAAATATTAATAGTATGTGTTGATTTACTTCATCATTTCTACATTAAATTCTAATAATTCCCAGGATTGAAAAGGCACTTTCACTATGATGAGGAACAGTTTTTCTATCTTAAACAACCTGAAGTTTCAATATTGGGTCAGATTCAAGAGAAGCATATGGGACTTGGGGTTGTAAATATCTAGGACAAGTCTACTGGTGCCACAGGTGACCATGAACAAACGACAGGACATCATTTTGCCATCTTGGGAGATTAGTCATGATTGGATGAAAATACCAAGTTACAGTTATTTTTTAAGCAGAAAAATGAGGTGAGGACATAGGACCTCTGTACTATGATGTGTAAGATGACACTACCACAAGCATTGATATTTAATTATCAAAGAGTGATTTTTCCATTAGCTTTTCAGTACCCATTTGAAAAAAAAAAAATGATACTACCACAGGCACTGATGGGCTACTGGGCCTCCTTTATGTCCCCTAACTCAACAAGACTTCAAGTCTATATCTTTAGATGGGCTCAGTTTCATATCTTGTGTCCCTAGGTTCAAATTAGCCTTCTCTCTAGTTCTGTAACCATATTTAAGTTTATTACCTGATTTAGGTAGACAGAATTCCAAAAACCTCACCCAGACTGTTTTCAATTAATTTATTTGATGTGTATTTGAATTCTTCATTCTTTTCATCTTCTTGACCAGTTCTGGTCATAATGATAAAGATATTTTAATGTCTTTCGTTTAGCTCTGGCCAGAACTCTAATATCATTCCACTGAATTGTGAGTTTCTGTACTTTGGCTCTCCAGTCAAAACTTTAAAGACAGAAACCCTAAAAATCAAGAAAGCATAATTTCTAAGCAAGTGAATGTTGCAAACAATTATATATTTTCTCCTTTGTAAATGTACAGTCTGTCCTCTAGAAAGGACACACTGATTCTTATTGTACTTTATGTAAGAATAATACTCTTTTTGGTCCACCTGGTTCCCTCGATAAAGGAAAGATGTTGATGTCAGGCAGCTCAATGTCAATTTACCAAAGGACAATTCCCTGAAAACCAATTTGCCAAATGGCTAATTCACAGAATTGCTAATTCTAGATTTGACTTTTAAAAACTATTTATAGTGTTTATAGTAATTCATAACAGCTTTTGGAAACTTCTGGGAAGATGTTTTGATCGATTTTTATTCTGTACTCATAGCAGCGTGCTGAGGAATGTTCAATTTGCTCCTGCCCAAGTCCCTGGGTGTAGCTGGAGGGAGCTAGGACATATTAAAGGGATCCTCTGCAATGAAAAAGTCTGAGAAAAGAGCAACAACTCAGAGTGGGCTATCAATCCTAGAGCAGGAGATGCCTGAGGGTGGGACTATAGGGCAGGGAAAGAAGATAGAGGGACTGGTGTTGGATTACCCTTGAATATATTCTTTTCTTCATTTTTAAGCTTTACTGAGGTATACTTGACGTAATAAACCGCGCATATTTAAAATGGTCAATTTTAAAAGTTTTGGTATATGTGTATATCCATGAAACCATCACTGCAGTCAAGATCATGAACAGCCATCATTCCCATGGTTTCAAATCATATATATATATATATATATATATATATATATAGCCATCTGAAGTCATCCTACAGATCACCGATATTCTGTTCATTTTTTCAATCTTTTTCTCTCTGAGTTTCATTCTGGATAGAAGATATCACCTGTGACAGCCATGGGGTTAAAGAATGAGATAAACAGACAAGCCTAAGGTAAGTCCTAACTTTTCAGTCTGGAAGATTGGGAAAATGGTAGTAATGTTAAGAGAAATTAGAAGTCAAGAGAGAAGCAGGTCCAGGTGATGACCTGACTCCTAAATGACAAGATTCTTTTCAGGGAGATTGAATCAGGGAAGCATCTTGGCAAATGCAGTCTAGTCATAAGAGGTCAGAACTAGAGTTAGACTTGGAACACCATCAGCTCAAGAGTGTTAGGGAGGCTAATTAGGATGAACCTGGCATTGAATCCCCGGGGTGGGGGGAGCTCATACATGTAGGGGACACAAAACGTATGAAAGGTGTTCCAGTTTATGACCCATCTCAAAATGAGAATAATAAACACAAAAGATGGTGTAGTGCAATGAAGAAGGCACAGGCTTTGCAGTCGGGTAGATGAGAAGCCTTGTACCAACTGGCCTGTCACCTGTAGCCCAGACTCTTTCCCTATTTGGGCCTCACCTGCCTACCGTTTCACCTTCGGCAAGTTTCTTAACCTCTGATGTTCAGTTTCTTCATTTAAAATGGGGATTATAAGAGCTAAGCATAAAGTTATTGTGCATATTAATCAAGATAACAAAGTATACAAAATCATAAAGCAACCCCTTTGCCCCTTGTTTCCTCCTGTCCCTTTAATTTTAATCAGTGAGGCAAGTTTTCCCCCTGCCCATCTATGAAAACTTGAACATATCCCATGTATTAGTCTGTTATTGCTGCTGTAATAAATTACCTCAGACTTGGTGGTTTAAAACAACACACATTTATTATCCTATAGTTCTGGAGGTTAGATGTCCTCGTGGGTCAGCAGGCCTGTGTTCCTTCTGGAAGCCCTGCAGGAAAATCTGTTTCCCCACTTTTTCTAGCTTCCAGAGGCTGCCTAATTCCTTGGCTCCTGGTCCCATGCTCTGTCTTCAAAGCCAGCAGTGTGGCATCTTCTGATCTCTCTCTCTCTGTCCCTCTGCTTCCGCAATCACATTGCCTCCTGTGTCTGTGACCCTCCTACCTCTCTCTTATAAGGACCCTTGGGATGACACTGGGCCAACCTGGAAACTCCAGGATAATCTCCCCATATCAAGATTTTTAACTTAATCGAATCTCCAAAGTCCCTTCTGCTACTTAAGGAAATGGATTCACAGCTTCTAGGGATTAGGATGCGAACATCTTTGGGAGGCCGTTCACCCTGTCATATCCCATTACTTCTCCAGTTGCTCTCAGGTAATATATGTGCTACATCGTTTCATGTCACAAATATAATTTCAATTCAGGTATTAAAAAATGTAGTTTCATGTAATAAAGCTAAATTTTAAACTTGATGCTTCTACTCTTCTGCATCTAGTGCCTCTTTGAGCAAGAAGTGTGCAGTCAGTCCTGGAAAGAAGGTACAATTGGCTACTTTTCTCTTTCCTCATGGAGTCTTCTTCTTTTCTAATCAGTGCTGATTTCCGCAGGGTTAGAGCAGCGGGGGAGAAGGCAGAGGTGAGGAAAATAGGAAGTCTGGGGTGGTCTAGAATCAGCAGTCTCTGGACCTGGTAGATATTTAAATGATTCTTCCTTTCCTGGATGCTTCTGGGCTCTGGTGACCGCACCCTCAGCTGTCACCGGGGTTCTCTCACCTAAACTTCTCCCATGCGCCAATACTTGACTTCTTGCATAACCTCTAGGCATCCAGGAGTCTACCTCCAGCTTCCCTGCTGCTCAGGTCCTCTTGCCCCTCCAAGAAGTTCTCTCCAAACAGCTGGTTCACAGGAAATACACAAAGCCTTCGCCCTGACTCTGGGAGTATATTCAGTTCCCATACCTCAGTCCCCTACTCTGTTTCAGCCAGCCTCTGCTTGTTTATAGTTTTCAGATGTGGCTCAAACATCAAACCATTATGTCCCCCAAAGTTCATAGGAAATTATTAAGATCTTGAATTGGTCTCTTCAAAATTCCTCTCTCTGGATTTGGGTTTAGGAGGTGGTACTCTCATCCCTCTCTCCCTTGGAGGGGCATGGTAGGAGACACACAGTACTGCTCCCTCCAAAGAAAATCTCTTCAAATATGTACCTCTTGACCTTTTATATCCTTGATGTGGGTGAGTGATTGAGTCCTATAAGAGTTTTTGAACATCTCCTTTGCCAATGGTGCAAACTGGAATTAACTGTTTCTTGGTGTCTCAGCACCAAGCTCCATTCTACCATCCTGTTACATTTATCAAATAGCTACCACAGTGTCTGGCATAGACAAGCACCGAATAAATGTTCACTTCCTTCTTTCTAAGGAAACTAGCAAAACATAATTACAGATATATAATCAAATTAGTCAAATATCTTGAGATTTTCCAGATGGAAACACCGAAGAAGGTGTAAAGCACTATTCTTAGAGAAATTTTCATCCTCTCTCTTCATTCTGGGCAGCTGGCAGTCTTCTTACATGGAGTGCTGACACATTCTGATGTGTCTTTCTCTGGGACCAATTTTGATGACAGGCAAGTACAATTTGACATTATTCAGATCTTTAAAATTCTGCCTTTCTCCAGGAAACATGTATGTCAAACTGATCATCTAGGCTCTTTTGTGCCTCTTAATATTTTAGAAGCACAGCAGGTAAACTGGATTTTTAGTATGTATCATTGATTACTGGGAAACAACCTACCACTACACATATGGTGTGCCATGATTTAATTGACCCCAGATGAGTAAATTGCATCGTTTTACAAAGCCTCTGTGATGGGCAACTGCAGAGCAATGAACGGCTGGATGATCTAAGTTTACCAGTGAGATGGCTAAGATAGAGTTTAAGGTCTGGCTATTTCAGTCACCTGATGCTTGAATTGGGTGGGTCAGCCAGGGCTTGATTTGATCTTTTTAGAAGGTCAACCCATTAGTTTCTGGACATTCAAAAGCAACTGGACCCTAAAGACCTCTGCTTCTATCAAAGCTGTCAACACCCACCTCAAAGCTCTTCATGCCTCCACATGAAATAGGAAGCATAAAAGAAAAGACTGAATGGTCAACCAACTAGGCTTTCCCTACTTGGGGATTATTTCTCTACACAGATTGATGGGAGCTTCTTCTACATAACTCCAACAGTTGTTTACCAAGATTTTAACAAAACTTTAGCCTCAGAGTCATAATTTACATGTGCATAGAATTCTGGAAGCTTATTAATGGGGAGGCTGCACTTTCCTCTCCATCTTATCTTGTCATCATTTCTATAAATTCAGTATACATGCTGAAGTTTCTTTATTTCTGTGGATTAAATGGTTGGATGTAGAACAACAGGATCAAGGAATCCATATGTATCTTTTCTTTAAAGCTTTTGAAATATATTTCCCAATTGTCCTCCAAGATGGTTGATACCAAGATGTACTTCCTCTAGTAGGGGATAAGAATGCTTGGTTTCTCAGGTTTTTATTAATACTGGTAAATTCTGTTGGCTCTTGACTTTGCGAGCTCCCATGTGCCCTTACACTTGCACATTGTTCCTTCTGTTGTGATAACTCAGGAACTGATATCAGCCATTGCTTTCTATATCCATGACCTTGCTTTTGATTCATGTATAAAGGTTTGATATCATGCTAAGATTTTCTTTATTTTTTGGATCACCAATCTATCCTTCGTCTCATTTAGTCACTCTTATCTCAACCCCACACACTTATCATGACTGATGTGTACCTCATGGCCATGATAGACTAGAACTGAGATTCTGGGAAGATTATCATAGGATGAAGCCATGATGAACAAGGCGGAGACCCACTTCTCAGGCCTGGTTTATATCCTGGAATAACTGCAGAGGTGAATGAAAGCTTAGAAAAGATCCAGAGCTCCTTAAATTTCCCTAAGGCCAAAATTGGTCCCAGAGCTTAGAGGAGGATTGAACCTGTTGGAAATAGGAGGAAAGAGCAACTGGCTCTACAGTGGAGATAAAGGGCAAGAATTTTAAAAGTACAAATTCCCCAAGTTTGTTTCATTGCCCTCCTCCTCTTCTCTCCGTAAAATCTCACCTTATCCACTCTCATCATTTCAAATATCAGTATGTACAAATGACCCTTAAATGTGTATCTCTAGCCCTGACCTTCTCCGAACTCCAACTGAGTTAACAACTTCTGATGAATATATATATATTCACATGTTTTAAAACTTTCAGTTTCAACATGCATAAAAATAAAATTTTTTGTTTCTTTGCTTTCTTTTACAGTGAAAGAAAGGGCTTACAAAGATGAGCCAGCACAGTTCCTGCCCATAAGAAGCTCACAGGTTGGTAGGAACAACAGACAAGTACAGTAAGACTCCAGTACAGTGTGGCAAACGCCCCTGATTGGCCACAAATCAAGTGGGGACATAGGACAAATTGGAAGTGGTGCTGGTGATGAACTGTACATGAGCAAATTAGGAAAAGTTTCACAGGGGGCCTGACATGGAGTTAGGACCTTGTTTCCAAGAAGTTTAGGAATTTGTCCCCAAGAAGAATGAATAACCAACCACAACTAATTAATATAAGGGATTCATCTTTAGGGAAACTGGAGGTTGGGAATGTAAATCACTCTGGGTTCTTTCCAGGACAGGGCTGAAGTGCAAGCCACAGGTAGGGGGGATTTCCAGTCCTTTTCTCTGGTGATGATACCATCAACAAGGATGACAGCAATCACAATAGGAGTGATGACTAATAAATACAGAGCGCTTAATATGTGCCAGGAGCTGTGTTAAGTGCTTTCCATGGGTAAACTCTCATAAGTACAGTGGGTGGTTGTAGGGTGGGACCCCGGATAAGGGTTCCTGCGTTCAGGCAGGGGCTAGCCTGGCTTGAATCTCCCACTGGTGCCAAAGGAGGAAGCACCTGGCTTTCTTATCCACTTGTCCAGGAGTCGGATACAGGCGGAGAGGTGTGAGTGAGGCTTAAACACTGTCAGCAGTCCAACATTACAAAATGGAGTCACACTCTTTATTACAATTCACCCCTGATATTTGGTGACCGAAAAGTGCCGTTTTTCAGTTAATTGAATTTGAACGTCTTTAAGTAAGCTATTAGCCTACTCTACGAAGCCTGTGGCCGAAGTCAGTAAAAGAGATGATGAAAGTTCCACTGAATGCTTCCTTCAAGAATGCAGCATCGTGTCTGCTAAGAAGTGAAATGAATGCCTTGGTCACTATCAATAATGTCTGGCACTCTGCAGGAGACAAAGACTGTCCTGATGAGACCTTGTGTTATGGTTGGCAACTGCCACCCTAAATGGCATATAGCATGTGGCTTTCTTGTGAATACCTAGCAATTTTCCTCAGAACTACTCTTCTATTAAATACACTTTAGACAAGATGACTATAACAAGTGTTTATGGTAATCTTTAAAAAGGTTCTTTGCGGGCTTCCCTGGTGGTGCAGTGGTTGAGAGTCCGCCTGCCGATGCAGGGGACACGGGTTCGTGCCCCGGTCCGGGAAGATCCCACATGCCACGGAGCGGCTGGGCCCATGAGCCATGGCCGCTGAGCTTGCGCGTCCGGAGCCTGTGCTCCGCAACGGGAGAGGCCACAACAGTGAGAGGCCTGTGTACCAGAACAACAACAACAAAAAGGTTCTTTGCATGGTGTCTGGCTTATAGTAAGCATGCATTAATTATGTGGGGGAAAAATCCTGAGATTCAGTGATTCTATAATTTAAAAAGTTAATGTTTGGAGGCATATATTTCCTTAGGATACAGAAAGCATTACCATTAACACTTGATACTAACTACATGCAACTACTTGGAACAAATTGGTAAATGTGACCTTAAGGCCTCTCTCTACCTCTCTCCTTCTCGCTCCACCCAACGAATCATACCCGGACCAAGAATGGGCTTGAACCTCTGCTCTTACAGTCTCAATTTCTTCCTTGGTTAGTGTGGTGCTGGAGACAGTTTCAGACTGAAGTCACTGAAGTGAAGCAGAATTGTTTTTGTTTTATTCTACCCTCCCTTCTTAAATATCACTCAGTTGTAAGCATTTTCCAGAGAAGAACCATGTCTTCTACCATTACATCCCCCATTCTTAGCACTTTGTCCTGCACTCAGAAGGTGCCCAATAATGTGAGAAGATTACAACCACTGAAACTCACTCTTGGAGGCTGAGCCTGTCAATCAAGCTTCCCCAGCAGATGAGCCCAGAGCTCTTGCCCTTGAGCCTGTGGCCTTGGGCCAGGAAGGTTCTACTGTGCTGCCGTCAAGTTTTCCACTGTGTCCTCAGTTCAGCCCCAAATGGCTGGTATTGCTGTCCTCACACTATTTTTAGTCATAGATCAGTTATCCCTGACACACAGTGATGGGGATTAACAAAGTGCACCCATATGCATCTCTGAAGGCTGAGCGTGTGTGTCCCCAGCCTAAAGTAGTCTTGGGCAGTTCTGGGGAGGATTAGCAGGCTAGGTTTTTTTTTATTGTCTCTTTCTACTGCTCCTGGCAGAGAGAGATCCGGGCCAGAACCAGTCCTAATTTGTTTAAGGAATTTGGTAGGAGACTATTCTAAACTACACATCAGACCTCCATTTTGCACCCTTCAGTACCTTGCAGCCCCTGTAGTGGCTGGGCGAGGCTTTCCTTCCGCTGAGGGGAAGGGGCCTGTTGAAATCCATCCTGATTTTATGAGAACACAGAGTAACAGGTCATGCAGTGGGGATGTCCCCACCAATCTCTCATGTGGCGAAGGTTCCACATGCCCGGGGGAGGGAATTTCAAAATGCCCCATGCCAGCTGGGAAGGCTGTACATGACAGAGTGAACACCATCGTAATCACATCATGTCCTGAAACTTCAGCCCTGATTACTCTGATCTTTATCCTCTTTTGACCTGAGATGAATGCAAGGAATGGTCTTTAAATGACCCCGTTGTTTTCAAGTTCTAGTACAGTGTCTGACTTGGACTTCCCCAGTGGTAGCAAATCACACCAGCTGACTCGAGCTTGCTTGACTTATTTATTTAATAATTTTAATTTTGGGGGTCTCTTCACTTCATCAAATCACCCTTGATTTTTATATAACAGGGAGGTAAACTTAGTGCATTCAAAGAGTTTTTGTAAAATCAGTTGCCTTCCTTGAGAAATCCTTCCCTGCTTGGTACTTACACATCAGTGTTTATTTCATGACCTTTTTGTTCTCTGCAGAGACTTTGTGGTCAGCCTAGAAATACTGGGCAGGGGGACAGAAGCCTGACACGACTGTCATAATGTCACAACATTATTTTAGGATCCTTATTCAGATAGCTAGAATCTCTTGGGAGATCTCAAAAGTCAACCTGCCATTCTCCTGTCTCTGTAATTCCTTACTTGCTGTGGTTGTCTAGGCTTCCTAGCAGGAAGGCAATTGGAGCCAGTGGTTTTAGCTCTACTTAAGGATTTTTATTCTTTTACCATCCTTTCTGCTGCCTCCTTCCTTAACTGTCCCCTCCGTCATGATTTCAAGGCTCTAGAAAAATAGTCATCATCATCATGTAAATAACAACCACAACTACAAAGAAAAAACACCAAAACTGGACTTCCCTGATGGTGCAGTGGTTAAGAATCAGCCTGCCAATGCAGGGGACACAGGTTCGTGCCCTGGTCCGGGAAGGTCCCACAGGCTGCAGAGCAGCTAAGCCCGTGCACCACTGCTACTGAGCCTGTGCTTTAGAGCCCACGAGCCACAACTACTGAGCCCGCACGCCACAACTACTGAAATCCCTGTGCCTAGAGCCTGTGCTCCGCAACAAGAGAAGCCACCACGATGAGAAACCCGCGCACCACAATGAAGAGTAGCCCCTGCTCGCCGCAACTAGGGAAAGCCCGCGCACAGCAACGAAGACCCAACACAGACAAAAATAAATTAATTAATTAAAAAAAACCACCAAAATCTTTTTTTTGCTAATCAGGCAATAATTATTTACTGAGTACCTAGTATATGAATAGCAACAATGGTTTTGTCTGCCTCCCCTCCATGAAAATTCTCTAAAGGTAACTTTTCCTACTTAGGATTTATCTGTAGATGAGACTTTGCTCCATACTTGAGACAAATCTGGCTTGGGATGAAAGCGCATACTAGAACTTGCTTTAGTAGGTCTCTCTTTTAGCATTAAATAAGAAAAAGAGATCTTTAAAAGCTTCTGCTGAGTGACTGCCCCCAAGTAAGCCAGGGTATTTCTTAGGTAGTTTCTGGACTCAATCTCAACCTGGCCACATGCTGCCCTTATTCAACAGGTCTCCAGGGTCTGACATCCTGATCCCTCCTACTGGCCGTGACCACAGAAATGATTAGTGTACTTATTTCCTCAGTTCCCTGCCACCTGTTACCAAACCTCTCTAATAGCACCTGTCTGTTCACCTGTTGACCCCTGCTCACCTATGTCTCCCCTGCATGCGAAGCCTTGCAGAGCCTCCACCTCTCCTCTTACTTCTGATTTCCTTCTCTCCTGGGAATTGGCTTCCCATTTTTATGTCCCTGGATTAATACATGCTTGGTCTCACACATCTTCAGACACACCAGTACACTTGGTCTTTGCAACCTGTCAAGTGCCCAGTTATGATATCAGACTACAGTAGCTGTGAGGTTTTTAAAAATTAAGGTGAGCTTCTTTATCTTAAGGTGCTTGTGATCTAGGTAGAGAGGGAAGATAATTCTACGTGACGACTACCTAGGACAATTGAGTACAAATTTTGATTTTCTGCTTTTAGTAAGAGTTCAGAGAAGCAAGATCTTGGTGATGACTAACACAGTAGAAAACAGACTCAAGGAGTTGCATGGAAAGCCGGTTGGGACCTGAAGAATGGATAGGTAGAGAGTAGAGGAAAGGTGCTCCCGACAGAGAAGAATAGCATGAACTAAGGCACAGAGAGAAAGAATAGGAATGGTATGTTCAATGTGTATAAAGAGATGGAGCTGGTTAGAACTAGGGGTGAGTCCTGCAGTCACTGGTGAAAGGTCTTAGTGCTTTCATCACTTGGACACCTGAATGAGAGATGCCTCCTTTGCTTTTCTCATCAGACTCTCCAGGCAGAAAGAAATGCTGCACAACACAGTCTTCTTTCTAGTCCAAGTAGTTGTTTCCTCTGATCAGACATCTAGGGGGCACATTCTTTTAGGGAGTCATCTGGCAAAGCTGGGAGCAAGTGAGACTCGAAGCCTTGGCCAGAGATAGGCCCCTTGACTGCACAGATACCCTCATGAGTTTTCCCCCTATACTCCTTCTAGGTGAAGTTACCATTTTGTTAAACACATTAGAGGAAAAAAAGTGGGGAGAGACAACCTAGATATACAGTAGTAGAGAAACATTGAGTAGATTTTGATCCTTCATGGGATGAAATATTATGCTGCCATAAAAATAAAATCTACCAAGGGGATTCCCTGGTGGCGCAGTGGTTGAGAGTCCGCCTGCCGATGCAGGGGACACGGGTTCGTGCCCTGGTCCGGGAAGATCCCACATGCCGCGGAGCGGCTGGGCCCGTGAGCCATGGCCGCTGAGCCTGCGCGTCCGGAGCCTGTGCTCCGCAACGGGAGAGGCCACAACATTGAGAGGCCCACGTACCGCAAAAAAAATAAATAAATAAAATAAAATCTACCAAAAAATTTTTTTAAAGATAGAGATGTTTACTATATTACATGAAAACAGTAGGATTCAAACAGGTACATACACTCTGATTTCAACTTTCCAAATGTTTATACAGATAGACATTTGGCAGGATAGATTAAAATCAACGGAGCCTGACAGATTGCTCCTGGAGGGCATACGAAGTTGAGAGAGAGGATCTCAGGAATAGGATGCAACTACCTGAGGACTCTACAGACCTCAGCTGAGAGGAGGAAAAGGACAGAGACTGTCTCTCTTAATGGCTCAGAGACTTGGCAGGCCAACAATCCCTGGAGCCAAGGATCTGAAGGAGAAAGTGTTACTGCATACTAGGCTAGGTACGATGATAAAAGCCACCAGTTTTTAATATACAGGTTGACAAAATGGAGTAGACCAAAGTATCCAGTTGGAGCTGAGAACTCCCTGGGAATGTTTGAATTACCACTTAATAAGGAGCATTCAGAGCTGATCTACTTTCTGAAATGTCACCGTACAGAGAAGCTTCCACCAACACTCTCAGCCAGGTATGCCCTGGACTGGAGATAGCCCTCAGGTCCTGGACAGCCTGCAAGTTCCATAAATCAGTGCTAAGTCATGCAATCAGCTGTCTCCATGGTGTTTGCATGATACCATCCCAGGAATCCAGCCTAGGATTTTCCTGTAAGCTGCAGGGGTTTGGGTTTCCCAGGGAAGCTGGTGTCCCCTCCACTCTTCCCCTGTAAGTGCCAGAGACTTCATCATCATTGTCTTTTATTGAGTGCCTACTATGTGTGAGGTGCTTTACAGATATTATTTTTAATCTTCTCCACAATCCTATCGGATAGGCATTATTACCCCAATTTTATAGATAATGAATTGAGACACAGTATGATCAAGTAACTTGCCAGAGGCACAAAATTAGTAAATTTGAAACTAGATGTCTGCCTCTCTCCTTCCTGTGATGTCTTTCAGCTTCTAATTTGCCACTTTGTGTGTGTGTGTGTGTGTGTGTGTGTGTGTGTGTGCGCGCGCGCATATGAGTGAGAGAGAGATATAGATGTACTTTTGAGTCTGAGTGTTTCTAAATTGCACCTATTTCCCGGGCACTGTTTTATTTCTCAAATGTTTCTATCCAACACATCCAAAAAATGATCTATCTTAGTTCTTATTTGTCTCTGTCATAACTGAGTCCTAGCCACAAGTGGAAACTGGATCAAAAAATAATAGTAATTTTTGAGACTAAAATTTTGGCTAGAAAGTAAAATGAGACTTCTAGTCTCAGGACAACAGAAAAGCTCATATGTAAGTTAGGAGCAACCTAAGATTAACGCTAAAGGTACAACAAACAAACTTCAAAAGTCCTTCACTTCATGTCCAGCAGAGCCCACGCTCAGACCCTGTGATGCCACTGCTTCTCTGACACACAATGAACCATCACTTGCTGTTAGCATTCCAGTCCAGACTTTGAAGAAGTTGTCTTTGTGTTTATCTAGGCCAGATCACTGTGGATCCAGCAATACTGCATCCTTTTCTCCCTCTTCCTTTCTTTAAAAAATATACACCTAAAGCGAGGCACCATGCTAGGGAACAGCAGGAAATAATGAACACAACTATTATCTCAAAATAATGAGACAAACGAGGAATTAAGATATAGTGTGGTAACTGATATGATCAGGAAACCAGAGGGTGCTCAGGGGGACAAATTTGGTCAGCGAAGGCTTCCTTGACCAAAATACATCTGAACTGAGACCTGCCAGAGAGGGAGGCATGCTATGCCCAGCTTAGCTGTCTGTCTCAGTCTGTCTGTCCACCACTGTACACAAATGTGGAAGAGGATCTATTGGGTTTGCTTTTAACTTTTTTTTTTTTACTTTTTAAATTAAGAAGTGTCAGAATTCAAGGAATATCAGAATTTCTATGGTCTCTAAGAATTTCACAAAAACACTGAGGTAAGGGAAAATTCCACAGAGGAATCATAAACCTCAGCTTGGAATTGCTACCTGGGGGTGGCGGGGGGAATGCAACACCAGTTTTCTGGAAGGATCTTGGGTCCCATTGAGGGAAAGGCTGTGTGGTGAGGTTTTATTCTGTACCACGTTGGGTGACACTTCCTGCAATAAAACCAAAGCACTCAGCGCGTCACGCTGAGTCTAATTCAGGGCTGTGACTATGAACTCTGCCATAGAAGAGGACTAGAAAAATGGCCACGGGTTGATCTTGATGATAAGAGCAGCAATGATTCACGCATGGAATGAGATTTAGCACATGACAGCTTGTTTTAGCCACTTAACAGTATAAAGAAACTACAGTTCAGGATATACAGTCTTCAAAGACAGCACCTGAGGATTTAGACACACTAAATATTTGAGCCCTGGCCTTATTCCAGGGGCAGTGCCAGGACGAGAGGGGCCGGCTTTAGGTTTATCGAGATTTCAAACACACAGTTTGTTACTAAGGGTCTAATTATATAAGAAACTCAATATTAACATAAGGCTCAAGGTTAATTGGCAGGGCTTCAAAAACAATGTTATTAGAACTCTAACCTAATCGTATAAGTTCACCATTTCATGAATTTCTTCTCCCTCCCTTCTCCTTTTAAGTAATAATACATAAAAATATATGTCATAAGTTGAACGCTTAGTATTGCCATTATAACGGGAGCTAAGGCTCACTCTATCGTGTAAATCACATAACTGCTCTACGGAGTAGATATTATTTCACTGATTTTAGAGATGAGGAAACTGAGGTTTAAAGAAGGATAATTAACATGTTCATTACAAATGGACACACAGTCACACAAAAGGAAAGTGTCTGAACTGGGATTTAAACACATTTTTGTCTGAATTCTCAAGTCTGCTCTCACTATCTGAGCAATGAAAATATACATGCTGGCCGCACTGTCTGCCTGCCACCCCACGTGCCTTCTCCACTAGAAGCCAGGGACCAGTTTTCCTAATTCTTCTCTTTGCCGACTACACTAAGCACAGCATGGAGCATGTGGTAGGACATCATTAAATGAGGGAAGGCCTGGTCTAAATTTATCCCTGCCACACAAATTGCAGGATTTTGTGTCACTCTGTAGCTCATCTTATAAGGACAGGCCTTCCTCCTGTCCGAGGCCTGAGCACCCGTAACAGAGCACTCCCTGTCACTGTGACAATAGGAAGCAAGGCAAAGGAAAGCCATAAATTAGGCCAGGGGAGAGAGGCAGAGGAAAACAGATACAAACTGCTGACAAGATTAATATGCAGTTGACGGGGAGCGCTTTCACACCCGAGTGCCAACAAATAAACACAATTCAGAAAGCTCATCCCTGCCTTACCAGAGGAGGCAGATTCCTGAGCCAAAGAAAGGGAGCAAATGAGCAGGAGAAAGAGAAAAAGACGACTGCATGTGCACGGCGCCTGCTTTGCCAGGAATCCCTCCTGCATCCTCAGATAGCTGAGGGATGATGCAAGCAGCCGGCCCTCCGATGATACATTTTCTGACCAAAACCAGGGAAAGGAGAAGCAGGGCCAGGCCCTGTAGGGGAGCTGGGCTTGAGGACACTGAGTGCAAGCTGAAGACTGGTGCTTCCCTTGGGCACGGCCTCCCCTGTGCTGCCAGCTAAGGCAGGTGTCATTTCTCACAGGAGTCAGCAGACCTGAGGGGCCTCTGGCAAGACCCCTGATGGGCTGTCTCACTCCCTGTGGTAATGAATGAGACCTCAGCAGGCTTCAGCTGAATACTTCAGAGATAAGAACTGATTCTTCTATTTTTTATTAGGTTGAACCCTATGAAACTGCCACTTTGAAGTCAAGAGTACTTGAATATTGGCAGTTTCACGTGGTTCAAGATAAGAGTAAAGCTGGAGATAGTTTTCAAACCCAGGAATCAATTTTAAAATTGAAGCTCTTCAACTGTGCATTACCGGGGTACAACATTGAGTAATTTAAAGCAATGGTTACATATTAAAAAAATAAAATAAAATAAAATAAAATTGAGGCTCTTAACCACTACGCTATAAGCACTGTTTTGCCAGGTAATTCTCCTTGCTTGAACATAAAATCCAGACATCAAGCTCGCCCTAAAAGAAATTTCATGATCTGATCTTTGCTTAGCTGGCTAGTTTCTCTCTGCAGCAAGACTAAACTTCTAGCTATTCAACTGTTACTTCAGGTTGCTGATTCTTTACATATACTCTTCCCTCTTCCTGGAATACTCATATCCTCCTTTTTTCTCCCTGATGTATCATTCCATCCTTTGGGTCTTTGCTATCATAGCAGTTATTGGGCTATATTGGAACCTCCATGCAGTAAGGAACTGTTGGTCTTGTGCCCTATTGCTTAGCATCTATTTAAATGCCTGGCACAGAGATGGATGGATGAATAAATGGATAAGTGAATGAATTACATGTACCAACGCTCTCCAACACACACACACACACACACACACACGCACACACACACACTCTCACTCTTTCTATGGCTAACTTGGTATTCCAAATTAAATAATTCTCTGTCTCATCACATGCATGTCCAGTTTCAGAAAAACCTCTTGACTTCGGCTAACACTCTGCTACAGAGTTTGCTGATGCACAGAATGCAAGCCACGAAAAGTTAGGAAATTCAAGAACATTCAAGCCTACCCTGAGGACGTAGCTTAGCTCTTGGTTTTACATACAATACAGTAAGTTTGTCATTTTTGCATTCTGTTTTTCCTGTGGAGCCTGGCTTTCACTGGTAGAATTTTCCAGAAGTACCACTAACATATACAAATAAAACCTTTTGGAGGCGCTTATCAGAACTAGTTACAGATTCTGATGCTGCTTACAGATGTTGGAGCTGTTATTGCTGGTGACTGGCAAAAGCTCAAATTATTTTATAAGCTTTACTTAGTTGGATTTACATAACATATTTCCCCTGAAGAGAAATTTATGGAAGAAAATGGCTTCATAGCAATGAATCACTTCTAACGATCAAATTTGCCCCCTCCTGTTTCTACTAAAGCAATTTGACATAGGTCTGTGCTGTGCAGACAGAAGAGTTTTTAAACTACACATGCTGTACAAAGATTCACTGAAATTGGGTAAAGGAGGTGTTAATGAGCTCCCTGACAGTAGAAGCCCAGGATCAGATACTGGGTATTATCTGTCAGGCATGTTGGGATAGGCACTTCTGGAATAAAACACTTCTAAGAGTCCTTCCAACCACAAGATTTTATGATTCTATAGTCATAAATTCTACACCCAGCCAGTTTTTGCTATTAGCTTGGTATATAATTTTAATATAAATATATAACATACATATATGCATTTAAATAGAAACATATTTAAATGCTATTTGTAAATATTTTAATCATGAATGTATTTCCATGTCAATCTATTTATTCCATAATTTTGTTTTTAATGGATCTATAGTATTCCAATGTATTTCATAATTTAACCAAGATTCTGATTTTTACCAGAAAGGTTTTTTCCCCTAATTTCTGATATTGTAGATAGCATCAATGAATACCTCTGCCTACATTTTTGTGAATATGCTTATTTATTTAATTTAAACTGTGAAGTCAGAGTGTGTGACATTTTTCAGGATTTCGGTGACTATCGAGAGACTGCCTTTCAGAAAGATTGTATAATTTATACTCCACCAGCAGTCATACCATGACTCTTGATGATGACTTTCTGGCAATATAAATCTGTCACATGAGAAGTCCCGGGAGACTGGGGTTGCCTGTGTTAGATCCTCTCTAGGACAGTCTCTCCTCCTTCAGTGGAAGAGAATTAAAGGAAGGCAGGAAGCACACTCGTTCATTAAATGCACAGACTTAAAGTTCAAATTTGGTTCAAACTCTGACTCCACCATCTACTAGTTCAACAACTTTAAGTGAGTTACTTAACCTCTCCTAACCTGATTCCTCACCTGTAAAATGGCAGATTCTACCTTGCCGGGTATTTTTGTCTTTTTCATGAAGGTGATATACAGAAAGGGCCTAACATAGCAGCAGATATATAGTAGCTGCTTTTTAACCATTAGCCAATATTTTTATTATATTATGCCTAGTCATTTGCTCCTTGCAACAACTCTTTTTCCTGACGGTGAATGGAAGCATGAGGTGGGGCGAGAAGGGAGAAAGGGAGATGAAGGACTTAAGGCTGTTCCAGAAAAGGTTTCAGGGTGGAAATATGTCTTTACCTTGTTGGACAGCCTCTACACTTTGAGCCCTACCTTTCCCTCTAGAATTCGCAGCAGTTGGGGAAAGTCCTCCACCTGCCAGTGTCGCCTGGGATTTCACTGGTTTTGCAAGCTTTCTGCTTGTCGCCTCTCCTCGCTCTGAAGGCAGCTCTGCTGACCTTGAGGGTCCAGGATATAGTGTTGATCCCAGGAAAGACAGTAATAGTTTTGTTGACAGACACTTTTCAACAGCTGTATGGTATCTGTAAGGCTGAGAGAAGAGGTTGGAGGAGAATGACTCAGGGTTAACCCCTTCCTGGCCCCAACAGTATTCCCTTCATAAGAAACCCCTGAAATGATGGAATTTTCTTTGACTCTGAGAACTGGATTTTTAAAAAACAGACCCTCTTAGTCACTTTCTTACAAAAGCAAAGTAATGTTTATGGTTCAGAGACACACGGCACAAAATTTTAAAGCATTGGAAAGCATTACACCATGGAGAATACAGAATAAGGGGCCACTGTGAGAATGAGACGACTCTGAAATGCCCCGGGATTCTATCTTGCACCTTCAAGGCACATTTGACGTACAGAGGATGGCAGAGGGGTCCTTAATTAGGAGAGAACATGATTTACTTTATTAAGTTTCATTCCAGTGTTCATAGCAGATAATATTCACATGTGAATATTTACATAGTTATTTTCCTATTTATTAACCATAACACATGTGGTATCATAGCCAAGGCCTCTTTTTAAAAAGTATTAAAGTGCTTTAAATGCATGACATTTTAAGTGCTAATCCTGTGAGTTTATAATGTTAAGGGATAAGACTAACAACCGCTTGCGAGCTGCCTGGTGTCAAACTTTGCCCTCTGGCTTCGTACATTTTAAGGGCAAATATATCTAGAATGTCTGAGTCAGTCTAACAACTAGATATACAATAACGAGATTCTACAGAAAATTAGTCTATTTCATAGCAAAAATTCATCAGTGAGACTACAACTATTTTCATTTGGTTTTTATACACATTCACTAAGAATTTACTGAAATACACAACTTAAGCATTCTAGGGAATACTAAGCACTAATCACCTGTTAGGATCCCTAACCTTGAGAAACTGCTCCCCAGAGACAGAGCCCAAGTCATTTAGAATTAGCTGTAACACAGGCAAAAAGTGATGATTCTCAAAGAAATAACAAGCAAAGGGAGGTCTGAGGGGGTTGAGGTGTCAAAGAGGAAATATTATACTTTAGGCTTTGTTATTAGATTTGGTTTTGGTTCCATGCTCTGTCCCTTATTACCTAACTTACATACTGTATCTAATTTTTCTGAGCTTTATTTGCCCTATCTGACAAATGGGCGTACCTAACTTATGGTATATTTGTGAAACTGTATGTGTAAACTTCTAGTAGAGTACATAGCACAGAGCAAATACTCAATAAATGATAGCTAACAGTGGCAGGTAAAATTAAAGGGGGTATTGTATAGAGGTACTTGACTTCGGAGAGAGATAAGATTTGAGCTGGACTAGATATGGGGAGGGGGCATTCCAGGTGGCAAGGACGCATTATCAGCGGTGTGCAAGGTGATGAGGGCACACTGGGCACCTTTAGAAACTGAGAGTTGAACTGAGGGGCTGGAATGTAGGGTGCACAGTTTGGAAATGAAAACTTACCCAATAATATTCCAACTGATTTCATCACTGTGAGACAGAAAGGTAGTCTGGGAGAGCTGATAAAGGACCTAGTTTGTCATGTTAAGAAGGTGGGGGGTGTTATTTGGTTGACAATGGGGAGCATGTCTGTGTTTTAAGGGATTACTCTAGTGACATGGAGGCTGGATTGTAGGGGGAGGGAAGAAATTAAAGGCAGGCAATTCTAATAATCCAGCCAAAAGGGCTCCTTTTACTACAGCAAAATAAATATCACCTTTGGCTTGAAAGGGCTGTTTTTGAAGGTAAGAGTTAATAGGCTCTGTGCAGTTTGCTCTTTGTTCTGATGGGGTCACTCATTCCCCCAGGGTTAGGATTCCCCTTCTTCACTTCACATATCTCCCCACAGACAATTGCTTATTAACTTTGTCATCCTGAGAATATTACCAAGAAGCAGACTCTAGGCCACGGTAACTGAGCCTGGCTTACTTCAGGTGGCTTACTGGAAATACAGAAGCCTGAAACCTCTGATCTGGTAGGTCTGAGGTGAATCCAGGAATCTTCTTTTTCTGAAAGTTGCCCAGATGATTCTATGATCAGCCAGGTTCCAGAACCACTGTGCTAGGTTTAAGCTTGCTCAGCAAGCCTGTTTCTCATTCATTTTTGAATCTATAGGACCTATCACATTATCTAGCCCCAAATAGGTGTCCCATGAATATTTAGCACGTAGAACTTAAGTGTTGTAACAAGGGTAGAGAGAGACACTCAACATGAGCTGCATAATGCCTAGCTGGGATCTCAGGGCAATCTCTGAAAAGAGCAATTTCTGCTTCTGTTCTGGCAGGGGGCAGGGTTGGAAGCCTAGAGTGGCACTTTCCTTGATTGATTGCCCTGTAACTTGAGGCCTGACTTTGACCTGAGGGTTAGAGCACTGAGTCTAACAACTTGCAAATTATTAAAATAGTGTTAAGGAGAAAGCAGGTATTATCAGAGAACTGCATTTTTTTTCAGTAAGAGGATTACAGTCTGATTTCTAAAGTCAGTATGTCCTTATTGGTAATTAAAGAAATGCAAATGAAAATAAAGATACTTTTAAGATAGTAAAAACATTTTTTTAATGTTAAGATCTAAGGCTATTAACACTGTGATGAGATCACAATGACCCAACCATTCTGAAGAGCAGTTCAGTATTTTATATCAAGACCCCTAAATAGTTCATTTCATTTGACTCAGTGATTTCATGCCTGTGAATGTATCTTAAAAATTATCTGAAATTTGAAAATAAAAGATAACTGCACAAAGATGTTTATTGCAGAGTAATTGATAAATTTGAAGTAACTGAAAGTCCTGCAATAAAGGAAAAGTAAATAAATTGATAAAATTTTACATGGCCATTAAAAATTGATGTGAAGTTTGGTCCCATCATGGGAAAAACTTATAAATGAAATAAGTTAAATGAAAATTTTTTATATACTTTAGAATTACAACTACATAAATAAGAAGCATATTTATAACAGACTGGAGGCCTGTGCACAAAAGTACCGCCAGTGTTTATATGGTGATATTATGAGTTATTCTTTCTTCTCTTTCCTAAAATTTACAGGTTATTTGTGGTACTTTCATACTTTAAAATTAAAATATATACATATTAACAAACACACACTAAAGTAGGTGATTGGATCACAGTCACCCAATGAGCCAGTAGGAAAATTGAGGCAGGAATCTAGATAAGCCAGCGGAGTACAAGCCGCCTTCCTCCATCCCTCAGGGACCACGACACTATTTTTTGAAACAATGGCACTTGGTTTTTGTTATACAAACTCCTTCGAGTTTAAAAACAAAACAAAACAAAAAAACGAATTAACATGAAAAAATTCCCCAGACAACCCTATTTCTTCTCCTCACCATTTTCTATAGGACTTGTATCAGGAGAGGTTTTTCAAACATTTTTTGTTTTTTTGTTTTTGTTTGCTTGTTTTCTCTTTTGGAAGGTCTTTTCCTGCCTTACTTGAAAATGACATATATGTACCACCCGGATTAATATCTAGATCTTGGTGGACTATTCAAAGAAATCTAGGAGAAAGAAGCTTCTGAGGCAAGCCTGTAATGTTAAATAAGGTCATGTTGCTGTTGGTGATCCCGCCCACATGACACGGTCCTATTTTTAACGCAGACAATTGGTGAATGACTCAGGAAGACCTCTGAAGCCAAAAGGCAGCTTGGAGAAATAGAACTTGCTATTAACCAAAGAGAAAATAACTAATGTAGTCAGCTGAAACTGCGCATTTTCTGCTTTCAGTATATCTGGCAACCCAATAATGCTACAATAAACCCAGTTTAAAAAGCGTCACTTCAGATATTGGTATGCTGCTGGTTAACTACTTTTTACTTTCCTGTTCAGAAAATACTAGGGTGGGAAAGTAATTTTAGAAAGTGTTGAACAATAAATACCCCTCTTGGATGTTTACAAGGTAAATTTCTTCAATAAAGTCTGTCTTTGAATGGATTTCACTGCAGATTGCTCATTTTGTGAAGGTGGGAGTAAGTGGGGTTAGGGGAGCAAAGTAAGTGGGGGTAGGGGAGCAAAGTAAGTGGGGGTGGGGGAGCAAAGTAAGTGGGGGTAGGGGAGAAAAGTAAGTGGGGGTGGGGGAGCAAAGTAAGTGGGGGTGGGGGAGCAAAGTAAGTGGGGTTGGGGGAGCAAAGTAAGTGGGGGTAGGAGAGCAAAGTAACTGGGAGTAGGGGAGCAAAGTAAGGGGCAGTAGGAGAGCAAAGTAAGCCCAGGTAGGAGAGCAGAGTAAGTGGGGGTAGGGAAGCAAAGTAAGTGGGGGTAGGAGAGCAAAGTAACTGGGAGTAGGGGAGCAAAGTAAGGCAGTAGGAGAGCAAAGTAAGCCCAGGTAGGAGAGCAGAGTAAGTGGGGGTGGGGGAGCAAAGTAAGTGGGGGGTGGAGGAGCAAAGTAAGTGGGGGTAGGAGAGCAAAGTAAGTGGGGGTAGGAGAGCAAAGTAAGTAGCGGTAGGAGAGCAAAGTAAGTGGGGGTAGGAGACCAAAGTAAGTGGGAGTACAGGGAGTAGGGGAGCAAAGTAAGTGGGACTAGGGGGTTGGGGGAAAAGTAAGGGGGAGTAAAAGAGCAAAGTAAGTGGGGGTGGGGGAGCAGAGTAAGTGGGGTGTGGGAGCAAAGTAAGTGGGAGTATGGGGCTAGGAGAGCAAAGTAAGTGAGGGTAGGTGAGCAAAATAAGTGGAGGTGGGTGAGCAAAGTAAGTGGGGGTAGGGGGCTAGGAGAGCAAAGTAAGTGGGGGTGTGGGAGCAAAGTAAGTGGGGGTGGGGGAGCAAAGTAAGTGGGGGTCAGAGAGCAATGTAAGTGGGGGTGGGGGAGCAAAGTAAGTGGGGATGGGGGCAAAGTAAGTGGGGGTGCAGAAGCAAAGAAAGTGGGGCTGGGGGAGCAAAGTAAGTGGGAGTAGGGGGCTAGGAGAGCAAAGTGGGGGTAGGGGAGAAAAGTAAATGGGAGTAGGGAGCTAGGAGAGCAAAGTAAGTGAGTGTAATAGAGCAAAGTGGAGGTAGGGGAGCAAAGTAAGTGGGGGTAGGGGAGCAAAGTTAGGGGGGTGTGGGAGCAAAGTAAGTGGGGGTGGGGGAGCAAAGTATGTGGGAGTAGGGCCTAGGAGAGCAAAGTAAGAGGGGGTGGGGTGCAAAGAAAGTTGGGGTGGGGGAGCAAATTAACTTGGGGTGGGGGAGCAAAGTAAGTGGGGGTGGGGGAGCAAATTAAGTGGGGGTGGGGGAGAAAAGTAAGTGGGTGACAGGGAGCAAAGTAAGGGGGTGGGGGAGCAAAGTAAGTGGGGGTGAGGGAGAAATGTAAGTGGGAGTAGGGGGCTAGGAGAGCAAAGTAAGTGAGGGTAGCGGAGCAAAATAAGTGGTGGTGGGGGAGCAAAGTACGTGGGAGTAGGGGGCAAGGAGGGCAAAGTAAGTGGGGGTGGGGGAGAAAATAAGTGGGGATGGGGGAGCAAAGAAAGGGGGTGGTGGAGCAAAGTAAGTGGGGGTGGGGGAGCAAAGTAAGCTGAAGTAGGGGACTAGGGGAGTAAAGTAAGTGCGGGTAGGGGAGCAACGTAAGTGGGGGGGGTGGGGGAGCAAAGTAAGTGGGGGTTGGGGAGCAAATTAAGTTGGGGTGGGGGAGCAAAGTAAGTGGGGGTGGTGGAGCAAAGTAAGTGGGGGTGGGGGAGCAAAGTAAGTGGGAATAGGGGGATAGGAGAACAAAGTAAGTGGAGGTACGAGAGCAAAGTAATTGGGAGTAGTGGGCTAAAAGAGTAAACTAAGTGGGGGTAGGGGAGCAAAGTAAGCTGAAGTAGGGGACTAGGGGAGCAAAGTAAGTGGGGGTAGGGGAGCAAAATAAGTGGGGCTGGGGGAGCAAAGTAAGTGGGGGTAGGGAGCTAGGAGCACAGTAAGTGGGGGTTGGGGAGCAAAGTAAGTGGGAGTAGGGCCTAGGAGAGCAAAGTAAGTGAGGGTAGGGGAGCAAAGTAAGCAGGGGTGGGAGAGAAAGTAAGTGAGGGTAGGTGGTTAGGAGAGCAAAGTAAGTGGGAGTAGAGGGCTAGGAGAGCAAAGTAAGTGGGGGTGGGGGGGATCAAAATAAGTGGGGGTGGGGGAGCAAAGTAAGTGGAGGTCGGGGAGTAAATTAACTGGGGATGGGGGAGCAAAGTAAGTGGGGCTGGGGGAGCAAAGTAAGTGAGGGTGGGGGAGCTAAGTAAGTGGGAATAGGGGGATGGGAGAGCAAATTAAGTGGAGGTAGGGGGCTAGGAGAGCAAAGTAAGTGGGGGTGGGGGATCAAAGTAAGTGGGGGTGTGGTAGCAAAGTAAGTGGGGGTGGGGGAGCAAAGTAAGTGGGGGTGCTGAAGCAAAGAAAGTGGGGGTGGGGGATCAAAGTAAGTGGCAGTAGGGGGCTAGGAGAGCAAACTAAGTGGAGGTAGGGGAAAAAAGTAAGTGGGAGTAGGGGGCTAGGAGAGCAAAGCAAGTGGGGTTGGGGGATCAAAATAAGTGGGGGTGGGGGAGTAAAGTAAGTGGGGGTGGGGGAGCAAAGTAAGTGGGAATAGGGGGATAGGAGAGCAAAGTAAGTGGAGGTAGGGGGCTAGGAGCCCAAAGTAAGTGGGGGTAGGTGAGCAAAGTAAGTGGGGGTGAGGGAGCAAAGAAAGTGGGTGTGGGGGATCAAAGTAAGTGGGAGTAGGGGCCTAGAAGAGCAAATTAAGTGAGGGTAGGGAAGCAAAGTTAGTGGTGGTGGGGGAGCAAAGTAAATGGGAGTAGGGGGCTAGGAGAGCAAAGTAAGTAGGGTGGGGTAGCAAAGTAAGTGAGGGTAGGGGAGAAAAATAAGTGGTGTTGGGGGAGCAAAGTAAGTGGGAGTAGGGGGATAGGAGAGCAAAGTAAGTTGAGGTAGGAGAGCAAAGTAATTGGGAGTAGGGGGCTAAAAGAGCAAAGTGGGGGTAGGGGGCTAGGAGAGCACAGTAAGTGGGGGTAGGGGAGTAAAGTAAGTGGGAGTAGGGACTAGGAGAGCAAAGTAAGTGAGGGTAGGGGAGCAAAGTAAGTGGGGGTGGGAGAGCAAATTAAGTGAGGGTAGGTGGTTAGGAGAGCAAAGTAAGTGGGAGTAGGGAAGCAAAGTAAGTGGGAGTAGGGGGCTAGGAAAGCAAAGTAAGTGGGGGTGGGGGAGCAAAATAAGTGGAGTGGGGGATCAAAGTAAGTGGGGGTGGGGTAGCAAAGTAAGTGGGGTTGGGGAGGAAAGAAAGTAGGAATAGGGGGATAGGAGAGCCAAGTAAGTGGCAGTAGGGGGCTAGGAGAGCAAAGTAATTGGGGTTAGGGGAGCAAAGAAAGTGGGGGTGGGGGAGCAAAGTAAGTGGGAGAAGGGGGCTAGGAGAGCAAATTAACAGGGGGTAGGGTCCTAGGAGAGCATAGTAAGTGGGGGTAGGGGGCTAGGAGAGCAAAGTAAGTGAGGGTAGTGGAGCAAAATAAATGGGGGTGGGGGAGCAAAGTAAGTGGGGGTGGGGGAGCAAAGTAAGTGGAGGTGGATGAGCAAAGTAAGTGGGGGTGGGGGAGCAAAATACATGGGAGTAGGGGGCTAGGAGATCAAAGTAAGTGAGGGTAGGGGAGAAAAATAAGTGGTGTTGACGGAGCAAAGTAAGTAGGGGTAGATGGCTAGGAGAACAAAGTAAGTGGCTTTAGGGGGCTAGGAGAGCAATGTAAGTGGTGGTAGGGGAGCAAAGTTAGTGAGAGTAGGGTGCTAGGAGAGCAAAGTAAGTGGGGGTGGGGGCGCAACAAAAGTGGGAATAGGGGGCTAGAGGAGCAAAGTAAGTGAGGGTAGGGGAGCGAAATAAGTGGGGATGGGGGAGCAAAGTAAGTTGGAATAGGGGGCTAGGAAAGCAAAGTAAGTGGGTGTGGGGGAGTAAAGTAAGTGGGTGTGGGGGAGTAAAGTAAGTGGGGTTGGAGGAGCAAAGTAAGTGGGGGTGGGGTAGCAAAGTAAGTGGGGGTGGGGGAGTAAAGTAAGTGGGGTTGGAGGAGCAAAGTAAGTGGGGGTGGGTGAGCAAGTAAGTGGGGTGGGGGTGCAAAGTACGTGGGGGTACCGGGCTAGGAGAGCAAAGTAAGTGTGGGTAGGGGGCTCTGATATCAAATTAAGTGGGGGTGGGGGAGCAATGTAAGTGTTGGTGGGGGAGCAAAGTAAGTGGGAGTAGGTGGCCAGGAGAGCAAAGTAAGTTTGGGTGGGGGAGAAAAGTAAGTGGGCATGGGGGAGCAAAGTAAGTGGGGGTCTGGGAGCAAAGTCAGTGGGAGTAGGGGGCTAGGAGAGCAAAGTAAGTGAGGGTAGGGGAGCAAAACATGTGGGGGTGGGCGAGCAAATAAATGGGGGTAAGGGGCTACGAGAGCAAAGTAAATGGAGGTAGGGGGCTAGGAGAGCAATGTAAGTGGGTGTCGGGGAGCAAAGTAAGTGGGGGTGGGGAAGCAAAGTGGGTGTGGGGGAGCAAAGTAAGTGGGGGTGGGGGAGCAAAGTAAGTGGGGGTACGGGGTAGGAGAGCTAAGTAAGTGTGGGTAGGGGGCTAGGAGATCAAAATAAGTGGGGGTTGGGAAGCAAAGTAAGTGGGAGTAGGGGGCTAGGAGAGCAAAGTAAGTGGGAGTGGGGGAGCAAAGTAAGTGTGGGTGGTGGAGCAAAGTTAGTGCGGTTGGGGGAGCAAAATAAGTGGGAATAGGGGGCTAGTAGAGCAAAGTAAGTGAGGGTAGGGGAGCATAATAAGTGGGGGTGGGGAAGCAAAGTAAGTGGGGGTAGGTGGCTAGGAGAGTAAAGTAAGTGGGGTAGGGGGCTAGGAGAGCAAAGTAAGTGAGGGTAGGGGAGCATAATAAGTGGGGGTGGGGGAGCAAAGTAAGTGGGGGTAGGTGGCTAGGAGAGTAAAGTAAGTGGGGTAGGGGGCTAGGACAGCCAAGTAAGTGAGGGTGGGGGAGCAAAGTAAGTGGGGGTGGGGGAGCAAAGTAAGTGGGAGTGGGGGTTAAGAGAGCAAAGTTAAGTGAGGGTAGGGGAGCATAATAAGTGGGGGTGGGGGAGCAAAGTAAGTGGGGGTAGGTGGCTAGGAGAGTAAAGTAAGTCAGGGTGGGGGAGCAAAGTAAGTGGGAGTAGGGGAGCAAAGTGGGGGTAGGGGAGCAGAACTTATAGAATATGCTCCAAGAAACACACTCTGGGAAACCCTGAACTAGTGTGAAGAGTCCTAGGGTGTTCTAATAACTTGCCTAAGAGCACCTAGCTGATAAAAAATGCAAGAACTGGGGCTAGAACTCTATTGCATTTTCCCATAGCACCAGGCTGTGTTTACCTTCTCACACAGACTCTGTTGCTACACAGAATCCACAGTAGCTGTGTCATTAGATCTGCTCTGGGTGTGTCCATTATTGTTGTTACTATTATTCTTGTGTTTAATTTTCTAGTTAACAACTTCAGTCCTCTGGAATTCTCAAAAGCCCTCTCTGCCACAGACTTATTTGTTCCTCTTTGAATGGCAGGTGCTTTCTACAGACAGGTTGTTTTATTATTATTATTAAGGCCCTATGGCAGGTAAATCACAGAAATGGGACTTGAGACAGAGGTTTTACTGCCACTTTAAGCTTTCTTTCTGAACTCATTTTAAAAGCAGTGAACCCCTTTGTGGTAACTAAGGGAATTTCAGGCTGGGGTTGGGCAGGAGAGGAGACCTGCCTCTCCTAAACCTAGGTGAAGTGATCCTATAGAGCGGGAAAGGAAGAGACCATACCTATTGCTGCAATAATGGTAACCACAATAAGTTTAACTTTGAAAAAGCACTTTAACTTGTGTTATCTCAAATGACTGCTTTAAATATCCAAGGTGTAGTTTCACTGCAGTGAGCCAGATGCGGGATCCTTTGTCTGGAAAACTATCATTTTCCAGCCGCATTAATTCCATGTTGTGACTCTTTTTCTTCAAAATCCTGGTCAATGTGCAAGAGCTCACAGGTCTGAGGGTCTAGCTGAGTGCAGCAGCACAGCATGTCAATTTCACATTGCTTTTCTTTGGTAAGAGACAACCTCAAGGACAAACTCAAGGGCACAGCATCTCAGTAAGGGCTTTGGGTTAGGACTTAGAAAGGTCATGTGTCTTACTTTCAGAGAGGGAAAAAATGCTGAAAAACAGGTCAATAACTCAGCTGTAAGAAGAGTGGCTGCTTCTAGGCAGTAAGTTGTAGGGGCTGGTGTGCATGGGGGTGGGCAGCACTCTTAATTTAGGCCTAGAGTCATCGTCATGTATTAAGTGCCTGCAGACTTTCGTCTAAATTTTAATAAGCTACCTAGATGTTTGGCTGAGTTGATTGAATCCACCTGAATAATTTCCTGCCTATTTCAGCAGCATTAATCATATGTACTGTTTCCTGACACTTTTACCAATGTGGTATAGGACATGGACAAAAGCTGTAGTTTCATTCTTTTTGCTGTGCCTAAAATACCCATATATACTCATATAGATATTGGCATTTGAAATAGAAAAGAAAGTATCAATATATATTTCTAGTTTAAATGGCCAGGATGTAGGTGAATGCTACTCTGAGGCATGTTGGGAAAAGGATTAATTGAATAATCTAATTGAGTAAGAGCAATCAAAAGATGTCTCCCTTAGTCCTCATAAAAACACAGTAAGGAAACAGATAAAGCTCAGAGAGACTAAATAACTTTTCTCGAGGTCACAGAAATAATAAAGATGACGTCAGAATTCAAATCCAGTCTGAATTTTTTCACTCCACTAAGCTCTGTGAAAGTTAAGCTCTTCTGATCATGGCTTTTATCTTTCAGTGAAGATTCTGCAGACACTTCAGAAATGCTCAGGACCTCAGATGACTGCACTGAAGGTCAAGTATTGTATCACAGATATATTCACATATACATCTGTATGTGTAATATGTATTGTATGATTTTGTATTCGTAGCATAAAACTTATTATTTACTTTCATTAATAGAAATTTGTACTACAAAGAATTTTCAGCGTGGATAAAATTCTAGATTGTTCACCCCAGGTAAATGAAGGTATACTAATAACTCAGAATTTGAGAGCCTTTAAAAGTCACTGTGAGACCCTTGCCTTCATTTGTAAGGTTAGGATAACAATATTTGATCCTATTCGTGATGCCATAGTGAGAGATGTTATGAAAGTACTTTGGACTCACATGAAAACAAAACAAACCTGTTATGGTAAAAAGCATCCCATGAGTTTGTCGAGGGACCAGTTTTTGCAAATTTCCCAACCTGGTAAACTTCTTAGGAGTCATGAAAAATGCATATAAAAATGGGGATTAACATTTTGAATGTGCCTACAGAAATACTTCATACGGGAAAACGTCTTAGTGGTTTTACTGTGTTGAATAAAGCCAAAGAAGGGTTATTTTTACATAAAGTCTCTCACCTAACTAGGACCTCCTGGCATACAATTTTGTCCCATAAACCAGGGATGTCCCAAATTCCCTTCCAAAACAAAAGTCACACTGCTGAGGTTAATTCTGTTCTAATTGGAAGGCACAGTCAGTTCTCCTTTCATACTCTGGGGGGCTGCGTGCTGCAATCTTTAAAATGTACAAGCCCAGCCACTGCTTGGCCACTCAACTTTCCACTATCGTTCTTTCCTTTTTCTAGCTTGTAAAGTGATTATTTAAATATCAATATCTTACCAATGTGTTGAGCTTCTCAAAGAGCAGTCTCTATGCATGTTGACACTTAATGTGTGTAGCTGGTGAAGAGACTTTAATTTTACTGATGAACTTCTACTAGCTACTGTGAATTTCATGGTATAAAATGCCACAGGCATTATCAGCAATGACAAATTAGAGGTTTGTCTGAGGTTTCTCTTAATAAACAAAATACTCAATTAGATACTTCTTAAAGCAGTTAAAAGTCTCTTAAAGTTTCCTTTGTACATCTGATCAAAATTATGTATCCTCTACCAGGAAAAATGTATGTACACATGTTTTCAGGTGATCCTTAGTCTTTTGAAAGCCCATCACTCCATTAACCATTGAGAATTCCTGCTGTACACACAGCAAGAATACGCATTTGTAAAATTATCAATAACATTTATGCATATTAAACTTGGCATAATGTGGTGAAACAGTCAACCTCAAAGATCTAAATGTTTATATTTTAAAAAAAGGTCAAACAAAAATAAACTAATGGGACCTACTCAAACTTAAAAGCTTTTGCACAGCAAAGGAAACCATAAACAAAATGAAAAGACACCAATGGACTGGAAGGAAATATTTACAACTGATGCGACTGACAAAGGGTTAATTTCCAAAATATACAAACAGCTCATACAACTCAATATCAAAAAAACAAACAACCCAATCAAAAAATGGGCAGATGACCTAAATAGGCATTTCTCCAAAGAAGACAAATAGATGGCCAATAGGCACATGAAAAAAGATGTTCAACATTGCTATTTATTGGAGTAATGCCAATTAAAACCACAACGAGGTATCACCTCATACCAGTCAGAATAGCCATCATCAAAAAGTCTACAAATAATAAATGCTGGAGAGGGTGTGGAGAAAAGGGAACCCTCCTACACTGTTGGTGGGAATGTAAACTGGTACAGCCACTATGGAAAACAGTATAGAGGTTCCTTAAAAAACTAAAAATAGTTACCATATGATCCAGCAATCCTACTCCTGGGCATATATCTGGAAAAGATGAAAGCTCTAATTAGAAAAGGTACATGCACCCCAATGTTCATAGCAGCACTATTTACAATAGCCAAGACATGGAAGCAACCTAAATGTCCACCGACAGATGAATGGATAAAGATGTAGTGTGTGTATATATATGTGTGTGTGTATGTATGTGTATATATATATATATATATATATATGTATATATATACATATATATATACACATACATACACACACATACACACACATACGTGCACCATGGAATATTACTCAGCCATAAAAAGAATGAAATAATGCCATCTGCAGCAACATGGATGAACCTAGAGAATATCATACTAAGTGAAGTAGGTCAGATGGAAAAAAGAGAAATACTATATGATATCACTTATATGTGGACTCATATAATACAAATGAATTTATTTACAAAACAGAAACAGACTCATAGACATAGAAAACAAACTTATGGTTAGGAATATGGGATTAACAGATACACACTACTATATAGAAGACAGATAAACAACGAAGATTTACTGTATAGCACAAGGAACTATATTAAATATCTTGTAATAACCTATAATGGAGAAGGATCTGAAAATA
Source organism: Orcinus orca (assembly GCF_937001465.1). Lineage (NCBI taxonomy): Eukaryota > Metazoa > Chordata > Mammalia > Artiodactyla > Delphinidae > Orcinus > Orcinus orca. Next base: position 108,424,407 of record NC_064559.1, on the reverse strand, counting down.
TATATATAACTGAATCACTCTGTTGTATACCTGTAACTAACACAATATTATAAATCAACTCTACTTCATTTTTTTAAAAAGGAGCATTTTTTTAAAAAAGAACTTTTGGTTTGAGATGGACAACTTTGTAGAGAGGAGTCTCCTTCACATTTCCTCTGCGTGGGGTTATCTGGGTGTGTTTATGTATAGTTGTGGGTGTATATATGTGTGGGTACGTGTATATGGATTTACCAAGGAAAACATTTTGCTATAACTACTCTCTCCATATATACACAAATGTGTGTATAAACATATGAATATGAATACTTCTTTATAACCACATCACACCCAAGAAATGTAACATAATGAAATTTCTGTAACTGTCTCAGAATGTCCCTATAGATATCTTTCTCAATTCTAGAATTCAATCAACTGTAACATACTGCATTTAGTTGTACTGTCTCTTTAATTTCCTTTAATCTAGAAGAATTTCCTGATAGCTTTTATTTGTCTTTCGTAACATTCACATATTTGAAGAGTCCAGAGAAGTTGTCTTGTAGAATGCTCCACAATCTCCTTATGATTAGATCCAGGTTAAACCTCTTTGGTAAGAAGGCTCCACAAGCAATGTGGGAACTCACTCTTAAGCAGAGCTCTTGATGTTTTTGGAGCACTCACAATGAACATAGTATCAAGTTCCTCACCCTTTAGGCACTGTTGAGTTAAGACAACATTAATCGCACATAAGATATCACAGAGACATACACACACACAAAGTATGCACATAAGATATCACACAGACATACACACAAAGTATGCACTCAAAAAGATCAGATTTTTAAAATGTATCTTTTTAAGGTTTGCCACAGATCCCATGAGGATATTTTGGAAGGCAGTATGAATCCATTATTTCACTGGCCCCAGCCTTGGAAGGTTTTCATTAAAAGGGAGGGGTTCACCAAGAGGATTAAGGTGTCTGGAGGCCTATGGACTTCAGTGATAGATAACCTGAAATCTGTGGTGGGTCAATATGAACAAAGAAGAACCTGATCAAAGGAGAGAAAAAGGCATGGAAACCAGGGAATAGCTGAGAGAGGTGACACAGACCAGGGTAGATTGACAGAGGACTCTGAAATTCAAAGAATTCTAGCTGCAATGTTTAGTAAATCTTTTGCTAGTTTACTACGATTTGCCCTTGGAAAACTATATCTTTTTGTTTCTCAGAAATAAAGAAAAGGAGGAGAGGGCTTGAAAAGCCTTTTGGACAGAAAACGGCACTGAGAGAAACAATATTTTGATGAGTTAGTGCTAAATGAATTAGAAACATGTGGACTGAATTTCCCTTGAAATACAAATGGATTGAATAATTAATGGAAAAAGCACTTGGCAAAATGTACTTGAGGTTTTTATTGAACCCAAACCAAAAGATTTGAAAATATTTTGAAATATGTGAAAAGTACAATATACATCTGGATTTGCCCAACCCTAGTGAGGATACAGGAAATATTATTTTTATTTAACATTTATATGATAGCTGCAGTGTGTGTGCCTCAATCCTAAGGTATTTCTTACAACAGCCCCGTGGTCTAGGTCGTAATTATTATTTGCATTTGGGGCAAGAAATTTACCAGTACTTGCCTCAAGTGGGCTTCAAGTACAACCTTGTCTTGGTCTGTGTTCTTTAGAGATTTTTGTTAGTAGGAACACTGGACCAGCAGACACAGAACTTGAGTCCAAGTCCTGGGTTTAATTCTTATTGGACCAATCACATTGTATACCTTTTTGGTAGATTTTATCATAATGCAGTTTCTCCCTTTTCCCTAAAAATATATTTTGACTTACATACTATTATGCCAGATAGTAATAACTATCACTATACCAGCTTTCTTTGGTGACTATCAGCCAAATATATCTGTGGTAGGAAAAACAATCTCCCAGAGATGTCCCTGTCCTAATCCCTGAAACCTGTGAATATGTCATACTACAAGTCAAAGAGAAATTAAGGTAGCAGATGGAATTAAGACTGCTAATTAAATGACCTTAAAATAGTGAGAGTATACTGGGTAATGTAATCACAATGATCCTTAAATGTAGAAGTGGGAGGCCAAGGAAGAGAGTCAGAGAAAGAGATGTAATGACAGAAGTCAAGTCAGAATGATAGGATGAGAGAAGGACTCAACCAGTGTTCTTGTTTTTGACGATGGGGAGGGAGGGTCATAACCCAAGGAATGTGGGTAGCCTCTAGAAGTTGGAAAATGCAAGGAGCCTCCAGAAAGGAATGTAGCCCTGTCTATGCCTTGATTTTAGCTAAGACCCATGTTGAACTTCTAATCTACAGAACTGTTAGATAATAAAGTCGTTTTCCTTTCAGCCACTAAATTTGTGGTAATTTGTCATCAGCAGCAACAGAGAACAAATATATATCTTATTAACAGCTTTCATTTTGAACCATTCTATGCATCTTAACTATGTTTCTTGTAAATAATATTTAGTTTCTTAAAATCAATTTCATAATTTTTGTCTTTTAGTGGCTGTGTAATTCCATTCACATTTTTGTGATTCTTGATCTATTTGAACTATTTCTGCCATAGTATTTTGTCTTTTTTTCCATCCTATTTTTTTTATATCCTGTTTCTTCCTCTCTGCTTTCTGTTGTTTAGTCAATTTTTATTCCTTTTCCTCTTTTACTGGGTTGAAAAATTATACAATTTATTTATATTATTTTGGTGGTAAACTTATATTAAAAAATAAACTACTTTTTATTGAACTAGAGTACACATACAGAAAAATGCATGTCATAATTATACAATGAAATGAAGTATCATAAAATGAATACAGCCATGTAATAGTCAAGTAACTATCATCAAGAAATAGAATATTCCTTATGCCCCAGAAGTCCTGGGTGCCCCTCCAAGGCACTACCCCTTCCTTCCTGCTCAAAGGTAACCACCTGTAACTTCCAAAAAACCAGTAAGTTAGTTTTGATAGTTTTAGCACTTTTTAAAAAATGAGATAATAGAGTATATATTCTTTCTTGTGGGATTAATCTACGATGTGAAATGTATTTCATTCATTTCCACTGCCATACAGTATCCCATGTGCATCCAAATAGATGCACAAGAATATTCATAGTAATATCATTCATAACATCCCCAAACTGGAAACAACCTAAATGTCTAGCAACAATATACTGGATATATATACATAGTATATTCATGCCTTTACATTTTTAAACATGCATAATTAAAGTTAACCAATATCTTTATGTGTGTTTTTAAACATCAGAAGAACTTTAGGACAGTTTAACTCATATTATTACTGCCTAGAATTTTAATGCCAAATTGATTTGAACCTAATCACCATTGGTCATTATAATTTTGAGAACAGATACCAAATATTTAGACTTAACAGCATGGTTAGCTATTTCTTGCTTACTTGTACATTTTATTTTTTCTATTCTTTCTTTCCACATTAAATTTTCATTTTGTTAAAGTATATCCTTTTATAATTCTCTTAGCACAGATCTGGGAATAATAACTGCAGTCTTTTTATGTCTGAAAATGTCATTATTCTGCTCATTCTTTAAGGATGTTTCAGCTGCTTATAGAATTCTTGGTGAATTTACTCTTTCTCAGCCCCTTTGAGATACTTATTCCACTTTAAACTTACATGTGCTGCCGTTGATGAGAATTCTGCTGTCCCTCTAATGCCATTCCTTTGTAAGTAACCTGTTGTTTATCTCTGATAGATTTTTGAGGGTTTTGATGTGGATTTATCGTTATTTATCCTGCTCGAAACTCAGTGTGCAGGCTTGCTGAATGGATACAAAAACAAAACCCATCTATATGCTGTCTACAAGAGACCCACTTCAGACCTAGGGACACATACAGACTGAGAGTGAGGGGATGGAAAAAGATATTCCATGCCAATGGAAACCAAAAGAAAGCTGGAGTAGCTATACTCATACCAGATAAAACAGATTTTAAAATAAAGAATGTTACAAGAGACAAGGAAGGACACCATATAATGATCAATGGATCAATCCAAGAAGATATAACAATTATAAATATATATGCACCCAACATAGGAGCATCTCAATACATAAGGCAACTGCTAACAGCTATAAAAGAGGAAATTGACAGTAACACAATAATAGTGGAGGACGTTAACACCTCACTTACACCAATGGACAGATCATGCAAAATGAAAATAAATAAGGAAACAAAAGCTTTAAATGGCACAATAGACCAGATAGATTTAATTGATATTTATAGGACATTCCATCCAAAAACAGCAGATAACATTTTCTTCTCAAGTGCGCACGGAACATTCTCCAGAATAGATCACATCTTGGGTCACAAATCAAGCCTCCATAAATTTAAGAAAATTGAAATCATATCAAGCATCTTTTCTGACCACAAAGCTATGAGATTAGAAATGAATTACAGGGAAAAAAAATGTAAAAAACACAAACATAAGGAGGCTAAACAATACGTTACTAAATAACCAAGAGATCACTGAAGAAATCAAAGAGGAAATCAAAAAATACCTAGAAACAAATGACAATGAAAACATGACGATCCAAAACCTATGGGATGTGGCAAAAGCAGTTCTAAGAGGGAAGTTTATAGCTATACAAGCCTACCTCAAGGAACAAGAAAAATCCCACGTAAACAATCTAACTTTATACCTAAAGGAACTAGAGAAAGAAGAACAAACAAAACCCAAAGTTAGCAGAAGGAAAGAAATCATAAAACTCAGAGCAGAAATAAATGAAATAGAAACAAAGAAAACAATAGCAAAGATCAATAAAACTAAAAGCTGGTTCCTTGAGAAGATAAACAAAATTGATAAACCATTAGCCACACTCATCAAGAAAAAGAGGGAGAGGACTCAAATCAATAAAATTAGAAATGAAAAAGGAGAAGTTACAAGAGACACCACAGAAACACAAAGCATCCTAAGAGACTACTACAAGCAACTCTATGCCAATAAAATGGACAACCTGGAAGAAATGGACAAATTCTTAGAAAGGTATAAGCTTCCAAGACTGAACCAGGAAGAAACAGAAAATATGAACAGACCAATCACAAGTAATGAAATTGAAACTGTGATTAAAACTCTTCCAACAAACAAAAGTCCAGGACCAGATGGCTTCACAGGTGAATTCTATCAAACATTCAGAGAAGAGCTAACACCCATCCCTCTCAAAGTCTTCCAAAAAATTGCAGAGGAAGGAACACTCCCAAACTCATTCTATGAGGCCACCATCACCCTGATATCAAAACCAGACAAAGATACTATAAAAAAAGAAAATTACAGACCAATATCACTGATGAATATAGATGAAAAAATCCTCAACAAAATACTAGCAAACAGAATCCAACAACACATTAAAAGGATCATACTCCGCGATCAAGTGGGATTTATCCAGGGACACAAGGATTCTTCAATATATGCAAATGAATCAATGTGATACACCATATTAACAAATTGAAGAATAAAAACCATATGATCATCTCAATAGATTCAGAAAAAGCTTTTGACAAAATTCAACACCCATTTATGATCAAAACTCTCCAGAAAGTGGGCATAGAGGGAACCTACCTCAACATAATAAAGGCCATATATGACAAACCCACAGCAAACATCATTCTCAATGGTGAAAAACTGAAAGCATTCCCTCTAAGATCAGGAACAAGACAAGGATGTCCACTCTCACCACTATTATTCAACATAGTTTTGGAAGTCCTACCCACAGCAATCAGAGAAGAGAAAGAAATAAAAGGAATACAAATTGGAAAAGAAGAAGTAAAACTGTCACTGTTTGCAGATGACATGATACTATACATAGAGAATCCTAAAAATGCCACCAGAAAACTACTAAAGCTAATCAATTAATTTGGTAAAGTTGCAGGATACTAAATTAATGAACAGAAATCTCTTGCATTCCTATACACTAATGATGAAAAATCTGAAAGAGAAATTATGGAAACACTCTCATTTACCATTGCAACAATAAGAATAAAATACCTAGGTATAAACCTACCTAGGGAGACAAAAGACCTGTATGCAGAAAAACTATAAGACACTGATGAAAGAAATTAAAGATGATACCAACAGATGTAGAGATATACCATGTTCTTGGATTGGAAGAATCAATATTGTGAAAATGACTACACTACCCAAAGCAATCTACAGATTCAATGCAACCCCTATCAAATTACCAATGGCATTTTTTACGGAACTCGAACAAATCATCTTAAAATTTGTATGGAGACACAAAAGACCCCGAATAGCCAAAGCAGTCTTGAGGGAAAAAAACGGAGCCGGAGGAATCAGAATCCCTGACTTCAGACTATACTACAAGCTACAGTAATCAAGACAATATGGTGCTGGCACAAAAACAGAAACACAGATCAATGGAACAAGATAGAAAGCCCAGAGATAAACCCACGCACCTATGGTCAACTAATCTATGACAAAGGAGGCAAAGATATACAATGGAGAAAAGACAGTCTCCTCAATAAGTGGTGCTGGGAAAACTGGACAGCTATATGTAAAAGAATGAAATTAGAACACTCCCTAACATCATACACAAAAATAAACTCAAAATGGATTCGAGACCTAAATGTAAGACCAGACACTATAAAATTCTTAGAGGAAAACATAGGAAGAACACTCTTTGACATAAATCACAGCAAGATCTTTTTTGATCCACCTCCTAGAGTAATGGAAATAAAAACAAAAATAAACAAATGGGACCTAATGTAACTTCAAAGCTTTTGCACAGCAAAGGAAACCATAAACAACCCTCAGAATGGGAGAAAATATTTGCAAACGAATCAACGGACAAAGGATTAATCTCCAAAATATATAAACAGCTCATGCAGCTCAATATTAAAGAAACAAACAACCCAATCCAATAATGGGCAGAAGACCTAAATAGACATTTCTCCAAATTAGACATACAGATGGCCAAGAAGCCCATGAAAAGCTGCTCAACATCACTAATTATTAGAGAAATGCAAATCAAAACTACAATGAGGTATCACCTCACACCAGTTAGAATGGGCATCATCAGAAAATCTACAAACAACAAATGCTGGAGAGGGTGTGGAGAAAAGGGAACCCTCTTGCACTGTTGGTGGGAATGTAAATTGATACAGCCACTATGGAAAACAGTATGAAGCTTCCTTAAAAAACTAAAAATAGAATTACCATATGACCCAGCAATCCCACTACTGGTCATATACCCAGAGAAAACCGTAATTCAAAAAGACACATGCACCCCAATGCTCGTTACAGCACTATTTACAATAGCCAGGTCATGGAAGCAACCTAAATGCCCATCGACAGACAAATGGATAAGGAAGTTGTGGTACATATATAAAATGGAATATTACTCAGCCATAAAAAGGAATGAAATTGAGTCATTTGTTGAGACACGGATGGATCTAGAGACTGTCATTCAGAGTGAAGTAAGTCAGAAAGAGAAAAACAAATATTGTATATTAACGCAGGTATGAGGAACCTAGAAAAATGGTACAGATGAACCGGTTTGCAGGGCAGAAGTTGAGACACAGATGTAGAGAACAAACATATGGACACCAAGGGGGAAAACTGCGGTGGGGTGGGGATGGTGGTGTGCTGAATTGGGCGATCGGGATTGATATGAACACACTGATGTGTATAAACCTGATGACTAATAAGAACCTGCAGTATAAAAAAACAAACAAACCAAAAGAGCAACTAATACTAAACTTTCTTTGGGTTATTTGTATGGAAATATGTTAATATAAATGTTTCAGACATTACATGAAATGTCTAAAAATCTTATATGTTCTGGTTTAATGTTATAAGTCATAATTCTAGTTATTACTTTAAAATGTATATCTCAGAAATAACTAAATTTCCTTGTCAATTGTATTATTATGAACTTCCATCAAATCATTAACCATGGTCATTTTTGAGTCTTTTGTCATTTACAGACAGTTCTGTGTGTACTCTGATGCTTTTGCAAAAATGTTCCTATAAAAGGGTTTCATCTTCAAGGAATTCATGCAAAAGACTCTGACAAGTACAGGTTTCTGGTAACTTACTATACTGCTGAACTGAATGAATAAGTATTTTCAGAACTCTAATGGAAAACTGATGAATTCATAAAAGTGCTAACAAAAGATCAAGATGAAAAAAAATTAATTACATGGGACTGAATGAACTGATGAGGATGATTATAATTTTTGTGACTTTCTGTTTGAATTAAAAAAAAAAAAATCTCACAAGGACTCAGAGCCAAAAAAATACAAGTCAATTTTCAGTGCAAAGTAAAGGAGCTGTTAATAGCAGAGGATTACTGGACTGAATGTCAATATTATGACATAGTATTAGTGTGTTTCGTGTTTGGTAATTGCAATCATTGTTGCTTTTGTTGTGGTCATCCATTTACAATGCTTGGTGTCAGTTTATTTATCTCTTGTAAAAATAAAATACAGTGTGTTTGTGAAAAAAAAAGGAGAAACTGAGAAAAAAATAAATAAATTACAAAAAAAAAAGAAAACTCAGTGTGCTTCTTCAATCTATGGAATCACATCTTTCTTTAATTCTGGAAAATCATATTCATTGTCTTTTCCAAGTCTGCTCTTTATTCTTTCTCTTGTTTCCTTGTGGAACTTGAATAAACGAAATAAAATTTTAATTCTTCTCTTTCTTCTTTTTCTCTTAATTTCTCCTTTATATTTTCTATCCCATTATTCTTTCCCCGCTGATTTTCTGTGTGATGCCCTTAGATTTGCTTTTTTTTTTAAATTTATTTATTTATTTATTTTTGGCTGCACTGGGTCCTTGTTGCTGTGCACAGGCTTTCTCTAGTTGCGGCGAGTGGGGGCTACTCTGCGATGCGGTGCGCAGGCTTCTCATTGCAGTGGCTTCTCTTGTTGCAGAGCACGGGCTCTAGGCACGTGGGCTTCAGTAGTTGCAACACACAGGCTCAGTAGTTGTGGCTCGCGGGCTCTAGAGCACAGGCTCAGTAGTTGTGGCACAGGGGCTTAGTTGCTCCGCGGCATGTGGGATCTTCCCAGACCACGGCTCGAACCTGTGTCCCCTACATTGGCAGGCAGATTCTTAACCACTGCGCCACGAGGGAAGCCCTAGATTTGCTTTTTAAAGCACCAATTTTATCTTTAGCTGCATCAAATTGTTATTTAAGCCACACATTCAGCTCTTCATATCAATGACTATATTTCCTATTTATAGAAATCTATTTACTTATTTCTCAAATTAAGTTTTTCTTTCTTTCTTTTTAAAATACTCTGTTTCTACTTTGTTGCATTCATTCCTTTATATCTGTGACCATTTTAGATGTACTTATAGCTCCCTTCAGATTGTTGTAGTATCTCTAGTTTTTTTTTTAAATAAATTTATTTATTTTATTTTATTTAGTTTTGGCCGCGTTGGGTCTTTGTTGCCGCGTGTGGTCTTTCTCTAGTTGCAGCGAGTGGGGCCTACCCTTCGTGGCAGTGTGTGGGCTTCTCATTGTGGTGGCTTCTCCTTGTTGCAGAGCACAAGCTCTAGGCGCGCAGGCTTCAGTAACTGTGGCATGTGGGCTCAGTAGTTGTGGCACACGGGCTCTAGAGCACAGGCTCAGTAGTTGTGGCACACGGGCTTAGATGCTCCACGGAATGTGGGATCTTCCTGGACCAGGGATTGAACCCATGTCCCCTACATTGGCAGGTGGATTCTTAACCACTGTGCCACCAGGGAAGTCCCTATCTCTAGTTTTTGGTGTACAGACTTCCCCTCTTGTAGTAAGTGTCTGTTGTCTCTCCTGAATGCTAGTTTGTTTAACCACAAGATTTACAATAACATCATCTTTTGGCACAAAATGCTTTCTATTGGAGTTTGGTGTGTCTGGGGATGTGGGAATGCTTCTATAAACTATTCTGCAGGAGCCCTATGATATCCCTGGACTCACTCCAGTTTTCAAGTTAACTTCTCATTTTTGGATAAATTTAGCCATGTGGTTCCATGAACCTCATGCTCACCATACTATATAAGCCTGGGTTTCCAGTTCTCATATATTTTCTACTTATGGTTCTAACTGGATTCTAAACTTCCCTGCTGCTCATTCCCTCCCTGGGCCAGACTCCTGAACTCTCCTCCTCCTTGCATTTCTTTGTGAATTTCCCCTGAGCCCCTCAGCATTTGTACCACCTTTTTGATTTAAGAAAATCAAGAAATGTTCTCATCCTTTCTGGCAACTGGGGATTTTCATTTCTTGACTGTATTTAGGTGTCCTTGCTGTATTTGGGGAGGGGGGAATTCGATGAGTTTGATGTGGGAGTCTGCCTGACTGATGAGAAGTCTGGACAATTCAGTTAATCTCTATGGACATTACATTCTTCAAAGGTAAAACAGAGTGGATTATATCTATTTTATTATATTGTATCTATTATATCTATTTTCTTGTGTTATTAAAATGTAATCATATATTCAAAAATTCTCTTTTTTACATTATAAAGCATCATACAAATATGCTAAGAGAATAAATTAGTATGCCAGAAAATTCAGGCTCTTTGGACAATAACTTTCAATAGCACAGTCACAAAAGTATATGATTATTTGTCCTGAACTTAGCAGTTTAGCATTCAAATGACTTTATCAGTGTTGGGGAAAGAAAAGAATGGCTTGGTGAAGGTGTGTTTGAGGGTGAGAGATTGGACAGCATCCTTTCACAAAATGTTGACATGATTAGGATTATTACCATAAGTGGCATCCAAAATAGAAAAAGAGTTTTTGTTAATCTTATTTGAGAAAAAGTTCAATAATTCTGTTATTGTAATTATCATCTCATATTTGTGTACAACTTTTATTGATCAAGTAAATGTCAATGAGCTGGACACTTTATAAATTACTTCTGATGCCATTTACAGATGAGAGTTAAAGCTTTATACTATGTCTGATAGGAGTAAGTTAAATACCATTGTCCTCAGAGTACATAGCTGTGAAAACAGAGGTCCAGGCAGCTCAGGTGACTCGTATAAGCACCCACCCTTATAAGAAAGGGCAGAGCTGCAAGGTACTCTGTGACTCTTTTATCACCCAGTTCCCTTTCCAATGTAAATTTATATCACTTTTGCCCTTATTTTCTGTGCTGTTTCTTACACAGACCAAGTCTGGGATTTAAAAATCACTTTCTAGGAAAGAATTACATTAATGTCTATACTTCTGTTTCTGACCCTGCTAGAACCATTCTTTCTGTCTTATTGTTTTTCCTATTTTTTTAAATTATCTTTTGTGTCATTGCAATTAGTCTCTCTTTTTCAATACACAATGTTGAAAATGGAAGTACTCATTTTACTTACCCACTCTGTCCTTTGGTTAACAGTAAATGCATACACTCAATCAGCCAATGTCTGTTGTTTACTCCCCAGCAAAGGTCTTAAAACATTTTCTCACACCATATACAAAAATAAACTTAAAATGGATTAAAAACCTAAATGTAAGACCAGAAACCATAAAATTCCTAGAAGAAAACATAGGCACAACACTGTTTTGACATAACTCATAGCAATATATTTTTGGATCTGTGTCGTAAGGCAAAGGAAACAAAAGCAAAAACAATAAATGGGACCTAATTAAACTTAAAAGCTTTTGCACAGCAAAGGAGACCACTGGAAAAACAAAAAGACAACCTACTGAATGGGAGAAAATATTTGCAAATAATATGACAAATAAGGGGTTAATATCCAAAATATATAAACAGCTCATACAACTCAACATCAAAACAAACAAAGAAAGAACAACCCGATTAAAAAATGGGCAGAAAACCTGAATAGACATTTTTCCAAAGAAGATATACAGATAGCTATATCTGT